>NC_138070.1:11435282-11817782 GCF_964194185.1 Rhinolophus hipposideros
TTTCTCTACTGAACATACATAACTTTGGAATGAAAAAAGTTAAAATATTTTTAAAAGATTGAATTGGAATAGAAGGTAACTAGAGCCGGGAGGTCAGGTTAGGGATATCGAACAAAAATGGCAGTCTTATTCTAGAATGTCAGCAATGAAGTTGAAAGCCGAAGGCAGGTACCATGACGTGGCTTCCTGAATCTGGATGCAAGAACAACACGGTAACCATGAGGCACAGAGCCAGCAATTAACTGGCTGTATAGCCTGGAAAAGTCATGGGAGTCAAAGCTAGCTCTGAGGCTCTAAGAACAAGTGACACGGAAGACAATTATTCTATGAACAAAAACAGGGAATTTAGTGGAAGGATTCAGTTCAGTGGGAGAAAGACGATGAATGCTTTCTAGCCAAATTAACTTTTAACTGTTAGATGGGCATTCAGGTAGAGATGTACAGCAAGTAGGAAGAAATGGAGGTTAGAGTACAGGGAAAATGACAGAACTAGAAATTTAGATCTATAATTATTTGTAAAGGTAGATAAGAAAACTCAGGAAGGAACTATGGTAATTCAGGCAAAGAATCCAAGAAGAAGACAAAGTTGAGGATAAGATCTTGGGGAAATATTCCAAAGTTGAATTCTTAGTGAATGTCAGTGCTACGTACAATATAATATTTCTAGAATTAAGCATTCACTTCATTTTATGTCATCAAAAAAAGGTTAAAATGACTTCCCTAACAAATTGAGATGAATAGTCAGAAGAATATTATCAGAAATAAAATTCATATTTTTATATGACTCTGGCTTTTTGCTTCATGTCAATTATTAAACAAGAAAAATCCCTCGTCTCTCTGTCTTTGGAAATGTATTTTAAAAAATTATGTGCACTACAGTAATAAAATGAACCAACTGACTTTTTTTTTCCTGGTCTTGGGGCTAGTCAAGACAATTTCTAAGTTCCATTTCTATCCTAAAAGTCTATGATTTTAGCATGTCGCTCAGCTTTAAAATATTTTATTTAGATTCACACACACAAAAATGCCGAGTTCAATATAACTAAAATTCCCACCAATTTTCACTTCAATTGTTCCAAAGTCAAGTAAAAGAAAAACCCAAGATATAAACACCTTTACCCTCTGCAAAATTGACTTGCCACTGATTACCAAATACATGAAGGTACTGTGAAAGCGCTATATTTTATAACTTTTAATACCCCGCTACAGAATTACAATGTCAAGCACTGCCATTAACAGAACATACAGAAATCAGAGCTTTGAAAATAAACCTTCTTATAGCTAATGAAGGATAATCTGGTGTGCATTGTTTTCCTAAAATGTCACTGCTGTGAGTAGGTTCTTTTTTTGTTGTTGTTTCTTTGGGACTATTTCTTTCTGGTCTCCACGTTGTTGCCCTAAAAATAAAAATTTTCATGAAGCACAATCAGATTTAGGAACCTCAAATCTTCCAAATTAAATTGCATATACTTAAATTTATATTTACTTCTCTGGAAAAAGGTCCTCTTTACCTCCGCTGTGATCTGATTGTGTCTCCCCCAAATTCAGATTTTGACAGTTTAACCCCCCAATGTGACTGTATATGGAGATAGGGGAGTTAATGAAGGTTAAATGAGGTCATTAAGAGTGGAGCTCTAATTCAATAGGATTAGTGACTTTACAAGAAGAGAAAAAAAGAAAAGATCTCTGTCTCTCTTCCTCACCTGACACATGGAAGGAGGAAAGGCCGTGAGAGCACAACTCCAGAAGACAGCCATTCTGCAAGCCAGGAAGAGATCTCACCAGAAACCTAACAGGGTGGTATCTTGATCTTGGACTTCCCACGCTACAGAACTGTGAGAAAATACATTTCTGCACTTAAGCCACCCAGTCTATGGTATTTTGTCATACTAGACTAAGGAGACTAATATAGTCTCTTTAAGAAACGTTTGGATTGAGGTTTGGATTATTTTCAAATGGTTACAAATTAGTAGCCAAAATGAATTCTTTTTCAGGTAGCTAGCAAAGCTGATTCTTTGATAATCCTTTTTGTTTGAAAACTGTATCTTGATGATTCAAAGAACTGGGTAGAAACAGAATTCTATGAAATAGAAGTGAAAGGTTATAATTATTTCATTAATCTCCATCCAATAACTTAAAAAAAAATCACAAATAAATAAGGTAGCTAGAGTACACATACTTAAGTGTAAAATCTTGACCTAAAAATCTGTTTCCAAAGACTCTACGTTTATTTGATCTTTCAACAATACTGCCTCTGAATATGAACCTGAAATGTGTAAATTCCACAAGATATAAGTGATTACAAGTACTTTCTTGTTTAGGTATTTAAAGCAATTTCTTCATCCTGGAGTAGTTTACTTTAAATTTGGAAGCTGAATAAATGCTATCAGCTCTCTATAATACTACCAGATTTTAAAAACTCTTTAAAACTGTTCACGAATGGAATCCAGCCTCTATACTACTGCCAGCATTATCAACCTAAAAGTACAGTCTGGCCATGGTCATTGTCCAGCTTAAAGCCCTTTAATCCCATCAGGCACAGGATGTAACATCCGAACTTCTTGTAGCTAGACGGCAAAGGAAACCCTCTGTGATCTGCTTCTTGCTTGTTCTTAAACCCTGTCCTTAGGAACTCTCAGGCCTCACCCGGGGGACCCGGCGACTTCAAACTACTTCCGTGGGACATCACAAAGCACCTGGTGGCAACCCCTTTCTTCTCCTTCGTAAGTAACTAGAATTTGTTCAAGAATCTGCTTACCTAAGTACCACTTCAGGGGAACTTTCCTGCCTCTTAAGCTCTTAAGGTGGGTAGGTCTTTTCCTTTATGTCCCATAGAAGGATGCTGTAAAAAGTGTTTTTCTTTTTAGTTGGAAACATGCATCTTGTAATTAGAGTGTCACTTATGGGGTGTAAACATTTCTTATGTGCACTGTACAAGCACAAGATTTAGGTTGCTTTGGTAAATGTCTCCCTGTCAGGACCACGTGCTGCTAGAGGACCGGGGTCGTATTTATATCACTGGTGCCTAACACACCGGCTCAAACTGCACGTGGCCAAGAAACGCTGTTGAATTAAACTAATTCAGATATCAAATGTATTAAGACATTTATAATTTAGGGAACGCCATGGTAAATATTTTTGTTAAGCAAAACACTCCGTGCTTTTTTCCTACAGGTTGCTTTACTTAAAATGGATTTGACCGTTATTTTAGAAATGTATTATTTTATTGAACAATATGGTACTCAAATGGCAATAACTTCAGAATTACCAGCACTCCCAACTTACTTAAGAACCTATTTCTTTTAACGAATGTCTTAAAGAAGTGGCATTTGACATCATCCCATATAAATGTCCAGAAACCCCTTTGGAGTCTGAGTCGACCTGTATTGGTTTATAAAAATTGAAATAAAAGCTATATAACATATTCAACAAAAATTTAATCCAGGTTATACAATACTTTTTCCATGTGGGTAGTCATAATACATGGTATCCTTGCATTAAGTAGCTTAGAATCCATTTCTTAGGCCTGCCTTCATTCAGTAAGTCTAAACTTATTTGGTTTATAGGAGTTCATGCAGTCTTTGATTAGGATATTTTGAATATTCATTCATTGTTGCCTTTAACAAATGAAGTAAGCTTAGAACAAACATAATAGAAAAGAGAAAATCAAGAAGCATTTATTTTATACTATTACAGACACTAAAGATAGAAAGAAGAGTAGCTTTCATTAGTAGGACCCAGTTTAATGCAAGCAAAATCATCATCATCACCATACTAACATTTATTCAATGCGCACTATGTGCTAGGCAGTGTGTATTATTTCATTTAACCCTTAACACAACACTGTGAAAGAGTGAGTGTTATTGATTTCATTTTACAGATAAAAATCTGAGGCCCAACTTCACAGAGCTCATGCATAGTAGAGCTGGGATTCAAATATAGTGGTTAAGAGACTAACCTCAAGCTCAGTCTCTTAACCACTACGGTATAGTTTTCAGTTAGGTCACTGTATGAAAGATATCAGAAATTAATGACTTGATGAATTATAAAGGATTTCATCGAGCTACAACATTCCTGAATACTAACCATTTAATCATTTGGATTTGCTTTACCCAAGGCCAAACCAGAAGGTCAAGCTCCTCCCATGTAAAATTTTTTTTACTTTGTGATTTAAAAAAATAAAAAAGGCAATATCATCACTGAGACTTTCTGAACGTGAAAAGTAGTGTGTCAATTTAAGACAAGGGAAGCCTAAGTATTCCAAAATCTGAGGTTACCCTGTCCTGGGATTTTCAGATATCACTTCATACCCCAGAAAGGTAGCATTTAACATTTGAAACTCTTGCCTAATTTCTAATGTTGAAAGGATA
The DNA here is from genome assembly GCF_964194185.1 of Rhinolophus hipposideros. Taxonomy (NCBI): domain Eukaryota; kingdom Metazoa; phylum Chordata; class Mammalia; order Chiroptera; family Rhinolophidae; genus Rhinolophus; species Rhinolophus hipposideros. The sequence goes on from NC_138070.1 coordinate 11,439,653, forward strand.
ACTCAGCATTCTTAGGTACCTTTAATTTTGCTTTGCCACTGGCAGATAGGGCAAGCATCCATACATGTTGACAGAATACATGTTAGAGCAGTTTATCCCCATTCAAAGTTGCCTAATACTCTTTCAGCAATTCTCCCATAGGAAGAGCCTTTTACAAAAGTATATGAATCTATATCTATTCTAGCTAATACACAAATAAACATAAGAAATCAATATTAAACTGCTTTAAAAAAAGTAAAGAGTCCTATAACAACCAACTTGGGATATTTTCCAAATTCTTAAATTAACTTTGGGGGTAGAGAAAGTGTAAAAGAAACTGAACTTAATTAGTATCCAGAAGGATGTTAGCAACACATAGTAAAGTTTTATCCTTAAGGTGTTTAAAATGTAGAAGGAGAGATGACCTACATAAGCCAATAATGATACCTATAGTAAATTCAATCACCTCCTAAATCTTGCTTCCGACCTCTCCCATACCTGGCCCAAATTGTCATTTGGTACTTTATTTGTACTCTTATTACAACATACAAGTATACTGCATATATTCTTTTGGTATCCGGCTTTTTGTCACTGTATATTATAATTTTGAGATTCATCCATGTTGTTGTATGAAAGATACTCGATTTGCTGATGGATTGGATTGAGGATAAAAGAGAAAAAGAGTAATTGAGGATGATTTCAAGTTTTTTTGTCAGAGCAAACTGGAAAAATGGTGGTGCCATCAACTGAGAAGGAAAGTGGTCAGGAGGAAACGGCTAAGGAAAGATGATCAGGAATTAGGCTTTTCACATCTTGATCACCCAAGTAGAGATGTGAGTCATATTCTGTATGTAGACCTGGAGTTCAGAAGTGAGGTAGGAAACGGAGATTTAAATTTGGGACTCGTCAGCATATTGGTAAAGGTATGAAAGCCATAGTACTAGATGGGATCACCAAGGATACGAGATGGATAAAAAGGAAAGGGGCCCTCGGTCCAAGCTCTGGGACATCCCAACTTTAAGAGACTGCGGAGAAAAGGAAGAACCAACAAAGGAAACTGAGAAGGAACATCCAGGAAGACAAAAGGAAAAGGAAGAGGGTGGTACCCTGAAAGTCAAATGTAAAGTTTCAAAATGGCAGGAGTGATAACTGTGTCAAAAGCTGCTGAACGATCAAATAAGAGATTAAAATTGGCCAACAGACAACTCTTGGGGAGTTTCCCTGAGAAGGAGAGCAAAGAAATGGAGAGGAAGCTGGGAGGCAAAGTGGAATGAAGAGTTTTTTTGTCTGTGTGTCTTTAAGACGGGAGAAATAAGAACATGTCTATGTAGGTTGATGGTAATGAGCCAGGAGGAGGAAAAACTGGTGTTGGTGGAGACAGGGGCGAATTGCTGAAGTTCATCCTTGAGTGGACCAGAGAAGGTGCAATCTAGTATATCAGTACAGAAATCAGCTTTAGATAGGAGCCTGGAGAGTAATCTATGTGGCAATTTACTTGCTTTGTAACTTTCGGCAAGTTACTTAATCCTTTTAAACTTCAGTTTCCTTATCTGACCATAAAGATAAAAGAACACAGAGAGTCTGGACTTAAGATGGTTCTATTTAGGATTTCTCAATGAAAATGATTTGCATTTAGTAGAAACCATATTTCAAATTTTGAATTTTGATCTTTTCCCAGGCTTGCAGTATGTGGTAAGACACTCTCTCATGATGCTGGGCACTGGCAGCGAGCCACAACTCCCATGTGCCAATCACCTGGCACCCCAGTCAGCCACAGTGATTATGAGGGTCCACCACCACGACTCTATAGTGTATTCATTATGTTCGACGGTTTTGTCCAATGGTAGGCTAATATAAGTGTTCTGAGCACGTTCAAGGCTAAGCTGTCATAGTCAGTAGATGAGGCGTATTAAATACATTTTCAACTTACAGTATTCCCAATTTAGGACGGGCTTCTCAGGACGTAACCCCATAGTAAGTCAAGGTGCCTCTGTATCTGTTTTAGAGTTGTCCTGAGGGTTAAATAAGAAAGCATATGTCTGGCCCTTGGTAAATAGTATAATACATGTGAGCTATGCCCTCTTCCCTCTATTTATAACTTAAAAAAACACACGAACTAACCACATTTTATCTTGTGTAATACTTTTTAAAGCAGTACATTTTTCTTCCCTTTTCAATAATAAATTTCTTGAAGGCGGGAATGGTCTTTTGGCTTTGTACGTCCGAGCACAAAGGTCTTGACTGAAACAGCTTCTCAGTAAATATTCTCTGACTTTATTTCAACAATGTAGGAAGTAAACCCTTATGGCATATACAAGTTGCCAACAATGTAAGTAAATTTGTTTAGTCCTCTAATTTTCAGTCTGATTAGTCGATTGTTAAAAAAAATCTTTGCCCACTTTTGATGTACATACCAACCTCATGTTCTTTTTTTAAAGGATTTAAAATTTCAAAGTATCACTTGCACCCATTCTGAGGACCACATTGCATCTCCAGTCACTTTCTAGTATAAAAATGGGAGGAATGAGCATGACGTGATTAGAGTAGGCAGAAGCTAACACATAATCTTCATGTTCCAATTGATTCAGGTTCCCTAGAATGCCCTGGTGTAATATACTCGTATGACATACGAGTATAAATGACCAGGTCACATACGTGCGTGTGTGTGTGTGTTAGATGCTGCAGAGGAATGAGAAAGAGAAAAATGACAAAGCAATACATGGCAAAAGCTTAAAATTTGGTGAATCTAGGTAAAAAGTATATGGGTCTTTATGAATTCTTGTAACTTTTCTGTATGTTTGAGGAGAAAAAAGACATGAGATGGGAAGAACAGCAATTACCTCTCTTTAATTAAATAGCAATTTGATTTTGACTTTGACAATATAACATCTAGGCCAGCATTTAACCTCTATACCTCAGTTTATTTTCCTGTAGAATGGGTGTAGACAATTTTACTGTCTTTACAGTTAAAGAATACGTTTAATTGTTCTATATGCATTTTAAAACTTTTGAAAATGCCAAAGTCCACTCCACCACTCCATTTTGCTTTCTTCTGCCTTCTTAAGCTACCACCAATGGATTTCATGTAACCTCCCTTATATTTTCTCCTTTGATTCTAAATGTATAAAAGGAATGCCAACTAGAGCATCTATAGGTTTAGAAGCTCTTTAAGTCAACAACACCTAAATATTTGAAAAGAATGAATATTTTAAACCACATTTAGCATAGTACATCTACAGTAGCTATTATAAACAATGTAGATAGGCAGGCAGAACTGGGTCATTATATATGAATATGGATTTTTAAACAACTATAATACAGGAAGCAGATTTGGCCAATGAAGAAAGCCACTGTTCTTTGACTAGTACACTGTCTCGGAAAATAGACAAAACCACCTATTTGACTACCTTTAGCGAGCACATGCACTGTTTCCTACACCACAGTTTTCACAACTTCTGTGGTCTTACACTCTCAAGCTTTACACATTTACCTTATCTCTCTGGTCTTGATTTTGCTATCCCTGTAAAGATTTGTCTTTCCTGTGATTTGTATGAATTTTTTAAATGGTTGATATTGGCCTCAATTGTGGCAGAAGCGAACAAGGTAAAAAGCTGCCCTGAGAACTGGAATGGAAGGTGAAGGGCTTCAAAGCATGAGTTTTTAAAACCTCAGATACCAGTCATTAGCTAAATAAAGAGAAGCTATACTATGATAACTGTTACTCAGGTGTCATGATGCTAAACCCTATGTGATCTGGCCCTTCCTTAATTTCCTCATTGCGTTCCGTATCCTTCTCTGCTGCCTTTTCCCCATACTTCAGCCACCCTGGCTTTCTTTTCATTCCTCGGAGCTTCACGGGGCTGGTTCCTTCTTGATTCTGAGATCTTTGGGCCAATGTCACCACCTAGGGAGACCCTCCCAAGCCTCCGCGATTAAAGTACTTTTTCTCTCTCTCAGTGACTATCATCACTCTGTTTACTTTACATCAGAGAATTTGACATTATCTGAAATTATTTTATTGTATTTGTATTTTATGGTTTGTTTGTATTTTCATTGTTTCTTTACTATCTGTCCTGTTCACTGCTATTATTCTCTCAGCAAATATTTGTTAAAAGAATAAAAGGAGATACCCAAATTATATTCTTAATACTGGACTCAATCACATTGTAAAAAGTGATCTGCAAAATCCTACTAAGAACCCAAAAGAATGTCATAATAGTCAGGAATGTAGATAACACAGTTGGTAATGTCAGATTAGATGACCATATATAAGGTACTTTTTATTTTAACCTAAACTATTTCTCAGAAACAGTTCACTCCGTATCTCAAACCTTCCTAACAAAGTCTCTCAAATTCCAAGGTGTTCCCACAATTTCTTTTGAACAATAGATTATTAATTGGTGAAGACATATTAGTCTGAAATGACCCCCATTACTGCTACTTTGGATGCTTACAGAGGTCACTAAAAATAAAAGGGAAGTTTAGCAACTATTCTTGAATGTATCATCTCCACATTTTTAGGTACTACATTGGGAATTCTCAAAACTTGGATGTGCAGCCATCACCTGAGTATCTTGGAGATTCTGAGTGTCAGAAGGTCTGGGAACTGAGATCCTGTATTTCTAATAAGCTCCCAGGTCACTGTTAATGGTCCATGGACTGTTACGGCTAGCAGGCAGGCACACAATGAAGTGTTGTAAACAAGGCTCTGTTGCCACTATATTTTTATGATTTTAAAATGTACATTTACATATATTGGAAAGGAGAAGGGCATGCTGGGCAGCTGAAAGCTCAAAGGAGTTGGGAGCTTTTCATAAAGCTATTACTACTAATTTACCCTTGTCCCCCATAAAATCAAGTCTGTTTATAAAACCAGGTTTTTTTCAAGGCAACACCTTTAATCAGAATTAACTAGTATACTTAAATAAAAAAGGTAAAGCAAATTAATTTAAAACTCCATTCTCTATCTCCCAATGTTCCAAATAATTTCATTTTAATCAGTATACATAGAAGCGTTCAAGTTAGAAAGGGTGCACTAGTTTTGGCAGTAAAATTTGGGTGATTTTACTAGTTAAAATGTTTTATCATCTTCTAAAATCTTACCAGTTCTCAGTAGGTCATTAACCTATACTATAATTTTTAAATAGATAGGTTATACTAGTCGTAGTTTTCTTAAGACCAAGTAGTTAAAGATTACATAAGATTAAATTGAAAGGATAATTATACAAAAAAAGTTAAAGTAAAGCAAAAATAGGATCCCTCAAGTATGTAAAACATTAAAATCTTCCCAAACCTCTGAAAAACATTCACTTGTTTCCACACTTTTTACTCCCTTCATATAGGTAAGCTCCTTAATACAAAACATACTCAAACCTTTTGCATTTTACAGTATATTGAGATGAGAATATAGTACCCATTTAATAAAAAGATAATAGCTCATAATGGCAAATCAAAACAAGTTCAAAATATGTTCTGAGATGCCTTTTTATAGGTCTAAGGTAATTAAGGTTTCTTTCTCACAGTTTTGTGAACTATTATTAACAGAGGTCTATTTGTGTTTAGTTTAAATTAGTAAAGGTCATATTTTATTTTAATTATTTATTATTTGCGCCTGATAACTAGAAAAAAAAAAAAACGAAAACAAAACAGTTACAATATAAATGTATTCCTGCAGTCTCCGTTGAGGGAGTCAAGCTGTTTTGATAGAGCTCAATTTGGGGGCAGTGGGTATTTCTGCTTTCTTTTCCACCCACTCCTTAACCCTGTAATTAAAGCCTAATAAGTACAAATCAAGCAGGATTACTGGGCAAGAGCCATTTCGTGGGGGTATGAATTGCTTCAGTGCTAGTTCTAGAGTATCAGCTGAGAAACATCATCAAAGGAAATCAAGGCGATTCCTTAGCTGATAAGAAAATTGTAAAGAATCTCTTTAGAACTAGAAACAGCAAGCTCAGTAATGCAAATGCGCCTGTGTCCATCGGAAGGACAACAATCTCCCCATTTACTATTTAGCAAAGACTGAAAGAGCAGGACCAAAGGCTCTAAAGATGGAAGGTGTAAGAGAAAGTCTCTCTTCTGCTCAGCACGATCCTGAATTTGCATCCATCCGAGTGGTAACTTCCAAAACTCCGGGGAAGCAAATGTGAGCTGAATATCAAGCGATAAAAGAGATAATTCTGAGAGACTGTGAGCTTGTGTGTGTGAGGGTGGGGGTGAAGCACCAAAGAGGTGAGGATTAAGCACAGTGAACAAAAAACTCACAAACCAAAGGCTCCCCTAAGTACAGATGAATTCAGAGCAAGTTTTCTAAACAATCTCACCACGTCAAATATACATACACTGAAAAACCTTTAGTTTTGTAAATTGTTCTTTTGTTCCTGAATTGTGCTATTTCTGTTCCTCAGCAATTATATGTGTCTGTGGTCTAATCATTTCCTCATTCTCTGCTCATCTTTGTCCTTTTTTAGGACCCTCCCTTCCTCTTTTTTTACCTCCCTCGTACAGCCAGAAACGACCAAAGCCAGGTCTCCTACAAGTACTGATGTTTTAGTCCGGTTTACATTTTGGTGCCCTCTCCCCTACTACTACACCTGGGTTTCCTTGGTACTTGATAAATGTTAGATACTATAATGCCACAAGTAGCTGCAAATGTCACCATCAGGAAGGCTTGATTACAGTGGCAAAGAGGTGGAAACATCAAAGCAAAACAGCTGATGGAAGCAAAATAAAAAATAAAAAAAAATCCTAGCACTTAGCAGAGTCCCTGGTACAAAGGAAACTCAATAATGAAACTTTGCTTACGTGTTTTGTTGAAATTTTAAGGACCTTTGTCATTACAAGCAACCTACAGTGTTTCTCTGAAAATAAGATCTAACCAGAAAATAAGCCCTCGCATGATTTTTCAGGATGACATCCCCTAAACATAAGCTCTAATGTGTCTTTTGGAGCAAAAATTAATATAAAACCCTGTCTTATTTTCGGGGAAACATGGTAGTACTTTGTAGCTAGACTCCTTCTCAAAGCTAGGAGAATTCATGACTGGTGATTCAGCAAAGACACTTTTCTTTTTTTTTTTCCATTTAGATTTGCATTTATTAAAGCCTGAAGTTGTGGTCAGAATACGTCAGAATTCAAAGCATAACAAGAATGAGTGCATTAAAAGAAAGGCTAGAGGTGATCATATTTTTTTCTTCTCAGACTATACCCCTTTAACTTACACATTCCTTATGAACAAAATGTAAATTCAAAGTGCCTCGTTTAGAATATTTGTGTGCTTTCAGATATTTTTCTGGTAGCTGTCTGTGTCATACTTCTTCCCTATTCACTCATCTCTAAGTGGGGAAAATAAAACAAAGCATGCGTTTTTGTGCAGATCAAGGAAGGAAATTAGAGTAACCTGTGCTATCCTCAATGTACTGATCATAACCACACTCCATTGGAGGGGACAAGAGGCAGGGGGAAAATGTTAGCCAAGAGGAAAAAACAGGTCGAGCGCCCCAGGTCTCCTAAAGAATGATGGTGCAGCTTTCGTCACTCCTTATCTCTATTGCCAACTGCAGAAGGCAGTTTAAGCATGCTAGTTACAAACATTAACTCTGAAGCAAGATTACCTGTATTTAATGGTGCTTCTACCTCTGACTCACAGTATTGGTCCATGGAACTTCTCCATGCCTCCATTTTCCCATTGGGTAAATAGGGAGACTACAAATACCCACACTTCATAGGCAGGTGTAAGAATTACATGAGATATTTTAAATAGAAGGCTCACTGTCCCATGTTAAATCACATTTAAGAAACTTGTTAGCTATTATTGGTAATACAAATAAATGGCAGTTCTTGTTTTATCTGTCTACTGATACTCCTATAAATGGCATGTTCTTAAAGAAATAGGGATAATACCTTTCTAAATCCTCAAAGTATCTTACATTAAATATTCCATATGTTGTAGCCCATTCTTGAAGAACACAGTCACAATATTTACTTTCAGATGGCTTGCCAAGCTGCAGATGCTTTCCCTTGGATAAATCCAAAATGAAGAAAGAATACGATGGCAGACCCTGCCTCTTGGTTACCTACCTACCTACCAACCCTCCCACCGCACAGTCATTTCTTCCCATTACTCTGCCGACAGAACCATTTTCTGCCCTGTGATACAGGAAGAGCCTTACCCGGTATAAGTTAGTTACGGTCATCTGAATTGTCATTGCCAGTGACTGACCTAGGGGTAAGCATGTGACACAGTTCTGCCCATGGAACCGGAGGGGATATCAACTGGGGGTTTCTGAATAAGTACGTAGCAAAAACAAAATCTTCCCTGTAAAATCTTCCCTATCTGTAGGAAGAATTGGTAAGTTAGCAGTACTTGTCCTTTATCCAGTAAGCAAGATTCTGGAAAATAGTTTCAAGAAAGTAACAATGACACTTCCCAGGCTGACTTTTCCACCTGTGGCAGACACGTGTAAGGATTAGTCATGTAGTTGTGTATCCCTTGGGAGTGATACTGTTTCAGTTGATGTGAGTTAGGATAAGGACACGGAAAAGAGAAAGAAGTGAAAGATGGTTTGAAGTCGGAGTGATTGGGAGGACAGACTGTCACTGGCTAAATCACTACAAGGGAGTACAGTTTGAGGCAATCGTGATGAGGTCTGTGTTCTGCAGGTTGAGGTCAACATGACAGCAAGACAGCCAATGCAGGCAGTTGGAGAAATGGGACAGAGAGACGATTTTTAAAGGCGTTGATTTCAACGCCGCTAGCGTACAACTGCCGACTGAAATCAGGAGAATGGACGGACTCTAATAAGGGAGAGAAGTGTGCAAAGAAAGAGCAGAGAGTGAATATCTGAGTCCTCTAGAACAATCTCAGTCAGGGTGGCTTCATACTTGCTGATTGTGTGAGCTTGATAAGTCACTTACGAGTCCTAAGTCTCATTTTCCTCATCTGTAAAAGAGAAACAAGAACAACTACCATATCAACTGGTTGTGAGAAATAAACGATATAAGGAATATAAAGCCATTAGCACAAGGACTAATATATAAGTTCTTAAGCATATATTTGAGTTTAGAAAGAGGAAGAGCCAAGAAAGGAGACAGGGAAGTGACAGGTACATGCATTTATTCACACATGGAACAAATCAAAGTACACTAAGTACGCATTCAGCTGGAATAGAAACAACAGAGTACAAAGTCATATTCAGTTCAAATTCAGCCAACATTTGTTGAGTACTTTCTTGGGTCAGGCATGATAATATGCTTCCATTTATCTCCTTAAGGGATATAATGCAAGGTGGGAGATTGTCCAAAAAGATCAAGTGGGCAAGTTAAATGAAGATTTAGAAAAGACCACTAAAATTGGCAAAATGGAAATAACGTGATCTTTGAGAAAAATATTTTAGTCTGCAGGAATGGGGTTGGGTTGGGAAAGGGGAACGATATGAAAGCAGGGGAAAAGTTTTATACCCGTCTGCACACCAGAAGAAAACAAAAAAGAGTAGCAGGGTCAAATACAGGTTTTTGTAGATAAACAGAGATCTGTGCTTGCCTGAAGGAAAGAAGGGAGGTGACAGTGGAAGTCAAGAGACCAGGACAGCTAATACTTAGTCATTCTTTTTAAATTGTGCCAAAGCAAGACATACTAAAGATACACACAAAAAAGAAAACATTGTTTACACATATTGGTCACTCAACTGATGAACAACTATTCAATGCCAGTACCTTAATAGATTTGGTTTTATGAAGAGACATGGGAACAGAGAAACAGATTTTTTTTTTTAACTATAGTGACGTCTCAAGATTTTATGAGGCCAGAGCAAAATTTTTTCTATAAGTGAAAATCCCATTATCACAAACACTATCTCATAAAAGTATTCTTCATAACTGCATACAGTCCGTGCTGAGATCTCGGGAAGATTAAGTGGAACTGTGCTCCACTATCAGTGATAATATCTTCAATACCCCATTTTATCTCAAGGGCCCAATGACCCTACCAGAAAGACCACCACACTTCTAAAACACCTACCCAAACCAATAAAACATCCAGGACCAAGAAAGAGATAACCAAAGTACCTGACACCCTGTTCACCCTTTACTGAATTCCTTTCACTTATTCCTTCATTAGAGAAAAGAGCTTGACCTTGTTTCAACTTCAGGTTCTACACACTAACAGGATTCTAATTTTTTAAAAAAATGTATTATAAACTCTACCCACCCTTCTTAAAATTGCAACCTCCAGCCACTCCCTGTCCAGCCTCTCTGCTTTTTTACTCCATACTATTTATCATCTTCTAATACATTATGTATTCTTAATTTGTGTATTTTGTCTTCCCTTTCTAGAATGTAAACTCTATATAAGGGCAAGTTTTTAGTGTTCACTGTAGCATCTCCAATGTCTGAAACAATGTTTCACAGACAGAACCCAGGCAAAAAATAGTTGATGAAAGACTGGATAAATCAATTCCGGTACAACAAAAAATGTAAAAAAAAAAAAAGTTTTGTTTGCATTGACTTTTTAATCTATGTACCATTTTTCCTGTGTTAATGTTACTTTGCAAATCTCGTATTATTTCATATGAATTGGCTTGTCTCAATTAGATTGTAACTTTCCAAAAGATGGCTTCAAATATTATTTCTTAATTATTTCCTTATTGCTCTCATATTTTACATGTTAGTTAATAAAGTACAGTTAATTCTTCTTGGTGATCCTGGCCCCGCCCTTCCCTTTTGCTTCCTCATACCAACTCCACTTTGCTGAAGAGAGTTTGGCACGTTTCAGCAAAGTCATTCTCCACTAGTTTGTTATGAAGCGATTGAATAGCTATGGCTTTAAGTTGTTGAAATGGCAAGCAGTGTTTTTTAAATGAAATTCTTTTGATTTCCAATGCAATAAAATAGTTCAGTGATTCAACTGGCTGAATTACATTTCATTCACTTAGAGGGAAATTCCACTAAAGAAATCTTCTATTTTTTCTCTCCAGAAATTTCACATTTGGTGATATTTTGCATACTGAGCACTAACCCTCAAAGGTCTCAGGCAACAGACATAGGTTGTCTGGACGAAGCTAACTACAAAATATATTAACCAAAAAGAGGGCTTCACTAGTTGGTCTTGAATTAATTCCCTCTTCCTAGACTTCTCGTATGATATTTGATTATTTCTTCATAAGCCAGTTTAGGAAAATTACTGTAATTTATATTTCCAAGTATGGAACTCCCTCAAAAATTGTTTAACAAGTTTGCATGGTTGTAATGTTTTCTAAAATTGAATGAAATTGAAAATTAAGACAATGTTAAAATAATCCTCTGATAAATATCATCTCCAGGGGGTGGCTGGTTAGCTCTGTTGATTAGAGCGCGGTGCGAATAACACCAAGGTTGCAGGTTCCATCCCCACATGGGCCACTGTGAGTTGTGCCCTGCTTGAATAAAAAAAAAAAAATCATCTCCATTGCTTTAAGGCTTTTGAGTTTTGAAAGTCATATGAATAAACCTGTATTTCAGTTTGTTTTAATTCGTTGCGTTTTAAACAACTGGTTCAGACAATGTTCTCAAATCTTGATGTGTAATAAATTTAGGAAAACTGTGCATACATGGATTTTAAGAATTTCCATGAAATATTATAAGTTATAGCAATTTCCTCATTTTCAGATTGAGAGGCATATGGCAAACCAGAAAGAACATGACACCTGGAGTTAGAAAAGCACATGTTTAAATGCGATTTTGCTATTTACTAGTATTGTTTTCAGCCAACTACTTGGAAAAGCAACCAGGTAAGAGCATGGGATTTTGATTAAAGCAGAACTGTGTTCCAACCCCAGGTATAGTTATGTGATCATGGTCAAGTTCCTTGTTTTTAAAATGAACATAATAAACATACCCAACTCAAAGGAGGGTTTATTGTGAGGATTTAATAAGACAGTGCAAGTAAAGTGCTAAACAAGGTGGCTGGCACAGAATAAGCATTCAATAAACTTCATTACTACTAATAAATAAAGTAAATGTGATAGTCTGTGTAGAGCATCTATATAAAGCATGAAGTATTTAACTGTTAAATTTTTACTTTTCTATATATGTCAAAAAATGGGCTCAATTTCACATAATCAAATTATTCTCCCCCCCATGCTCTGGATACAGGAATAACATTCATTACTATTAGAACTAAGGATCAGATCAGTCTTTGAAGGATGTTTAAATTTTGTTATAGAATTACTTTTAAGTGCTTTTTATCCTCTTTTTGTTCAAGAGGACATCACGTTTTCAAAAAATAATAAAGAATGTATAAAGGATCCTGTGTCATTGTTTAAATTATGTTTTTCATGGTCTATCCTTTATCAATATCTTTAAGTATATCAATATTTTGTCTAATTTTGTTTATCTTAACTTACTTTATCATTAAGAATTATGAATGGAGTAAAAGTTTTCATTTAAGAAAAATCCATACATCTTTTCCTCAAGTCTTTGAGTCTAAAATTAACATGAAACTGCCGTTTTATTTAGTGGACACTAATGTTCATTTTAGAAGTATTATTATTTATGCCTAGAATAACCAAGCTATCATGGTAGGTTCCATCTTTAAAAGGTAATTTTAAATACTGTACTTTAATCATCTGATTGTAAACTAGATATACTTAAACTTTTTACTCTCAGAGTTTGTTCTAGATCAGTGCTTTCAAAAAGAAAGCTTCGCGATGATGGAAATAGTCTGTATTTGTGTTGTCCCATGTAATAGCCACTAACCACACGTGGGTATTTAGCACTTGAAATGTGGTTGGTGTGAGTTAGGAACTGAATTTCCAATTCTGTTAAATTTTAATTGAAATAGCTACATGGCTAGCAGCTACTAGTATGTTGGATAGCACAGTTCTAGCTAGTTCAAAAAACATTAGGAATTGTGTTGAAAATGAATATTAATGATTCTCATAACTTAACTATAAGGGTTGCATCATTCCCTCAGGACCTGGTGACACAACTCCTGACTAACTGTGCAAGAATATTGAGGTTTTCAGCACTGTTTTACCACTTTATGAATCAACCTTCTACCAGCCTCCCCCTCCCCCAGCAACGGTGGCCTCATACTCTCTTTGAAATCATTTATAAAACAAAAAGCTAAGATCTGAAAATCTAACTAGTAGTCTAACTCTGACCTGAGGCTCCTATGGGAATTCAGTTGTTTTTGTTGGCCTAACCTGTGAGGGAGGAAGGTACTGACACCAGTGTCATTCATCTCTCTCTCACACCTTTTTCTCAGACCAGTCATATTTAGTTAGCTCCTTGACCAGTTTTCTTTGTTTTCAAAAGGAATGAAAGAGAACCACAATAGGAAACAGGAACTGCTGCATTTAGTTATCACAAAGCAATGTGAAGGATGAGAGTGTGTGTGATTATGTGTGTTTTGACAGCGCCTAGGGGAGAGTTACAGCTACCCCTTCCTGTCTCCTACTATTAAGACAAATTTCCAAGCGCTCAATTGGAGTCCCACCACTAGTTAGAGGTGATGGTTTTCTTCCTGAACTGTTAATGAAGTTCAGGGAGTTCTTTCCCTGAATAATTTCTAAATGCTGAACTCTCTACTCAAGGAAATGGTCTCTTATTACTCAGACACTACAAACGTCAGGCTGCATACCGCTGCAATGAGTGGTTTTAAGATGCATTACCATCTTCACCAGACCTGGTAAAGAGGGTGTGGCACTCAAGTACACGGCGGTACTTGTTCTCAATAACTGCTTAAAAGAGGCTGCTGGAATCAAGTCTGGTCTCCTTTCACTAGGTTGGTCAAAAGCAATTGCAGTTTAAAGGTAAAAAATAATTGCAAAAACCACAATTACGTTTGCACCATAATACATTTTAACAAATGACAATATTAAAGCTTACATTTGTATATAGTGCTTTCACATACCGACTCACATTCAATTATTTCAACATGCTGGTAAGAGAGGAAGATCAGTTATTATTCTGACTTTTTATGAGTGGCATCTGGTTTCCAGTTTCTCATGTTTTCCAATTGATCGATACTTTTTCCATGACAAAGGGTGCTACCCCAAAATGACTCTGGGAAAAAGTGGACACTGTAGAAAAAGTCGATACTCCACCTCTTTATGATATTTGGATGTTCTTGACTGAGCTCTCAAATTTAGTCCCTGAAACTTTTTTTTCCTCTTCTTTGTATTATATTGTTTTAAAATGGAAATATAAAAATTATCTATAGTTGTCTTTGGGCATATTTCTATCATTTGTCTATTTAATATATAATATCTATAAGATATGTTAAAAGTTTATAACAGGCCTTCCATTTGCTGTTACTCGTCATACAAACAGGTTTACCACATTTGCTTGGTGATCTTTGTAGTTCTTACTTCCTATTATAGGACAGAGTACGAAGAAAAGATTTAAAGTAAAAGACAGAATGGAGCCAAAAATGTGTAATGCATATAGTGAAGATAACCTTAATATGTTCTGATTTTGGAGTTTTAGGGCAGTAGGAAAACTAATCACATTCATAGGACATTTACAACTACATTATTTCCTTAGTCCATCCATAAATAATAGCTACTGGCTATATCTACAAAATGTATAGATATTCACAATTTGTCTATAGCTCTACTTTTTCTTATATTTTTCGTAAATATTCATGCAGGAACTTTTGCTGTTGTTGTTTATTCTGTTCTTTAGATTCCACATATAAGTGAGATCATATGGTATTTTTCTTTCTCAGTCTGCCTTATTTCTGTGCCCCCACCCTCTGTCTTCTGCCTCCCCCTGCCCCTCTGGTTCAAGCCATTGTTTCTCAGTCTAGTTATTTAGGACACTCGGCACACGAGAGCGCATGGCAGCACTCAGCAGCTCACGCCAACCTCCAGCTGCTCGCAGCAGCTCAGCTCCAGGGAGAGCTGTTGTTCACAATCTTAGCTGTAGAGGGCACAGCTTACTGGCCCATGTGGGGAATTGAACCGGTGACTTCAGCGTTAGGAACATGGCGCTCCAACCACTTCAGCCAATGGGCTGGCCCCAGGAACTTTTAAAGTACAATTAATTAACTGTGTCCAGAAAAGGTTTGTATGGGCCTTTCCTTCAAAATTAATCCAATAAAAATGAAATCCATTGTCTCAGTAAAAGTAAAGGGTGAAAGAACTCAAGAAAAAAGTTTGTTATAAGGATCTTCATTATTAAGTAGGGAAAACTCTTTTTAGCTTAAAACATAGCCTTGGACCCTTCCCCCATAGGAATCCACAAGACCGAGGAAAATTCATCTCATGTAGAGATGAGTAATTATAAAAAAGGAAACAGCATCAGAGCTATGTAAAGGCATTGTAAAAACAAAGAAACAGGGAGAGAGATAGCAGGTGAAGTTGTCAGAACATATTGCCAGTGAATTAAAACAAAAAAAAAAAGAACTCAATGAAGTTTGATCTTGCCACTTTATGAATAACCTCCCGCCAGCCTACCCCCACCCCCAACCCCCAGGCCAACAATGGTGGTCTCATACTCTCTTTGAAATCATTTATAAAACAAAAAGCTAAGATCTAAAAATCTAACTAGTAGTCTAATTCTGTCCTTAGGCTTCTGTGGGTGGGAATTCAATAGTTTTTGTTGGCCTAACCTGCCAGGGAGGAAGGTACTGACACCAGTGTCATTCATCTCTCTCTCTCTCTAACATCTTCTTCTCAGGCTAGTAACATTTAGTGAGCTTCTTAGCTAGCTGTCTTTGTTTTAAACAGCAATGAAAGAGAAATACATTGGAAACAGGAACTGTTGCATTTAGTTATCACATAGCAATGGGAAGATAAGAAAGCAATTAATTGCAATATAACACAGGAGTTCATAGAAGGGATAAAAGAGTGAATGGAAGATAAGGTGAGCCAAAAAGGGAATAAAACATGAGTTGGAAGAAGTCAAGAGAGATGTGGGAAAAAAATAAAACCACTACCGAATTGAAGCCTGCACTAGAAACAGGACAAAGAAAAATCTGTAATGTTGAAGAAAGCAGGATAAGGGATATGGAGTGTACAAATGAGAAAAGTAACAAAAGTAAAAGCCCCGAACAAAGTAAAAAAAAAAAAATTAGAGAAAATTATAGATATGAAAGATGAACGTATTCATAATCAGTACCCTTGAAGAATGGAAATATAAGAAAAATTTTAATTAATGTAATTTTAAAAACTTTCTAGGATTTAGACAAGACTTGAAGCTACAGATTGAAAGGGGACATAGTACCCCAGGGAAAATGGTAAGACAATAATTAATCACTGAAACATGTCCTAATTAAGCTACAAAATTTCAAAGATTAAAAAACAAATTCTTCAGACATTCAGGAAAAAAAGCCTCAAGAACAAGTCTGAGAATTTTGCAACCTAAAAACTACCATAAATCCAATTATTCTTATACTTGAATTACTGGTTTAAAAATTAATATTCATCGTCAAAATATTTTCATGTATGTATTACTTATTTCATATAAGAAGCATTAGACAAAAATTATAGCTATAGATAATTAAAACAGATGAATTGAATAAAACGGTAACACTTAAGTGATTCCCCAGTATTAAGGATTAAAAATTTTAAGACAACCTCGTACCTTAATTTATAATTCAACATTTATGAATACTTCTTAAAAGTCCACAGAATAGTTAAATTACATAAGCAATTGTGATTTTTAAAATAAGTAATGATGCCATAATTATGGATAATAGTTACCCATGTTTCTATAATCTACAACTAATCTTGCCTTGAACAATTACAATGAAGTAAGATATTTTTCTTGGGGTAAGCAAGTGAAGAGTAGTGAGGGAAAAACTCCTTAAAATAATTTATTTATGAAAGATTTACTACTAACATCCAACTCAACTTACAAATGGTTTATAATCCAATTATTCACAAAATCCAAAGGACAGCTTCTATAAGCTTCATTTTACAAATGAAGAAATGAAACCAAAGCTAAAGGAAACCAATTGCCCAAAGTTGCATATTGAATCAACAGAAAAAGAAGAGTATCACTTCTACTATGAATTTTTTGTTTGTCTCTTAACAGCTTTTGTCATAACTTTGCACTCTTACAGTATTTTTGGCTACTGAGTAACACTGATCTTAACCAAAGACCTGTCGTATCATGATCTAGCATAACAAAATCATAATGAGAGTGTTGAAAGACTGTGCAGGAAAAAATACATTTGGGGAAACACAACAGATGTGAATTCCATCAATCAAAAGTGCTTATCTGCTGAGGCTCTATTCTGCTGAGCCTTGTATCAAAGAGTGAAAATGAAACTGACAAAAAAAATCCCTATCATTAAAGAGGGGGGAAAATGCAGAAAAGAGGCTAAACAGCTATTAAAAAGAGTTAAAAGCAAACAAAATGAAATCTTAAAAAAAAAAAAGACATTTAAAAACTCATTTAAAGATAGCCAACCCATGAGTGGTAACACTGGATCCCAGTAGAAGCATTACAAGAAGGAAGGTGTTTTCAGCTGTACTACAAAGAAAGACAGGTCTTCTCTTGTAACTTCATCTAAGACTGGGACATTGTAACATTTTAAATGTTATTGTCAATAGTAACCCCATTATAAGGTGATATCAGATACTTCAATAGTAAATTTTTACACAATAGAAATGACTAAACTGTCCAGTAATCTAAGTCCGAAAATTTAGAGAAGTGAAACCAAGCCTTTTGCATTAAAGGAAAACTAGGACAACTTCTCACGAAGAACTCAAACTGGAATAAGTTATTATGGCTCTATCTTATTTGGTGACTCAAGTAAAGAAGTTATTTACCATCATTACCCTTAAAGTTGTCTTTGCCCTTTTGTAAAGTATTTGTTAAAACTTCCTCCTCGCCATGCCTTTAATCTTGCCTGCCTTTCTCCATCAGCAGTAAAATGAATGACACTGTTAGTGGAGAAAACGAAGCCTAAGAAGGAAGTTCTAGGCCTTTCCAAGCCCACAAAAATGCAAATCTTTTAGCAGTGACATTTTCATTTCCACCACAGTACACACCATCTATATATCTTGTAGAGTAGTAACTGTAGATTTGCTTAGGATTTCCTGAAATTAACGTTACAGGAAGTCTCCAACTTGCAAAAGGGCTGCGTTCCAAATGTTCACTTCCAAGTTAGGTGTCTGTAACTAAATATGTTTTTATCCACAAATCAATATTTCATATGGAATTTAGGGTTTTAGGTTAGTCCACAGCTTAGTAACCATAATGCAAATCTAATACCTTATTTTACATTTTAAAATATCTTTTAAAAGTACTGTTGAAAAACAACTAATTATGCAAATCAGAAAACATTTCATTGAGAAATAATTTTAACACTACATCTTGAATTAAGGTCAAGTGCATAAAAATGAAACAGTAAATGGAGACTTGAGGACTTTAGGGACTGCTGACATTAGTTCTTTATTAAATCTAGTTTCTTTTAAAAATGTATGGCTCTTCTGTCTC
Source organism: Rhinolophus hipposideros (assembly GCF_964194185.1). NCBI lineage: Eukaryota > Metazoa > Chordata > Mammalia > Chiroptera > Rhinolophidae > Rhinolophus > Rhinolophus hipposideros. The sequence continues at coordinate 11,458,058 of NC_138070.1, forward strand.
TGAACATACAATATATCATTGGCCCTAAAACCACAGAACACCAAGGTTGGAAAAGACTTCCGAGGTCATATTCAGATCATATTCAATGTGACCTTAATTTGGAGATGGAGAAACTGAGACTCAGAGAGATGGACTCAATACAAGTTATCCAATTAGTTCAGGAGCTGAAAGCCCATCCTAATTTTTACCGAGTGTCTTTTCCATTATGACAATGTTACCAGTTATGATCAACACCATATTTTTTCTCAGAAATAAATTAACAAGGAAACATTACTACTGTAACCATTTTGTCTGTGTAATTTAACAATATCTAGTCAAGTTGAGAATGTTCACTCCGCATGACTGCCATATGGTAACACGAATATTCATTTAGGGCATCCTTTGTAACTGTAAAACATGAGAAGCAGCTTAAACTTCCATCAATAAGGAAAAGGATAATTGTGGTATAATCATCCGATGTAAAAGCCATACCATAGTTTAAATCAATGAACTTGATCTAAATTTATCAATATAGGTAAATCCCAAAAACATAGTGAAGGAAAAACCAACTTGCAGAATCATATGTGGAACATATGTAATTTTATGCAAATGTTAACACAAAAAAAACTATGCATCATTTGTAGAAGCACACATTTAATGAGATACACACCAACTTCAGAATAGTAGATGGATCTGGTGGATGGAAAGGAATGGGATTGGGAAGAGGTACAAAGAAGACTTCAATTATATAATGTATTTCTCTTAAAAATTAATTCTGAGAGATAGGTTCATAGATGTTACATTCTGCACATTTTAAATACTTTGTTAACCTTTTATAAAAAGAAAATAATCTTTCTCCCCAAAAGAGCAGGATCTAAAAAGAGAAGAGACTAGATTGAATAATTATTTGAGGTAACATAAGGGTCTCTATGCACACGTGAGAAAAATTTGTTTGGGATATAATTAACTACCTTGTAAGTGTAAATGACAAAGGAAAATTGATGGAAGAAATAGTAAAAAAAGGAGAGTGTGAATTTTGGGTTGGGTAGTTTTCCACGCTCACCACGAGCTGGTGGTATTGATGAAGATGGTTTGGTTGCTGCTGGGATATTTTTAGAATGGTGCTAGAAGGAGGGGCATTATTATGAGGTACTGATGCTAGCTAACAAGGGCACTGGCAGACTGCACAGGGGATCGGATGGGATGTTACATATACGTGACTTAGAGTCTGTTTCTATTTCATTTCTCTCTTCAGTTTATTCCTGATGCTAATGGGTAACTGCCTTCTCCCCCACCCCACCCCTGCCCAGCTTTATTGAGAGATAATTGACATACAACATTGTATAAGCTTAAGATGTACAATGTGATGATTTGATGCATGTACATGTTGCAAAATGATTACCAAAATAAGGTTAACACACGTCCATCACCTCACTTAATTACGATTCTTGTGTGTGCGTGATGAGAATGTTTAAGATTTACTTTCTTAGCAACTTTCAAGTATACAATACTGTATTGTTAACTATAGTTACCGTGTTGAATATTAGATTCCCAGAACTTATTCATCTTATAACTACAAGATAGTAAGTTCCCATCTCCCCATTCCCCCCAACCCCTTGTAACCACCATTCTACTCTGTTTCTATGAGTTTGGCTTTTTTTTAGATTCCACATGTAAGTGAGATAATATGCATACAGTATTTGTACAGTATTTGTCTGAGTTATTTCACTACGTAAGCATAATACCCTGTGTCTGTACATGTTGCTGCAAATGGCATGATTTCCTTTTTTATGGCTGAATAATATTCCATTGCACATGTGTCACATTTTATTTATCCGTTACCCAACAATGCACACTTAGGCTGTTTCCAAGTCTTGGCTACTGTGAATAAGGCTGCAATAAACATGGGGGGTGCAGATGACTCTGCCTTCTTAATACATTTGCAGACACTGTCAGGTTTTAAAGTATTCAATTAAAGGAATCTAAAAAGAGGCTTACTGATCATAGGTTTGTTTATATAAATCTTAACTTTTAACTGCTCTTTTAATCTTCCCTTTAACTACAGCATACCCACTATTCAAGAGTCTTGTTAAATGCACGAGTAGTTTACTTGTCATTCAGAAATTTTATTGTATTAATTACAATAAATTGAAAAGAGATAAAAAAATGGTTCCACATCCAAAACACAAACCTGAAAAAGCTCCTATTCATTTAGCATAAATTATGTTCTTTGGTCTTATTCAGAAAATATATGATGGTAGAAAAAATATTCTGCCTTGATGACATGATCTTTTATCTAGAAAACCCTAAAGAATTCATTAAAAATACTTTTAGGTCTAATAAACAGATGCAAAGTTGTAGGGTACAAAAAAATCAACACATAAAACCAACTGCATTTCTACATAGTAGCAACGAATAATATGAACATGTGTAAGAAAGGTAAATTCTCATCGTTTATCTAAAATGGAAATATTGAAATGGCAGTATAAATATGTTCTTTAGAAATATGAAGGAAAAATTCAGAGAAAACATCTATAAAATTTTAAAGTAGTTGCTTCTTGGAAGCAAAAACTGGAGTGGGAGTGGCAATGTAAGGCATGAGACAAGTGTTTTTCATTATAAGCTTTGAAAACAACTTTTAAAACTATATAAACGTATAGTTTTGATAAAAATAAAATCACATTAAAATTAATGCTTCTTTCGCACAAAACACTATTAAATGAGAGGGAAAACAAATGGGGAAAATATCTGTTTCATGTACTACAAAGATAACCTTATCTGAAGTATATAAAAAGTAACTACAAATCAAAAAGGAAAAGCGAAAAAAAGGTATAAAAAGAGACATAAGGAAATAAATAGCCTATTTATAGAATCATAAATAGCTAATGAACACGTGAATAGGTTTTTCAACCACAGTAACAATCAAAGAAATATAAATGCAATGTTATCAATATCTTCATAAACAGAGCAGCAAAGTGTTAACAGCTACTGTATCAGACCTTGGGGGTGGGTGGTGTACAAGTCGCCATGATAATAGAACTTCATTGGTGGGCAAGCTGGCAATGTCTATCCAATTTTAGAATGGATATACCTTGTCATATACTAGCAATTCGACTTCTAGGCATTTGTTCTATTGAAATGCACAAGTGGAATAGGCAAGTTCAATGTAGCAAGCTAAAGCAAACTACTTTAGCTTTTCTCAATAACAATGATCAGATAAATTGTGGTACAACAGGTTGGTGGTTAAAAAGAACACGTATTTATGCATTGATCTTATGTAAATATTGTAAGAGAAAAAAGCATGTTGCAGAACAGTTCATATAATAAAATCCCATTTTTATTTAGGAAATATATATATATAATTGCATGTAGTTTACGCATACCCATAGGAAACATTCCAGAAAACTATACACCAAATCACTAGCCATAAACTTCAGTGATGGTGTTACCACAGAGGAATTTCACTTTTAACTTTTCTGTGTTGTTTGCATTTTTTACAGAAAAGAAATGCCTCTGAACTAAAACTATCAACGATACATCTTTAAGGTATCAGGTATTTTGCATTAACTAACGGGAGTTTTTAACAGCAACTTCTGTGTATCATTTCATTTTTAAATCATAGATGTCATTGTGCTAAAGTCATGAGTTATGATAAAAAATAACTTACTCTGAGATTTTACCAGCTCTTTAGGCCGTTCATTAGTTGTGCTGACGACAATCTTCACTCTACCAATTGCAGCCAAAACATTCAAAGGTCCTCATTTTTTTATCATAAAAGTAATACAAGCTCAACATTCTAGCAGTACAAAGGCGGGGAGAGAAAAAAGGCTTCCATCTCCATTTGGCCCCCCATTCTCACTCTTCAAAGGCTAATTAATCCTAAGAAATTATTGTGAATGCTTCAAACATTTTCCCATAAATATGTATAATGATCATCCCTCTCTTATTACACAAATGGAGTCCTACTATAATACTGACCTGCAACTTGCTGACTTAAGTCTTCGCACATCAGCCTAAACAGATTACTAGCCGATTACTGAAAAATATTCCTTATGGTGCTTCTTATTTAAAAAACACACCTGGGCATTAGCCATAGGGACCACAGCTATCAAAAACAAACAAGCAAGCAACACACCTAATACAATCCCTGAATTCGGCTTTAGTAATAAAAACTATTGATTCCACCTTATCCTTATCTATCTGCGACATACTACTCACTTTGTGCTGGAGGTTTTATGTATATATGTTATGCTAATTAATTCCCACAAGAATCCTACGAGGTAGGCACTACTATCCTAATTTTACAGATGAGTAAGCTGAGGTTCTGAAAAGGTTAAGAACAAGGACGAGGGAAAGTTCATTTTAACCTAATAATCATAGCATTAAATCTAAAGTTTAAACAAGTTTGAACCACTTGTTTATATAATGTTAACATATACTACTTTGAAGGAAAAGCACTTACATATACTGAGAAATAATAATAGTGAAGGAAAATGTTCCAAACATTCATAGAAATGCTATGTCTAAGCTATTTGATCTTGTGCCAAGAATAATGAAATCAATCTGTGTTAGACAAAGAGTTAAGTTCATTCAATATCAACTCCTTGGAGACTCTTTCTCAAACTCAAGTTTCCTTTCTGGCAGAAGAGGAACTTTTACAAAAATCCTAAAATAAAATGTTCACAAATATGCCTCAGGATTACTGGCATTTACAGTTTCCATCTTATGTATTCCTGAATAAAGATTTACTGACAGGACACAAATACCACCCTTCTCAATTTCTATTGCTAGATAAAATTTGAAAAGTCTTTTTGCTCTTTATGGGTTAATTTTAGACCCACTTTGCCTGGAAGAATATTATTATATAAAACCAACCCAAAAGTTGTGATTTTTCCTAATCCCAATAGGACCTTTTTGCTTATTTCAGAAAGTGTATTGTATTTAGATAGTAACTTGTACTTTTCAAATCGGCCATATATGCATTCTACAACAGAGTTCCCACAAAAACTTAAGATCTCCTCTGTAATACATTCATGAATGTATACAACAAATTCTTATTGAGTTCCTGAAACGACCAGCCTATGCTAGGTACCAGACAAATATGACAGACACAAACACTACTTTCAGGGAGCTTGCAGTCTATAAAAGAAGCATTTAATAAAGTTAATGCACCACCTCTCACTTTAATGCACCATCCTCTCACAGGGGATGGAGAACCTGACCCTACTCCCCATTCAAGCTCAGAGCTGTACACTAGAATACAGCAAAAACTCTGTAGCTTGCTATTAAAAACAAACAAGCAAACAAACAAAAAACCCAAAGAACACAGCTATTTCAGAGACTCGCATTAATGGGTAACCTGTTATACTAATTATTTCCTCTGGTGGGCATACAGGTGAGATACATTTTTTTTTCTTCCCAGGGAAACTGGAGATCTCTTACTAAAAACTCCATTTCTCCAGTTCCCAATTTAAAATGTAACAACATAATTGAAACCTTCCACTTGTATAAAGAAGTGATGTGTGACCCAAGATAACAAATATCTTGGTATAGGGGATTTATAATGGCTTTTCAATTTGACAGAAATATGAAATGAAGTAATTACTTTCCTGTAATTTTATTCATGTATCCAGCCCTTACTTACTTAATATCTATTACCTGTCAGGCTTCATGCCAGGTAGTAAAGATCGAATCAGGAGCATGTTAAAGTCCTTGTCCTCATGTAGATTATATTTAACAAAAAAGCAAGCCTGAGGCACAAGCAAAACATGACAGTGCAGCACACACAAAGGGTATAACCCAGTCTCTTGCGGAAAGGGGGTAAGGGAGTCCCAAAGCAACCAAAACATGAGACGAGATAGTTAACAAAAAGGCCTGGAGGCAAAAGAGCATACGTAACAGAGCCCATCACTAATAAACAAAACCAACAGTCTGGATAACAGAATATAGATATTTGGACTTTGAAACGTGTGACAAGAAAAACCAATTCTAAGATGTTCTAAAGTCAATGACGGCGGGTTGGAGAGTGCGAGGAAGACAGAGCAGTTAGACTGTTAGTAGCTGGAGGCCAGCTAACGAGACCGCCCACATTCCTGCTGTGTTGGAACTTTGAATTAACTTCCAGGTGGCTATTTCCGCGATTATCTGAAAGAGAGAGTAGCCAGGTGCCATAGAACCCCAGGAACCTCCGCTGCTTGTTTACACACGAACTTTCCGGACTGTGGCCCCTAGCCAATGCAAAGGAGTAGCCACTTCTCCCCTAGGGACTCTGCGCCTCGCCCAGCTACGGATTCACCTTCTCCCACCCCCTTTATCTACAGCCAATGGAAATTCTTTCAAAACAACCTACATCTTTCTCCCCACTGTTTGAAGTATTAAACAACAACAACAAAAATGCTCGCCAACTCCAGGATGGCGAACAGGGTGCTTTTTCCACCTGGCACTGCTGCTGATAATTTAGACTTCATCCTCCGGGGGTGGGGGGGTGGGGGGGGTCTTTGTTTTCTTGCTAGCAATGGCCCAATAAACCCTCAAAAAAAAAAAAAAAGACTTTCAACCATTAAAGTACAAATTTTTGTTTAACACTTGCTTTAAACACGTGATGTTTCCTGAAACAAATGGTATGGTATAGCCCCTTCTATTAGGAATGGTAATTCAGTTCCTGGAATTTGGATTATTTTCTCTGAATTAACATGGGAACACACCAGGATTCTGAGCTGTTGAAAGACTTAAATTCCAAAGCAATTCAAACTGATTCTTCACCTCTTCAAACCCAGCAAAATATAAAAAAATACTATGTCATTTATTTCAGTCTAATTAGAAAAAGTAACACAGAGAAAAGGAAGACAATGTATTAAGAGTAATGTTAAACATTTGCCAGAACTATAAATAGCAAAATAACTACATTCTACCATGAGTCATTTTGTATCCATTCCATGCTTATAGGGGTTGGAGGAGCGCGAATTGTATATGAAGACATAAACCTAGCTATATTCTATGACTTTTGCTTACACAAGGGGAGGTCATTCTCTCTGCCCTTTTAAATAGGAGTAGCATTCAGTTAACTACCGAGGAACTAAATAACAACCAAAGGACTTGGAAACACAAATATCTCCTCAATTCTGACATTTCCCATGTGATCCGAGAAGGCTTCTCTGACATGATTCGCCAAAACTTAATCAGGATTTGCATAAAGTGGCTATATAAAGCCACTTCTCCTATCAATTAAAAATGGAACTCTGGTATCTGGCTGACCAGAAACGTAAAGCTGAGCAATAGGTTATGTGCCTTTGAATTCTCATAAATAATGACAATACACTATCCGTTTTTGATGATAAACTATAAATCTGTGTCAACAATAACACAATAATATTTGGATATCTTCAATATTAAAGGGGGAAATACATTAGGCATTCTCTGATATGTGCTTTCTAGAAAATGACAAGTCCTAAAATAAAATTGGAATGCTCATTTCCTACGTTTTCCCCCCAATTATTTCTATCTAGAGATGTCAGGATGGAAAACAAAATAAAATAAAACCCTTACTATAAAGAGTCAAAATGAAAGTTGAGAAAATAAATGCAAAGATTGTATTCAAGTCTATGAATGAAATTGTGATTTGTTTAAGTTATATTAGAATAGTGAGATCTGATAAGTCTTTATTCACTTTTGTCTGCAAAGAATAGCTGTATGTATTTTTGTATATGCCAATATAAATCTATCTACTGGTGGTAAAAAGAAAAAGCGTCCCATTTCTAAATGAATTTTAAAATATGCCAAAGAAACTTTGTGTATTTTCAGGCAGTGTTCAGATTCTTGATCCAAACTCCATTATCACTGCCCAGGCCTTGGGCACTCTCCAGATAGTGAAGACACCACATCTGTGGATACTATCTTGTCCAGATTGACAGCAGGGCATAGGGGAAACTATCACGAAGAGGAAGTACACTACATTGCAGCTCCTTTGGATTACAAAACAAGGCAGTCATTAATTAAACTTTGTTAGCTCATAATTAGAAAGAAAAAAAAAGAATAAAAGGGGAAAGAGGAAAGGAAAATAGAAAAAAAAAAAAAAGAAAAAAGGGAAAGATGGGAAAAGGGAGGAAGAAAGAACCAAATATGGGTAGAAAGGTGCAGACGGCAATCTTGGTAAACAACGACCCTCTGGTTTGACAGTACTCATTTATCTTTATGAGGCTTGTAAGTCTGAAACTGCCATAAACCTTGTGAAAATGTGAGACATCTGTTTCCTTTGGTGTGAAGAGCAAGAATATGGAATTTATCTCATCTATGCCTAACTGCCACCTATGAAAAAAAATCAAAAGAAACGAGCAATTCAAAACTGTGGATACGATACACGCAGGTCTGTAGTCTCACCTTATAGTGGGGGTGGGATATCTTAAAACATGTATGTGTATATAATTAGTATGTTTTAAGAGAGAGTAATTACTAGAGAATATAAATGTAAGTTTGAATTCAATTCGATTTCCTTTACAAAGAAGTCTATAAGGTTTTAGCCTTTCATTACTAAATTGATGTAGAGAGGGAATGAATATGAGATAGACAACATGGAATCCTAGAAAATGATTCTATCGTGCTAAATTAGAAACCAAAGAGCTCTCTTTCGTTCACAAAATTTGAAACTTAGAATGAATGGACTAACTTCTCAAAAAACCACAAACCACCAAAAATCCACCAACATTAAATAGATAACTAAAATAGTTCTATAACCATGGGAAAAAATGAACTTGTAATGTAAAGGCTCCAGAAAAATTAATTTCTAGGCCTAGATGGCTTCATTGGAAAATTTTATCAAATATTTAAAGAAGAATTAATACTGGTTTTACATAATCTCTTCCAGAAAGTAGAAGAGGGAATATTTCCCAACTCATTTTATGAGGTCAGTATCACCATGACACCAAAATCAGACAAAGGAAGTACAAAAAAATAAAACTCTCTCTCATGAACTTAGGCACAAAAATCCTCAACAAAATATTAGCAAATTGAGTCTAACAATGTATAAAAAGCACTATACACCATGACCCAGAGGGATTTATTTAAAGTATGCAAGGGTGGTTTAACGTTTGAATATAATCTACCTCATCAACAGGGTAAAGAAGAAAAATCATATGATCATACGATCATATCAATTGATGCAGAAAAAGCCTCTGATAAAATCCAATATTGATTTATGACAGAAACTCTTAGCAAGTTAGGAATAGAGGAGAACGACCTTATTTGATAAAGAGCATCTACAATAAAAACAAACAAACAAAAAACCAGCAAACATCAGTTAAATGTGAAAGACTGCATATTTTCTCCCTAAGATCAGAAACAAGACAAGGATATCCGTCTGTCCTTGGCAGTTCTATTCAGCATTGTACAGAAGGTTCAACCAGTGCAATTAGGTAAGAAAAAGAAAGAAAAGGCAGCTAGATTAAAAAGAAAAGAAAAAAACTGTCACTATTTGCAGAAAAATTGTCTATAAAGAAAATCCCAAGGATTCTACAAAAACACTAGAACTAATAAGTGAGTTGAACAACATCACAAAAATATGAGATCAGTCCATAAAAACCAATTTCATTTCTAAATACTAACAAGCATGTAGAAACTGACATTAAAAACAATATCATTTACAATCATGTCAAAGAAAATCAAATGCTGAAGTATAAACTTAACAAAACACACACATAATATGCATGCTGATAATTACAAAATGTTGATGAAAGAAATCAAAGATTTAAGTAAATGAAGAGACTAACCATGTTCAAGGATTAGAGGACTCACTAGAGAAAAGTTGTCAATTTTCTCCAAATTGATATATAGTTTTAATGTAATTTCTCTCTCAAAAATCTCAAAAAGGTTTTTTGTAGACATAGGCAAACTTATTCTAAAATTTATACAGAAGGGCAAAAAACTAGAATGGCTAAGCAATGTTGAAAAGGAGTAAATATCAGCAATCACTTTACCTCACATTAAGGCTTAGTACATAGCTATAGAAATCGAGATAGTTTAGTAGTCGTAGAGAGATAGACACATAAATCAACTGAACAGAATAGAGAACCCAGAAATAGACACACACAAACATGCCCTACTGATTTTTGACAAAGTTGCAAAAGTAATTCAATGGAGGAAGGATACCTTTTCAAAAAATGATGTTGGAGCACTTGGACTCCATAGGCTGAAAAATAAACCTTGATCCAAACCTCATACCTTATACAAAAACTAACTCAAAATGGATTAGATTTAAATGTAAAACTATAAAACGTTTAGGAAGAAAGTGTGGGAGGAATTCTTCAGGATCTAGTGATAGGCAAAGAGTTCTTAGACTTGACTCCAAAAGCATAACCCATAAAAGGAAGAATTGATAAACTTTACCTAACCAAAATTTAAAGCCTTTGCTCTGCCAAAGTCTCCATTAAAAGGATGAAAAGACAAGCTACAGATTGAGAGAAAATATTTGCAAACCATATACCCAACAAAAGAGTAAGTAGTATGCAGAATATATCAAGAACTCTCAAAATTCAGTGAAAAAAAATTCAATTAGAAATTGGGCAAAAGACAAACAGAGGATATACAAATGGAAGATAAGCACATGAAAAGATGTTTGACTTAATGCAAATTAAAACCACAATGAGATAATCACTATGCATCTATCAGAATGGATAGAATAAAAAGTGACAGAACCAAATGCTGGTGAGGATAGGAAGAAACTGGATCTCTCCAACATTGCTCTTTTACATATAAAACAGTACAACTTCCTGGAAAATAGTGTGGCACTTTCTTATAAAACTAAACAACACAGGGCCGGCTCCGGTGGCTCAGGTGGTTGGAGCGTTGGGCTCCTAATGCCGAGGTCACAGGTTCAATTCCCACCTGGGCTAGTGAGCTGCGCCCTCTACAGCTAAGATTATGAACAACAGCTCTCCCTGGAGCTGGGCTGCCCTGGGCTACCATGTGCTGCCAGGAGCCGCCAGCAGCCAGGCAGCCATCATGAGGGGACAGCATCCGGCCAACGACCGCGTCTGACTTCCTCAGCTCAGTGGGAGCGCAAGGCTCATAATACCAGCATGGGCCAGGGAGCTGTGTCCTACACAACTAGACTGAGAAACAACGGCTTGAACTGGATTGGGGGGGGAGGCGGAAGAAGGGGAAAAAACAAAAAACTAAACACGCAATTACCATACAACCGAGCAACTGCATTCCTGGGCATTTATCCCAGAAAAATGAAAATTTATGTTCACATAAAAACCTTTACATGAATGTTCATAGCAGCATTATTCCTAATAGCCCCAAACTGGAAACCACCCAGATGTCCTCCAAAAGAATAATGATTAAACCAACTATAAAACATGCATACTATGGAATACTATTTAGCAATAAAAAGGAATGAACTATATACATATGCAACAACTTAGAAGAATCCCCAGAGAATTTATACTGAGTGAAAAAAAGCCAATCCCCGAAGTTTACATACTGTATGATTCCATTTGTATGACTTTCTTGAAATGACAAAATTACAGAAAATCAGAACAGATGAGTGGTTGCCAGGGGTTAAGGATGGAGACTGGGGAGAAGGGGATGGGAGTAGGTGTGGTGATAGAACTGTTTTTTTCATCTTGACTGTAGTGGTAGATATACAAACCTACACATGAGAAAATTGGCATACAACACACACACACACACACACACACACCCCAGCACTAGTAAAACCAACTGGGGGAAATCTGAACAATATCAATATTATAGTTGTGATACTGTACTATAGTTCTGTAAGATGTTATCATTGGGGGAAACTAGCTGAAGGGTAGGTGAGGTATCTCTATATTATATCTTACAACCGTGTGTGAACCTACAAAATCACAAAAAACAAAGTTTAATTTAAAAAAGCCATGGAACTCATGTTTAGTTATATATTTATCATTTAAGCACTTACTGAGTTGCTCCCAGGTGTAAGGCATTTGTTTATGTGCTGGTGGGGTGGAGGTGGGAAGATACAGGGTGGGCAATTTAGAAAGGGGTACTGAATAGAGACCCTACCTTCACCGATGTCACAAACGTAATTATATAGATGTCTTTGTGATTTAACAAAAAATACACAGGTCCTCCACTAGCAGAGGGCAGAGACTGACTGTTTTAATTACCACTCAATCTCCAGTGCCGAAACAGTATCTGGAACACACTAACTTTTCAATTAATAACTGATTAATGGATAAATGACTGAATGAATGAACTAATCAATCAATAGAAAGGGTGATAAACACCACCAAATAGAATACAGTACAAAAAATAGTGACATAATGAAAAATGCGTTATGAAAACAGAGAAGAGATTAACTAGCATTGTCTGGAAGGGTTGGGGGAAGGCTTCAAAGATGTGACCTTTCAGCTGGGTCTTACTTACAAGAGGAGATGGGGGAAGAGGAGAAAAACCATTCGAAGCAGCGGGAATAGAGCATGCAAAAGCACAGCAGTGTAAGAAGGCATAGGATTCCCTGGGACCAGCAAAGAATTTGTTGCACTTCAGCCTATAATTCTCTATAGAACTACAGTTCACTACAGAGGCAAAAAAAAGAAAAAGAAAAAGAAAAGAAAAGAGAAAAAACAGAAGGCTAAAGCCAGGAGTCTGACTGTGGATACTGCGCTAAGGCAATTTGGGCTTCCCATCAACAATGTGGTGACACCAGAGTATTTGAAGCCAGTGAATGATGATCAGATTGACTTTTTAGAAAGTTAACTCTGATGGGCAGTGGGGAGGGTGAACAGCAGGGAGGAGAAAAGAGAAGGTGAGAAACCGAGAGAAGGGCTTAAAGTGAATGAAAGTTCTCAGTTCTTCATACTATTCAATTTACCAGAAAACTCAATTCCCAAATGTACTGAATTCGTGAAAGTTACGTCTTCATAACCAATGGCTTAAATGGTTCAAAACACTGTTATCTGTAAATCTGTGTGATGAATCATATCAGAGGGCTGTGAAGCAGAGACATTTATTGATTTCATTGCTCTTTTCTGCAGATTCTTCCAATGTAAGCATGCTCTTTTAAATCAGTTTTAAATTTGAAATTGTTCTTTTCACAGTTTTTAAAATTTTGAAATAATAACTATTCTTTATACTTCACAAAATCTTGCACGTTGCGGTCAATTTATTAATATTTTGACCATCCAAAGTGATCATTTCCACATGCTATTTATGCTATCCAGAAATTGTACACATTTCTCTTAAAACACAAAATGACTATTTCAGCAACAAGTTAGAGCTTCCGTACCTAAAATATCGATTTTTGGAGAGACTAAATTATAAATCTGAATTATGGAGAATAACTATAAGTACTTTCCATACGTTTCTGTGCACATATACATGTATTTGGTTGTGATAAACTGTCAATACAATTGAATGGTATCTCTCTAATGTAATGTTAATTTGGCTAAATCTCGCCCCCTCTGCTCTCCCTAAAAAAGAGAAAATTCTCCGCCAGGCTGGAGAGGAAAGAAGAGCAAAGGAGTTAAATATAACTCCTTCTGGGAACAATGAAGTGACTTTCCTCCCCTTGTTTTCTTTTTCCACCAGGTGAGGATTTTAACAGCTCTTTTCTAACACCAAAAAGTGGATCAGGAATCTGCATTATGAGAAGAGAGTGACAAGGTGTGGAAGTTATTGCAGGTAATGATTTTCTTTCATTTTGCAAGGAATAAACACATTTAAAGTTTTCTACATGAAACCTTATAGATGTGTATTAAGTGTACTTTTTTGAAAGTTTTTTAATGGAACAAGTAAAACACAAAGAAAAATTGATGGAAGAACATGATAAACTGCCTTTATAATTTAAATGCCCAGCTTTAAATTATCAACTCATGGTCCATCCCCTTCCCTATTCCACTCTCCATGATTTTGAAACAAATCCTAAAATGGTCTATTTTATCCATAAATGCTTCAGACTGTATGTCTAAAAAAATTATTTTAAAAAACAATAACTATACCATAAGTATAACTAAAATGTAACAAAAAACTTAATGCCATCAAACATAAGGTCAAATTTTCAAATATCACAGACTGTCTCATAAATTCTTTTTTTTTTTTTTTCTGATTCTATATGAGTCCAAGTTGGGTCCAAATATTGTGGTTAGTTGATCTGTCTAAATTTTATTCTAATGGCAGTAAGTCAATACATTTAAAAATTAAACTTAAAGTTCTGATGAATTTAAATAATTAAATATAATATAAAAGGAGTGAATAACCAGATTAAGTCATCCTAGCAGGGTGATGGTGATATGTATACTACAATACGGACATGGTCAAATTAAGTAAACTTAGGAAAAAAACTGGGGGAGAAGGGTTGATTTCATTTTGGTCTGTTTTCAAAACACTTCCTTCTTTGCTCAGTTTTAACTACAAAACTGCCCATAATCATGGTTTTATACTGATTATTATCAAGGAAGTCCACCAAGTCATGCTAACAAAACTCATCTGTATCTCTCACTTGCTTGTTTTAACATTTTCACTGTTTTACTTTGGCCAAATACTTCCTCCTTCATTTGAAATGAGCTTGACATCATAGAATTTCAGAATTAGAAGGGATCATGCAGCTGCCTCATCTCAAAGAGTAGGCAGATTTGCTATTATAGAATTGATGTTTCCAGTAAGAAAGCAAGCATGAGGAACCTGCTGACAGTTACAGACTATGTTCTAATTTGTTAACTACTATGTAAATATGATCAGTAAAAGTTTCATTAGCACAACATAAAATAACTTTGAATATTATCCTTTTATAAAGTTCAGTAAAGTTAATTATTTTCTCTAATGTGTTGAAAAGATCTTGTAAGAAGCACATTTAGTTCAAGATTTAAAATAATAATAAAGGTTAGAAATTTATCATGCACAGAAGCCTGCAGAAATCAACACAGCAATTGCCAGACTCTTCAATCAAATATTATAACAAAGAGTTATAAACTTAGGTACTATCAATAAATAAAATATGCAATATAAAATATCTGATGGTACTCTGTTGTGAGACATTGTAAACCCTCATTAGAAATTATTAGGTATTCTGAAATTTGCACATTAAGTTTTAATAGCATTTCTTAGGATATATATATATGTACACATATATATATATATATATATATATATATATATGCAGATCCCTTCCACAGCCATTATAGTAAAGTCTAGATAGCACTTCACTGTGGAGCTAATTCATTAATCAAAAGCAAAAATTAGTTATGAAAATTCAGGACTCTCAATGCCCTCCATATATGTGACATTTTACATTAACCTAGGACTTAGAATCCCCAATAGAATAATTATAAATACTTATTAAGGTTTGATATGTTCAGGGAACTGCATTAGCTAACAGTAGAATAATGCGTCGGAATACCAAATTAAACCATTAATACATTTAATGTAAAAGAAGTACTGAAAGACAATAATTTAAAGATGGGAATTTTTGAGATTTAATGATTTCTTTTAAACTCAGTGTCTTATATAGAAATTCCCTAAACTTAATTGTTCCAAGTTCTACATAAGAAACCCTGTATGGACTTTTCAAATTTAGAACATTGACAATGGACTTACACTCTAATCTTGTTTATTTTTATTGTTTATATTTACTTCACTTATTTCCCCTCAGAATCCCTAATGTACCTATTGCCCTTTATCCTTTGTACATTCCAAATTTTTTTCCTGATTTACCAAAATACAAAAATTCAAGCTCTTGATTCTTTTAAAACAAAGTAAAAGCAGGTGTCATAGTAAATATAATCTACTAGACTCAGGTAAGGCAATTATAGAGTTGATTTGTTCAGTTAGTAGATAAAAGTACAAGTGTAAATCTCTGTTAATATACAGAAGAGACAGAATACCTCATTCTAGCACAACCATCTGTCTTACCTGGCTCACGAGGGAGAAGTGGCGTTCACATCAACAATACCTATTCATATTTTGACAATGATGGAAATCCCAGCTAAGAAATGTGGTATCAGCACTATCACTTCACAAAATGTTCAATAACACGAAAGACATGTGGCAATTCGAACTTTTTGATCTTACAGGCCTTTTTTGTTTGTTTGTTTTAATCACTTGCGTATGTCTCTCCTCCTCTCTCAATACATATCAGAAACTAATGGAAAGAATTTAGCTAAAAAAATAAAAATAAATAAGGCTCCTTTTAACTGCAAAATGAACCAGGATCAACTGATATTATGATTAATACTATTAATAGTATTATAGCTTTTAAAATGATAATAGTTTACTTTCCCATTTCTCTTTCTGTCATGCTTTTTTCAAGTCTGGAGCCCCCTATTATATTTACTTTTTTTTTTTCTTTTAGCTCTTCAATGAATCACTCAGTATATGTCCCCTAGTCAACCTCCTCTTGTTAATACCCATGCACCCCTTCACCTTGTCAAGGATAATGAGAACTTTAATTTGTTGTTCAAAGATGCTAGCCAGTTAAGGATTACTTAGCAAATTTTGTAAGCTTAGCTTACTTAATCACCTAGTCATTAAATAAAATGTTAAAAACCAAGCTGACTGAACCCTATGTACTTTTTGAAAGCAGCTTCTAAACTTCATATTCATATTTATTGTAGGCATAAATTTGAAGTTAAATTTTTAGTAAGAAGAGAATGAAAATATGTATTTTTCAGGGTCAGATCAGGATAAAAATTTTTTAAATAATACAAAATAGAAGAGATGAATACAGTTAGCTAAAGGAGGCAAAATATAGCCTTTACAATTATGGATAAGAAATATTCATTACTTGATTGCAGTAATTGGTCACCTTGGACAACTCCAAAGTCTTTCAGGTCTTAAAGACGATCTTAAAGGGCTCATCACCAAGAAGTTGAAATGCAAAGCTTGAACCAAAAACATTCTGAATAGATAGGAATATAAGAGGAAGGAAGGTTGCTGATGGTCTCAGGGCAGAAGGGGAGCTAGCGTTGCTCCAGAGCAGATGAAGGCCAAGGAAAAGAGCCATGTGTTTAGGGAGATAAGGATGCGTCCTTTTTAGCCCTTGTTGGTGGGGAGAATTATCAGACATTACTAGCTTGTGTTTCTGGTTGATGGGGAACAAAGGGATATAGTCTTAAGCAATGGAAGCCTTTGTTGGGACATACAGTATAATAAAGCTATTCACCTACCCTATGAAAAAAAATTAAACCATGTTCTTGGAAAACAAGTTCTTATGGTCTATCTGCTATAGAATCTCCTATGACTGGAAAGAAACCTAGAGAAAGAGAGAATAAATAAGGAGCTATTTAGAATAATTTCTAAGAATAAAAACTAAGAGTCACAATGCCCTGAGTAACAATGCTGGCTTGAAAATAATGCGGTATATTTAGACATAGAAATATGAATATTTGCTAATATGGTATAATGATATATTGTTAAAGTTAAAAAATACATTATAAAACAACACATTCAATATAACCTTCCTATACTATTTTTTTAAAATGTCTTTAAAAAGTCTGGGAGGTTATACGTCAGAATACATTGCTTACAGAAGACAGCTTATTTTCTTCTAATTACTCATCTGTATTTTCTATTTATCAAAACAAAAAGCATGTATTACTTATACAGTTGTTAAAATTATATAAGAAGAGCTATCTTAGATCAAGGACTTCCTACCTGTTTGTTGGGGAGAGGAGAAAACTTTAAAAGGAATGAAGAGAGATCTTAGCTTCCATAACTACTCATTTTCTAACACGTCTTCTTGCTAGGAACTCACAACTTCAGGATTAATAAAGAACTGATTTTGCAACATCTTCTAACAGGGAATTTAATTTCAAAGTCACATTATTACTTTTAACTAAATAAATATTGTGTAGATTAAAATGTCTCCACAGTGCCTGCCATACTACAAAACGGATCACTAACAAATTTCTGTTCTATAGAAAACACAACAATATTAGTTTTGGGTGTCTTTTAGATAGAATAAAACATTTATATAAAAAAATCAAACTGAGGATTATGAGTTAATTTTTAAACAAACTACTGTATTTGAGTTTCCACTATTATTAGAACTCAAAATAACACCGCTTGAATAATGAGCAGAAAAATGGACTCAAAAGGCCTAAGTGGTAGACTATATATTGCATCACGTAGCTACGCTTTGAGGAGGAAAATACACTTAAAAGCATAGGCAAAGATATGCCCAGTACACAGCTAAAAGAATGACATTTATATAGGATAGAAAGGTAGAACTCAATCTTTCTCTACACGCCTGAAATAATTCGAGGTATTTTCTATTTCTAACTAGTCCATCTGTAGTACTACTAATAAACAACAATACTATAAATCCTACATTGAAGTCACTCAATGTAAGCTTCCTCCATTTTTTTCTCCAGTCCACCTTCAAATTTCTCTGTATACTCAATTGTCTCCATCCTTCAGTCTTCCTTTGTTAGGTTAACCACTTCCCCCAACACCACCAAAAAAAAGGGCCTCTAATTCTGTATCCTACTCCTTTCCCATCTCGTTAATTTACTTCTCAACATGAAATTGAGATATTTGTTACATAAAGCACGTATTGCAATATCTGGTACCTAGCAAGCACTCAATACTCAGTAATTGTTATTTTCATCCTGTGGAGTAGCAAGTTTAAATAACCGGTCTAAGTTTACAAGATAAATCTGAAGCATAACCAAGAATAAAGAACAGGTATTTTGTATCTAGTTTAGGTGATTAGAATAGGGGATGACTCAGGGACCTTCTGGTGTGCCTTTCTAGATCAGATGGATCTGTAGAGCATTGCATTAGCCAAATAGCTTAACTTTCTGCTTATTAGTTTAAGTAAGACATAGTCCTATTCAGCACTAGTACAAGGCCTGACACAAGTAGACACTCAGTAAATATCTATTGAATAAATAAATGAAGGATATGGTACTACTGGCTGCACATATAACCAGCATCAGCACAAAATCCAGAGCATTAACGAGACATTTCCAAATATCCATACTTTTACATATATAAAAAGTTTGCATTTTAAAAGTATTCATTTGGGTGTCCTATATGCTCTTTGGCATCAATACAAAGGAAGGCATGTACAAAAAAGGATGGGGGATGTAAATTGGTGTAGGCACTACGGAAAACAGTATGGAGGCTCCTTAAAAATTAAAAATAGAACTACCATATGATCCAGCAATTCCATGTCTGGGTATATGTCCAAAGGAAATGAAATCACTATCTTGAAAAGATATCTGCACTCCCATGTTCATTGCAGAATTATTTATAATAGCCAAGAGATGGCAACAATCTAAGTGTCTACTAGCGGATGAATGGATAAAGAAAATACCATTTATGGATATATATATATATATATGAAGGAAATCCTGCCATTTGCAACAATTTGGATGGACCCTGAGAGCATTATGCTAAGTGAAATAAATCACAGAAAGGCAAATAATGTATGATATCACTTATATGTGGAATCTAAAGAAACTGAACTCATACATACAGAGAACAGATAGGTGGTGCCAGAGGCAGGCAGTGGGTGAAGATGGTCAAAGGTAAAAACTTACAGTTGTAAGATAAATAAGTTCTGCAGATTATTACGAAAAAAAAACGTCTGTAATCATGTATGGTGATGGATGTTAACTAAATTTATTATGGTAATCATGTCACAATATATACATATATCAAATCATGTTGTGCACCTTGGACTAATACAATGTTTGATGTCAATTATACTTCAATAAAACTGGAAATAAAATAAAGAAGGGGGAAACACAAGTTTTCATTTGGGTGGCATCAATACAAAGGAAGGCATGTATTATTTCAAAAGACAAGAGACTGACTGAGAATTAAAGCAAAAGACACCTAACTGAAGTATCAAGTATTCTTACGTTTAAGCTTCTGAGTACATACTTTGTCTTCCCTAACAGAATTCCTAAGTTTTTTGTGGCCAGGAATAATATATAATTAATTTCAGTATCCTCGCACAGAGTCTAACCTTATACATAGTAGGAACTTAATTACACTTAAACTACTTATATAATTGGGTAAGAATACTTCTTGGTTATATAAAATGTATTGATCACGTTTAACAGTGATAGGATAGAAAGTTGTTAATATCAAACTAAATCTCTCTAAGTGAAGCTGGCTATATAATTTTAAGAAAGGAAACAAAATCATATGTAGATTTTGACATACAACATATAAATATACACACACATAGTGTCTCATAAAGCAATCATATTTAATCTACAACCAGTTACAAAATTGTCCTCACTTGCCTCCTGAGATGACACACCTCACCCAAATTGGAAAAATATTCAGATCCCTTCAATATTACTGGGGTGATTGACTTTATTTTTGATAGGTATAATGAAATATTTACTTTCTTTTCTTTTCCTTCACATCAAAGTCTGGTACCTCAGCGTTATGCTAAGAACTGTGAAAAATTTAATCGTAAGATATGTCCTTTGTACTGAAAATGCTTCCATCATTAGTGAAGATAAAACAGTAAATGATGTAAGATACAGTGCACACTGCTTTGCGAAGTTCAAAGTCACCTGGGAGTTTGCAGCAAAACAGTAACTGAAATAGTTAGGAAAAGTTGCAGACAGGAAGTCAACTTTACACAGGATCTTGACAAAAAGGTAAAATCTGAGCAGGCAGAGAGAAGCGAGGAGGGTTTTTTGAGTGAAGTAACACTACCAGAGGCGCAGACTTGAATGAATGTGGTGTGTTTGAGAGACAGACTGACTTCAATAGAGCAGAAAGAATGGGCCAAAGAACATAGGAAATGAAGCTAGATAAGTCATGTGGGACAGCTTAGACAGGGCGGTGGAAGTCAAGCAGAAGAGGTTAGATTCAGCATGGTGGATAACAGGGAACCAACGAAGCTTTCTGAAAGGGGAGTGACAGGCTGCAAGCAGTAGCCTTTAAAGAAAGTTAATCAGATGAGTTGGAAAAAACAGGGGAAACAAAGGAAGGCAACTGTGGTAATCCAGGAATGGGGTGATAAGGGGCTGAGTAGGATAGGTGCAGAGACACTATGTATTTCCGAGGTAACATGATGCGCCTTGAGACTGTGAAATTAGGGGCTCCCAGAAACAAGGATGAGACAGACTAATCCAGAGGCTGCCTACAAGGTAAAGAGGTTGTACTATAGATTAATAAGACTTGGAAATTTCAAACACTAGACATATATTCACAGAACCCAAACGTTTTTCAAGTACGCTTTAAGTAGTTTCATTGTTTTGTTTAGTAGATTTAATGCAGGTGTCCCCAAATTTCACATCTGCTTTGCTAACACAGCCCAGGAAACTATGCTTACGTAAAAATTCGTTGTTTTTCAATACACAAACAAAGTTAACTGACCCATTACAGGATATGAACCCTCATTGAGTAAGCTAGTGAAAACAGAAAAATCTTCTTTATACTCAGATGTATATTCTTTATTGTCTGGGTCCACAAAACAAACAAAAAACAACTTTTTTTCCTAGCTTATCTAAAATCTTGAGACATAGTCCTGACTATATCTGATGGTGATCCAGTCAGAAGAAAACGAAAAATTCTACGGAGAAAATGAACTAAGAACTAAATTAGCACTTTGCCATGTTGCTTTCCTGAGATGTGCTATCAAATTGGGAGGAAATTCTCTGAAGTGAAAAACAAACAGAAAATGTTACTAAAGCTACATTTGGCAGATTAATTTTTTGTAGTAATAATTAGTTAAATCTATAGTCAACTTTTCCGCTGCTTCCCCTCTCCCTTTAGAATGGATAGTAGGTAATGTGGAAAGGGGAGTGCTCCCGTGGTACTTTCTAAATAATTCTATTATTGTAACACTGACTCTATTATCTACACATGATTGCATGTATTGTTTTGTATCTCCTCCTATGGTCATTTTCTGGTGGAGCTGTGAATAAGAATTGAAATGTCCAAAAATAGGAAAAATAAACTTATCTACTATTACTCACTGAGCTCTTCCTTTACAATGTGTGGCCAAACTTGTGCTTTGCATACCTGATCTCATTTACGTAGTCCTCATAACAACCTGTGAGGTAGGTAGGTACTAGGATTAGGCCCATTTTACAGCTGAAGAATCCGAGGCTATAAGAGTTAAGGGACTTGTACAAGGTCACAAAGCCAGTAAGCTAGCAAGTGCAGACATATTCATCTGACATGCTCTTGTTAATCGTTAGATTATACTGCCAACCCCAAACATATGTGACCGAAATAAAAAGAAATATAAGGGACCTGGACATGCTACTAATTGTGTAAAAAAATTAGGTGGGAGCGTCAATTCTAAGAACTTTGTCAGTAATACAAAAGGATAGATTCCTTGACTCACTTCTAACTTTCCCTTATAGTACCGAAACCACTGCACTCTATTCCTGAAAAGTGGGACACTGCAATGAAATGAGAGTTAACTGCCCCCTTATACATCTGGACATTACGATTTGATGGTTTTGACAGGATCTCAATTTGGTCACATTTTTTACAATGCTCCTACTTAAATCAGCCAGGTCAAGACTAACTTGGCTGGCTGGTGACATCAAAAAGCTTTAAAAAGTATTTTGTTAGAATATCCGTGCAACCTATGTAACTCTTACCAGTGACCCTGAAATGGAAACCAACCTTTTAAAGCTATTTCTCAGTACATAAAATACATTCATAAGACACTTCTAAAAATAACTCTCCACTGTAATTCCATCCTTATGCATCTGGACAGAGATGTCATATTTCCTCCACAAAGCTTCCTTTTATGTTGCAACAGTAAGAATCTCAATTTCAAAATGAACCAGAACAATCGAGAACTACAAACTCCTTCACAAGACATGATTATTTTTATTAGTATTTTATATAAATTGTCTAAATCGGACATGTTACATTCTAATTCTGCAAGCAATACTTTTAACTAGAAAGTAAACCATTACAGTTTCAAGTTCTGTCTCCCCTCACCCCTCTTTTTTCTGCTAACACATGGTCTTCTACAAAAGGGTCAGTGTGATCTTTGCAGACTACAGATAAGGAATACGACCATGGTAAACTAAAGACTAGAACATTAAGCACATGTCAAGTAATACAGAAGTTTAAAATCTGTCATCTGTGTATGAAACCAGCAAACAGTGGGTTACAACTGGTTATAACTGTCTTAATTATAACTGTTTAAATATACGTGTACAAATTCATAGGATGCAGTTAGTAACTTCCACTTTTCCCTCCAACTAGTGGTGTTTTGGAAGGCAGCCATTTAATCTGCAATAATCTGTCATTACTGTGAAGCCCGACCCACTTCCTCTGCCCCACCCCCATTCAAAATATGACTGGGATACATCTGGAGTGCTAACATAACATTCACACATAAAAATCCTCCCTATCTATAGAGACTAAAATTTGCACAATTTGTACTTTAAGTATTTAACATTCATAAATTTTAAGAAAACACGCATTCTATGACATCACATTTCAAAGATTACTTGAAAGTTTTAATTTTCTTTTTTATATGTTAGAAAGAATAGAGGCCCCAAATCAGTAATATCAACTGCAATGCTTCTTGAATGAAAATGCATCCTATGTACAATCATGTGACTTTAATTTACACATCTAACATGTACAGTATTAGGGGTTTGGAAGTCAGGGTTTTACACATTTCATTTAAACCTTGTTCCAAGAGCCTAGTGAAGTTGGTAAAGACACTATTAAGGTAGTTTTCCTGGTTTATAAAATATTTTGCATAACATACAAACTATGAGATGTTAAATAAAAAATGACCTACTTTCCTACTTCATCTAATTCCATTTTATGGACTAGTGTAATCCCATAAATTATTACCTAATGGTTAAGATATTTCATTTTTATACTTTACTAAGTAACTAACTCTATGTATTAAAAAAAATTATAAAACTAAATAAATGTGATCAAATCTTCTGACTTTTGTGTCTCTAAATTTGGTATTACATTCAAGAAATTACTCTGCTTCCTATCCTATTTTCCCCTCATGTAAAAGAAGAAAAATAGGATGTGGCCTTTTAATTTTTTTAAGATTTGTACGTTGAATAGTATGCCATTTTGAGTAGCTTAATTTTGAAGTACCGTTTTACAGTAATAATATCATCATCATAAACTGCATCATTTAATTTACATGGCCTTTAGTATATTTAAATTTTTTATTTAAAGGACTCTTCTGACAAGATTTTGATATTTTATTTGCAGCTCGGTATTTACCTTCCCCAGGAGAAAGGAAAATATTCAAAAAATTTTGAAAAAATTTCCCACTAATATTTTTTTGTAGAATATCAAACTACAAATTAAAATAAATAGAGCATATGAATCCAGTGACTTTTGAGGTTGATTACTCTCATCTGGACTTTGAGCTAAGGCAATAAATATTCACAGGAATTTCAAGAGTTTATTAGAAATGTTTAGACACAACCCATGTTTATAATAAAACACTAAATATGAAAGAAAACACCAAGCTTACTCACCAGAGATCTTCTCAAATGCGTTTCCTACATTTCTAATCCAAGATAGTAAAGACTTTAAAAATTTTTTACTTAGCTACAGCAATAAAATTGCCTCAGAAATGGCTTTCTTTAAAAAGCTGCCTCTTTATCACTTAGGAAAGATAAAACTGAACTCAACTTAAGTTGTAAGAACACCACCGTGCTATCAGCTCCTTCATCTCCAGAAAGGAAGTTATTATAGACAGTTTTATAAATGAGGCTGAAAGAGAGTACTTCCTGGTCAGACACTTAACGTCAACAGCATTTTTCATACAGCTTTACAGTTCTACATTTTGAAAAGCCCTTCCTAAAAATTTTCCTGAATTTTTCCGCAATCCCTACAAAAGAGCAAAAACTTGCTCAAGGTAATCACATGTAAAAATCTACAAAATTCTATCAGTGCCTTCCTACAGTTATGGTATCATCTAAATATCAGAACTGGTTATTATTATTGATGAGAATATCTGCTTAAGTTTTCATTTTACATTTATGCACTCTCCATGACCCCCCATCCTGTATGGTAGCATGAGGTTTCCTGAGACACATTAGAAGGTAAAGAAAGAACTTAAAGACAACTCACCAGTTCCTTGACAATGAAGAAACCACCATTCACGTTTTAATTTTCAAATTTAAAGTTAATTCTCTTTTACATGCATGTATATATTTAAATATATATATATATATTCCTGATATATACATATATTCCTGATATATATATAAAAAACTTGTAGAATCCTAATAAGGAACTGCAGATAAAAACAGCGTGACCCGGGCGCTGCACATTACTATCAGTATTGCAAGCTTAAGTATTTCCTGTCACAACGCCCATTGGTTCCCACAGGTGCAAGGGCTTATGGGTGTTGCCAATTTACCCTTCCTTTTGTAAGTGAATCACTAAAGGAGATTTCAGGTTGGCATAATCAATGCTAAGAACTATTAAAGCAGAACTACCTTGGGCTAATACCAAGAGCCTCCCAAATTAGGTTGATTGTGAATTGATGATTACCTAATTCAATAGGGCTGGAGAAAATTTATTTTGATCGACTTTCATTACTTTTCTAAAATGCATCATTACTAAGAATGTGTGACTTAATTCACCAAATAGTATTAGTTGCTTTCTCTGTACAAAGCACTGTTCTAGGCACTAGGAATGTAGTAATGAACAAAACAAAGTCCCTATACTCATATACTCATTATCTAGCAGACTTTTGATGATTTCATATGTAATGAGAAAACTTCCAGAAAGGCAGAGAATAAAGGAATTTGTATGGAAATTTGGAAAGTCAATTGTAGTGCTCACTACTAAAAAGCATTCTAATGAAGGCTACCACCAGAACCTAGTACATCAAAGAACTTTTCCAGAACCTAGTACATAAAAAGGGGAGTCTTTATGTTTTTAGTGTTTCAAACACGCCATGTTGGAGGCAATGGCATATGTTCCAGCAGGGAAAAGGAAAAACTTCTCACCATGAGTCACCAGTGACTAAGTTCTTTTAATTCAGGCTTAAAACTGATTTCAAACCCAATTACTTGTACATGGAGAAAACTGATAACCCCAAATTAACATCAGAAGCTCGATCTGACCAATTTTCAGGGTTAATATCAACATCTAAGAAAAACAAGTGAAGTACTTTTAATAAGATAACACTCCTGTACTAAGTTTTATTATAATTTTGGTTTTATTAGTCTTTAAGGCCTAAGGGTCATGTCAGCAAGCTTTCATTAAATTTTGTTACAATGAACAGTTTTCTTAGATTTTAGCCTAAGTGAGACACAATCATTCTTGGATATGTGGTGCAGCGGTAGGAATGGCTTTTATTTGCATTCAATAAAACAAATATATAGTAAATCTAAGGCTGCTCAAAGAAAAATATGAAATCCACAGAGTAAAACGTACAGATAAAGTCTATTCTTCCAAGTTATACTTTACTTCTTAAGATTTTACTTCCTTATGTTTAAAATAACAAAACCTTCTTTTGAGCCAACAAATTGGAGAAATTCCAAAAGCCAAATTTATCTATTTAGTCATTCAACAAATATTTATTGAGCACCTACTACATGTTAGGCATTGTTCTGTGAGTTGGGGATACAGCAAAGAATAAAATAAAAATCTCTGCTTTCATAGAGCCTACATTCTAGTGTAGAGACATAAGACAAACAAATAAGTAAAATATTTGGTATGTCAGAAGGTAGTAAGCACTATGGAGAATACAATATGAAAGGTAGGGATAAGAGTTTGTGTATTTGTTCACAGTTGCAAGTTGCTTATATCACAAAGTAAGAAAGACCAGTGTATCAGAGCTCTCCAGACTCTACCTCGGACTCAAGGCACAGTTGCAAGTTGCTTATACCACAAAGTAAGAAAGACCAGTGTATTAGAGCTCTCCCAGACTCTACAAGGCAACAACCCCCCTTCTGTTGCAAATGAAAGAGAATCTTATTTCATTTGTTGCTAATACCTGGAGATTGGAGAACAAACTTGAAAGACTTGAAGTTAGAACGCACTCCTTACTGATAAAACCATCATATAAGGAAATAAAACTAATCCCAAACACTTTCAGAGTCAACGGTCACTTTAGGAAATATTACCATGCTGAATACGAGCATACAAGTTTCCACATCCTGGCTACCACTGGCATCAAATTTACCAACTGTCAAGTTCAGAAGTGAATTCTTCCCTTTAGAATTATACCCTATTGTCTGCACTACCAGCAATAATTATACTGGAATATTATCTTTGAACTTAAAATAAGTATTTCAATTTAATACGATTCCATAAATATTTATTGAGCAGAAACGAGTTGCAAAACACTTGGTTAGATATGTAAGACACTGTCCTTTTAAAATCAAGAAGATGGACATCTAGGAAGGATAAGACAAGTACAAAGCCTATAATGTAATACCAGAGAGAATACTAGTGTAATAAGAAAACATACAAAGCAAGTACTTAGGTAATTCAAAGGAGAAAGTTCAAGGGGGATGATCAGAGAAGGCCTCTTGAAAGATGGCATTGGAGGTAGGTCTGAAAAATGAGGAACAGAAGACGTTCTAGGGAAAAGAAATGGCAGGAACAAAGATATAGGTGACAAATCAGGAAGTGCTTAGTGAGGAAGCAGGCCAGTCTGGTTGGGCACAGGAAATACATACATATATACATACATACATACATGGATTGTGGGGCAATAGGAACCTAAAACCAGGTTGATAAAGCTACTGAATTAAGTAGGCCATGGAGAATTTATTAAAGGTTTTGAACATGTGAATGAGAAATTCAGAGCCATACTTTAGGGAGAATAAGAGAGCAGCCACATACGTATGAAAGACGAAAAAGCAAAGGAGGTTGGAAAATCGTCACAGTGCTTCCCCATTAGCTCCTTCTTGGACCATTGAGAGATAAAAAGTGGAAAGTATACTGAACTGAAAAACCGGATCTAGATCGCAGTGGTCAAGTCTGTGGATTGTCTGCATGACCTTGGGAAGTCACTTATTCTCACTCAATCTATTTCCCTAGGTGTGAATCTATTAATTATTGTTTGGGAGTCAGGAGCCATGAATTTCAGCAAGTGATTAGATACTGAGAGTAGAGCAAACACAGCAACAAAAAAAATTGTTTCAAGTGATTAAAATAATAAGCAGCTACTATTTATTAAACACTTCCTATGAGTTTGTCACTGTGCTTGGCACTTTACATAAACGGCTTCATTAATTCCTTAGAAGAATCCCACGAGGTATGTATTCTTATTTACACATGAGAGAATTGAGAACTTTAAAACTTAAGTAACTTACCCAGAACCGGCCAGCTGGCATAGTGACAAAGCCAAAATAGGTGCCTACGTGTCTTTGAGGCTTAGGTCCTTTCTCCTTCCAATACATCACGCTGTTTCTTTTATGGTAGATAAATAATGCTAACATTTGTTCTTGTGTTCCAAACGAATCACTGTCTCTTTTACCACCCTTTTGATATACTAAAAGGTCTAAATGAGGATAAGAAACAAAGTATGGACATAAATATAACCTACTTATTTGCTGATTAATAATTCATTCATTCCAATTCACATTTATTGACCATCCTTCATACTTTGTGCCTGTAGTTGCCATGGAGGATGCAAAGATAAATGAGACCCATCTCTGCCCTCAAAGTGCTCACAAGCTAGTAAAAGACAAACATAAACAAGGAACTGGTATACAACGACAGAAGAGGATTTTGCACAAGAGACAATGGAAGCATAAAGGTACATGAAGCAAAATATTGTCATTTTGTATCTCAGCTATTACATCTTGACCTAGATCATTTTAAAAACTATATTGATGTGATTTTTGGAAATAATTGTGTATTTACACATACATCCTTCAAAAAGTAAAGGCCAATGTTCACAACAGAAGGAAAATTAGCCATGAAGTGTGATTCTGTTTTGTGTGTCTACTACCAAGACTATTTAGGTGGTTAATTTGTTTAAGAATGCATTCTGGGGCTGGCCCGGTGGCTCAGGCGGTTACAGCTCCATGCTCCTAACTCCGAAAGCTGTCGGTTCGATTCCCACATGGGCCAGTGGGCTCTCAACCACAAGGTTGTCAGTTCCGATTCCTCGACTCCTGTAAGGGATGGTGGGCAGCGCCCTCTGCAACTAAGATTGAACATGGCACCTTGAGCTGAGCTGCCACTGAGCTTCCGGATGGCTCAGTTGGTTGGAGCCCGGATGGCTCAGTTGGTTGGAGCCCGTCCTCTCAACCACAAGGATGCCGGTTCAATTCCTCAAGTCCCGCAAGGGATGGTGGGCTGTGCCCCTTACAACTAGCAACGGCAACTGGACCTGGACCTGGAGCTGAGCTGCGCCCTCCACAACTAAGACTGAAAGGACAACAACTTGAAGCTGAATGGCGCCCTCCACAACTAAGATTGAAAGGACAACAACTTGACTTGGAAAAAAGGCCTGGAAGTACACACTGTTCCCCAATAAAGTCCTGTTCCCCTTCCCCAATAAAAAAAAAAACACAAAAAGAACGCATTCTGCCTTGATTAGTGCCATCTATTGTAATGGATAAATAAAATGTATCTGAACTTTCATAAGCCTGATTACTACAGACATAAGCCAGTCTCATTAGATAGAAAGTAAAACAAAAAAATAAATATACACCGCACGAGTCCTGATTTGATCTGGAAATAAAGAGTTATCCCATTGTCTATCAAAAATAGTGGAAAAAAACAAAATCGAACTCTTTCAATGAGTACTTTGATAACTAATTAAATATTAAGCATAACAAAACATAAAGTGGGGTTGATTTTGCTACACATCATGTCACTGAAGCGAGAGGTGAAGTGAAAGGGCTCAAACTAGACTCCAGCATGTCAATTCCCTGTTTGGAGCTAGAGCAACATGAGCCACACCTCTGTGTTTAATGGGAGTAGGTTTTCCTGAGCATAAAACGTTTATTCCGAGGCATCTTCGTTTTCTCACTTACTCCAGGGATGAAAAACGTGTATGTGAGAGATAGTTGACAAATGGTTAGGAGACTGTTCAGTGTTAACAAATCAAGAAACTGACCCTTAAGTCATTCTGTTGTACAATAAAAATAATTTAGAAAGACTTTAAATATACTTCAATGTCTCTACCAAATCTCGTCAGAAAAAATACATTAGGTTGATGTATAAGGCATTTAGGTAACTTGAACAATATATACCTGGAATGATAAAATGTATCAATTTAATTCCTCCTGGTTATCATAAAAATTCTAAATAATTGTTTTTACTTTGGTGCCCATAGCTTAACAATGACTGAGATCATGTTTTGGCCCATAAATAAACATATCCAATCTATAATTATAGTTAGGTGGCTAGCACTTATTATTATTTTTACTAAGCTGAGTCTAAGTTTAAGAAACAGTACCAAAATTTTAATATATCCTTGCAAATAACAAAGCAACTAGTTAAATAGATAAGTGTAAGTAATTATAAACTAAACTCCCTATGGTGAAATGCAACTGATTGTACAATATCCCACAACTCAAAACTACTAATTCAAAACTATTCTCTCTGGGCGACAGGAATCTCTCAATGAAGAATCAAAAAAATCTGAAAATGTCTTAGGAGAGTCTCAAAACACTTTTAGATAGAAACTTTCTGCCTGTCTGTTTTTGGTGGGGAGGGAAGAAACAAAGACTGGAGGAAAAGATTATAAAGAAAAGAGGCTTTTCAACAAAGACTCTAAAATAAAAGTACCAATAGTTAGTTTTCATTCATTCTCCTATACTACTGAAACCAACAAATCAGAACACTGGCAAGCAATGAGAACTTTTATTCAAGTTGGGTTAAACATTAAACCAAATTAGATATCAAGGTAGACTCTGAGATTACAATGGTTTGACTGTATAGGACTAAAGAGGTAAAGAAAGTGTAAAATGGGTTATTGTATTTACTGGGCAGTACCTACATCCTGCTAAACTAAGACTAAGAAGTTTAAGAACTACAAATCAAAAAGAACTTGCAGTCTGTTTTATGCTATAACCATTCAAATGGAAGTCTGAGGTTCCTTCTTAATCCCTGCTATCGGTTATATTTTTTAATTGAAAAGAAACAGTTTAAAGGAGCATAGGTGTGATAACTGCACATATTTATGGTTCTAGTGTTTTATTTTGTGAAACAAATGAAAATAAATTCTCACAGAATTCCTATCCCCCCCAATAAACAGTTATTGTAAGGCCCTTCCTATCACTAAAACTTCTATTCATCTCTGGATCAATATCATAACATAACACGGTTGAAATGACTGCTGTAGTAATCAATCACTCAGGGGAGTATAAGAACACTTTCCTTTCTTATACGGAAATATACTTAATGTTTTATTTTAAGAAACTACCATTTGTATCAGTCAGAAATGAGCTAACAAGGATGATGAAAGAGCTTATCTGCTCAGTTTTATTACTTTGTAGAATTATTGGTACTGAGATTCCCAATCCTTCTAACACACCATTTCATGTTACATGCACTACATAGTGAATATACTCGTAAGCCCCTTGTAAATAAATAACCTCCTCAGTTAACTGACCCTGTTTTTACTTGAATTCTACCTAGGGTTCTGGAAAAATAAATTCAATGTAAAAAAATTATACTTAATACATCTTAAATTAATTACAAAGTCTCATCATCAAAATTTTATTTGCTATTGTAGTTCCTCTTATCTCCATAACTTCTATTTCTTACAGGAGGACTTCTGGTTGGTGGAATTTTCATAACCACATCCAGTTCCAGTCTCTGAAGCCAAATAAGACATGATATGTATCAGGTAATACCAAATAAAATCCCCAAATGATACATGTCCTCTACTTATTATCATCCTGATGAAGATGACTTCGGTAATTTTTGTCTTAGATTTACACAAGCAGTTCTATGTAAGCCTTCCACATTATGTCTCTGAGAAATAATGCAGTATTTCTTCCTCTTAGTTGAAGCTGCTCATTACGAAACATGGGCAAAGGCTTCTAATAAGACACATGCTAAACCCGAAACGAAGAAGAGACGTAAATAACTGTGGAATGATATAGTTATTACATTCACCATTTCCCCCCCCCCCCCAATACCATCATTTTCCAAGTCTGCTTCTATAGAAAAGAAAGGAGCCACAAGGAGGAGTTAGGAGAAGCAGCACACAGAGAAAAAGAGGTTAAAAGTTCCCCGTGCAAAACTACAACCTGCAACAAAGCACGTGCATTCAAGAGACCATCTGAAAGGCAGTCCGGGCAGTATTAACATATGCTAAGAACTGTGGAAAACTAGCCCGGTCGTTGGTTTCCTTTCCACACCCCTCGAAGGAGGCGGCTGCCCCCCAATTCCCAGTCTCTACTGCTTTCTTTTACTGGTTTCCGAATGTTAACCGAGACACACTTGCCCCCCACCAGGGCACACACAGAACTCTCCCCTTTGCTTGTCCTGGAATGAAGCCTAGAGCCTGGTGCCGGTCGCTTCCAGGACGAGAAGTCTACGTGGAGAGTCCTGTTAATGTAGCGACTCCGGTATCTCTTCTCAAAATTTAGTCTGACCTTCCAACGGTCTCCACCACATCAAAGTTCGACAGTCCAACTTAGCATGTATTCCTTTAAATCTGCATTGTAAACACTGACACTGAGGTGCTGCCGAATCGGCACACGTTGCTTAGCTGCTCGCTGACCTGAAATGAAAACCACAGTCCATCCCACGAAAGCCGCTCCGGAAAAGCCAAAACGCGGGGCCGCACGGGGCGTCCTTCCCCTCCACGCCTTCGGGACGGGCTGGGGGAGAAGCCGCGCTCGGCAGCTGCTCAGGCTCCGCGTAAGCGAGCGGGCCAGGAAGCCCCTCGCGTTCGAGCCGTCCGCGCCGAGCCCGAAGACACGCGTGGGAAAGCCCGACGGTCCGGCCGTCCACCTCTCGATCCTTGAAGCTCTCGGCGCTTTGGCCAGAGCAGACCCTCCAGCGCGTGCGTTCTCCTCGGGGGACGTCGCCTTACATAATCCCCGCTCCACAGGGGCCCCGCGGCGTCACGGGGGCTCCGGGAGCGCGGCGGGCGGCAGACCCCGCGGGCGGCGCGCGCCCCTCTTCTCTGCGCCGCGGGGCCCCGGCTCGCTCGCCTCTCACGCGGGGCCGCGCGCGCTCAGAGCCCCTGTCGCCGGCCCCCCGCCGTCCCGGCCGCTCTCGGGACGCCCCTCAAACTCGCCGTCCCACTTGCTCTCGGGGAACCACCCCCCTCAGACCCGCGTCCCGGCCCCGCCGGGGTCCCCTCCCCTCAGACCCGCGTCCCGGCCCCGCCGGGGTCCCCTCCCCTCAGACCCGCGTCCCGGCCCCGCCGGGGTCCCCTCCCCTCAGACCCGCGTCCCGGCCCCGCCGGGGTCCCCTCCCCTCAGACCCGCGTCCCGGCCCCGCCGGGGTCCCCTCCCCTCAGACCCGCGTCCCGGCCCCGCCGGGGTCCCCTCCCCTCAGACCCGCGTCCCGGCCCCGCCGGGGTCCCCTCCCCTCAGACCCGCGTCCCGGCCCCTCTCGGGGTCCCCTCCCCTCAGACCCGCGTCCCGGCCCCGCCGGGGTCCCCTCCCCTCAGACCCGCGTCCCGGCCCCGCCGGGGTCCCCTCCCCTCAGACCCGCGTCCCGGCCCCGCCGGGGTCCCCTCCCCTCAGACCCGCGTCCCGGCCCCTCTCGGGGTCCCCTCCCCTCAGACCCGCGTCCCGGCCCCGCCGGGGTCCCCTCCCCTCAGACCCGCGTCCCGGCCCCGCCGGGGTCCCCTCCCCTCAGACCCGCGTCCCGGCCCCGCCGGGGTCCCCTCCCCTCAGACCCGCGTCCCGGCCCCTCTCGGGGTCCCCTCCCCTCAGACCCGCGTCCCGGCCCCGCCGGGGTCCCCTCCCCTCAGACCCGCGTCCCGGCCCCGCCGGGGTCCCCTCCCCTCAGACCCGCGTCCCGGCCCCGCCGGGGTCCCCTCCCCTCAGACCCGCGTCCCGGCCCCTCTCGGGGTCCCCTCCCCTCAGACCCGCGTCCCGGCCCCGCCGGGGTCCCCTCCCCTCAGACCCGCGTCCCGGCCCCGCCGGGGTCCCCTCCCCTCAGACCCGCGTCCCGGCCCCGCCGGGGTCCCCTCCCCTCAGACCCGCGTCCCGGCCCCGCCGGGGTCCCCTCCCCTCAGACTCCCCTTCCCTGCCCCTCTCGGGGTCCCCTCCCCTCAGACCCTCTACCCCAGCCCCTCTCGGGGTTTTCCTCTCCATAGTCCCGACTGTCAAACCCGCTCCGGGAACTCCCCTCGCGCGGGTCCTCGCCGACCGCACTCCGCCCGCGATCTCCTCTCCGGGGCTCACGCTGTCACCGCCCCGCGCCCCGGTGCTCTCACCTCAGACCTGCTGTCACCACCCGGGCCCGGCGTCGCCGCCGCCGCTTCCTCTCCCACACTTGGTCCCGAGTCCCGCTTCTGCCGCTTGTGCCCTGGCAGATCCCTTGGTCCGGTCGCTGAGTGCTGGGTCTGGCCGCGCCGAGCCTGCGCCCGCAGTCTCTGCGTCGCGTCCCACTCTCTCACGCAGAACCCCGCCGCCGCCGCCGCCGCCGCCGCCGGGCGCCACACGGACCCTCCCGCGGCCGCCGC
This sequence comes from Rhinolophus hipposideros, assembly GCF_964194185.1. Taxonomy (NCBI): domain Eukaryota; kingdom Metazoa; phylum Chordata; class Mammalia; order Chiroptera; family Rhinolophidae; genus Rhinolophus; species Rhinolophus hipposideros. The sequence continues at coordinate 11,492,574 of NC_138070.1, forward strand.
CGCTGCTGCTGTCCGAGGTGCGGCTCTTGCCAGGGGTGGCCAATCGCACCCGACTGCGCCGAGCGCGCTCCGCCCCACGGTCTCAGTCTGCCCGCCCCCGGCCCCCGACCACGCCCCCATCTCGTCTCCGATAGGCTCTCTACTGACCTTCCTTGATCGTCGGGCACGGCCTGGGGCCGCATATAGGTACTTGATTGAAGGTGCCTGGGAAGCCGAGCGGTCGATGGCTCCTGAGGATTGGCGGAGTTGACGGTGGGCGGGATGGGGCGGGGCGGGTTTTTTTTTTTTTTTTTTTTTGGAGACGGAAGACCTTGCAACTTCAGTTACCCACTGGCGGGTCTGGGGTGCGGTCCCTGTTGTCTGTACTGCGCTGGGTCAAAGTTCAGGCACTCCTCCCTGAACCTTTACTTTTCTTGGGAGACTCCCAGAGGTCAAGACCTTCTGGGACTCTCTGGACCACCATGTTAGAGTCTTTGAGGAGGTCCCCATTCTTCTGCTAGACCTTGCACAGCCTCCTAAGTAATTCTGCCAAAAATTAATATAACATTTATTCACCGAGGACTTGTAAATATTTCCTGGATTTAAACTCTTTTATATCTTTGTCAACGGAGTTTCACTTCCTTTGTTGCGTTCAGCAGACGCCAGTTTAGTGCTCTTGGAAAAAGAAATCTATATACGAGACGCACACTCTGCACAACTAAACATTCAACACTGATGGGGCACATTTCGATAAGTACAAGGACAAAGCTTTGGAAATAATCAGTTTGTGGGTTTTGATAATCACGACAGGCGGAACAAGAACCGTGTGGTAGTTTTAGCAATGTTTTGGCAAGCCTATACACCATTTTTCTGAGCGAACTAATGGACAAAGTATAATGAACTTTGAAGTGTACACGCTTTGAAAACCAGAGACCCATCTTGAGCCAAGCTGAAAGATGGGGCCTGCTAGGGGTGAAAGTGCACCACGTTCCTCAGAACCATTCTTTATATGTTTGTGAAACTGGATATGTTGATTAAATAACATCAGACACGGAAAAGAGTTTCTACCCTCACCCCTAAACCCCAAAGTTTATGGACTTGACAATTTAGCGTTTTATGAAGAAATTGTTTCATTTCAAGGACACAATTTGGTCTTAAGCCCTGTCAGATGTACGTAGGACTTAATTCTCAGAAAACTCCGTCATTAACTCTTTTTTGTGTTAATTCCCACCGACAAAATTTGTGTTCTAAACATTATACATATTTTCCTTAGTGTTTTAAAATCCTACCCCATTCCAATTAAGATACTCCTCTGAGCGTTAGGGTATGCAGAAAGGGCCTAGGCAAACGGGGCTGGCAGGACTCGAAGACTAGTTTTGCAGTGGATGTGGCCTGAGCAGTGTGCTGAATGCCGTTTGGGGAAGGGATGCAGAGAGATTTCTAGGTGGTAAAACTCAGTTTTGAGGGAACTTGATTTTTACAGGCCTAGAGAGGCTGTCCAAAACGATTACATTAAAACAACTATCAGGGTTGAGGAAGAGAGAATTTTTTTGACTATGTCCTTCTCTAAAGAGTATTTATTAATTAAGAGCTCGTTCTACCAATTCTAAAGTTGGCAATATGGAAAAGAAGAAATGGGGTAAGTTCTCACTGCTCAAGTGTTCAACTGTGTCTGTTCATATAAAAAATGCATGCATGACCACTAACAGATGTTATTCGCAATAAAAAAATACAAATGAAACATAAGCAAGGCAAAAATCCCGGTGTCTTGAAACCAATTAGCAACAAAATCAACTTTTTAAAAACTCATTATATCAATGAACTCTAATTTCTAAAATGTTGGTGCTTTCTCTGGTCTATGATTATTGCTGCTAACAGGAACTCAAGTTGCTCAATATAGTTGATTACAAATAATTTTGATGTGATCTAAGAGCATAAAAAAAAATAAAATGATGTCATCCTTTGGACCAGAGACAGTTCTCTACTCCTAGTTTATATATAGACAGTAGACCTACAGTGAGCTCTGAGAATGAGTCTTATTTAGAAGGAACTTCAGAAAAATCTCTGAAGTCCTGGAAAGACATCACAGCTTTCTATTCTGGAAATTCTTGAGTTCTGTTGGGAGGGAAAATCCCTCACAAATAGAGCCAAGATTTTAATTGACAAGGTAGAAAAGAAGAGATGTTAAAATAAATGGGATGAGAATAGGTTTTTTTGCACTTTGAGAAGACTCTGTGGGGACCTATTCAGAGATAAACATGGTCACAAAGGATCTGAGAATCGTAATATTGGATTCCACCCGTCTTTTACACCGTGATCAACTTTACTACGTGTTACTTTTTCTACGGAGACTTGGTGCAACATAAATAGTACTGTTACTTTGGACAATCCATTAAATCTCTCTGGGCCCTTTTCCTTATCTTTTCTTGCTACACACAACTAGACAAGGGACATCCTAAATTTGTTCCTTAAGCAAAGCTTGTAACACTGTGTCCCCTTGTACGGAGAGGGAATCACATAAATTAATTCATGCAGATATTCAGCTAAGTTTCCACATAACACCTTCCTTAAGTTAGCTTAATTAGTAACTTCCGGTAGGAAGTTCAAATGGCTAATGTGCCATTTGAACAGTTGAGAGTTGGTTTGCAAGTTACTGAATTGGGGAAAACCACCTTAAAAAAACTAATATTCTAAGAAATATGAAGCAGCTGTATCATAGAGGGCCTGGCTCTGAGAATCTAAACAAGGTCGGCTGGATGCAACCGCTTTTTTTTTGTTTGTTTGTTTTGTTTTGTTTTTTTAGGCAAATGACAGCTCTTTTTTCATCTGTAAAATCGAGAGAACATCATATTGAGTAAACCTACAGAACAGAAATGACTCCCACGGACGGGGGAAATACCATTTTGCTGACCCCAGGATGGAATATCAGCATCCTTGCCTTTATTTCAGTTCTCAATAAAGCTTCATTTCGTCAGGGGAGGAGCCAGGCTCCTTTTCTTCGGGATGATCACGCAAACTCTAGGCGTCTAGGCGTCCCAATCTATCAAGGCATTGATTAATGGCGTTCACCTGCTTAGCGACCACCTCCAACCGCCGGGAGCCCTTCAAACCCTCTACCTCTCAGGTCGCCAACGATTCTCGCTGTAGCACTGGTCCCAGGCGCCTCCTGGCGGCTGTTTCCGGAAGTAGCCGCTGAGCTTCGGGGTCCTGGCCGGGGCCAGGTCTGCCTAAGGATTTGCCTAAGTCTAGAGATCCCGTCTGCGCCCTGCCCCACTACCCGTTTTGAAGACGAGATTTGAAGACGGGATTTAAAGACGGCGATGAAGGGGCTGGGGTGAATGCGAAGGAGGCGTCTGGCGGCCTCTCCACTCCCTGAAGGACGGCGGAGTCAGGCGGGCCTCGGGCAGCTCGCGACCCGGAAGTCGCTGCCGGCGCGAGGCCCCCGTTGCCGAGCGCGGGCGCGAGGGGCGGAGCTTGGCGAAGACTGGGAAAGGGGGTCGCCGCGGCTCCCGCTCGTCAAGTTGGCGGCTCCGTGAGGCGCTGCTAGGCGGGCGTCGAATCTGCCGGGCGGGTGGCCGCCGTCCCCGGGTGGCGCTCTCGGCTGTTGTCAGAAGCGACATGAGTGCCGCCGGGCTGTTGGCGCCGGCTCCGGCCCCGGCTGGGGCGCCGCCGGCTCCGGAGTATTATCCGGAGGAGGATGAGGAGCTGGAGAGCGCCGAGGACGACGAGCGCAGCTGCCGGGGCCGCGAGTCTGACGAAGGCGCGTCCTTGCGCTCCCCGGGCCGCCCGGAGTGGGGTGGGACCGCTGCGGGAGCGGAGGAGGCTTTGCGGGGCAGAGGGGCGGGGCGGCCTGCGGGGCTCGGGGCGGCCGGAGGGGCGGCTGGTGGGAGCGCGGCTCCGGCTCGTTACCGCGCCTGTGCCGGGGAAGGGGCGGCGCTGCGGGCGTGGGAAGAGGGCGCTGAGGGAGCCGTGGTCACAGCTGCCCCTCTGCTCCCCGCCGTCTCTGCCGGTCCCTCCGCTCTCCCCTGGGTGGAATGGGAAAGCCTTCCATGGAGGCGCCGCGCCTTTTCGGTGCCTGAGAGGATTCGCGCGAAGCCGGCTTCGGCTTCTGGGCGCCCCGGTGGCTGCCCCGCCCCCCGCCCCGCGGAGATGCTCCAGCCGCGCAGCCCTGCTTCGGGCCGTGCAGCCCAGGCTGCTTCCAAGAACGGGACCCGGCATGAGGTGCGGGTCTCCGTTTGGCTCGCTGAGCCCCGCTTTTGACTTTAGACAACTTAACGTGCGCTCGCGAAGCCTCAGTTTCCCCCTCCTGTCGCGGGGCTTCCGAGCGCGGGCGCGAGCGCTCACCGCGACGCGCCGGGCCCAGCCGAGGCTCTCGCTGGGGGGCGAGGCGCGACGGAAGGCGGGGACCGCTTGGCTCGCGGGCGCCCGGGTGTTCTGCGAGGTCCCCTGCGCTTGGCGCCACCGTCGCTGCCTCTCAGAGCCTTGCTTTTCAGGCTGGGCTTCAGTTTGGCCGGTGGGAGGAAGGCTTTTGGAGGGATCGAGGAAGGAGCTGGCCGGAGGGGGAGAAAGGGGAAGACACGTAACGAACACGGGAGAAGAAAGCGGAGCTGGAGACCAGCACGTGGGAGGCGCGTCCTGGCGCAGAACGAGGGCTGTGGAACCCAAGCCCAGGCCAGCGAGGCTGTAACGCGGGGTGTCCCGGTCGTCTCGGTTCTAAGCGCCGCGTGCTGCGGCCGAAGGAGGGGAGATGGCTTGGTGGGGGACTGGGCCTTGAACCGCCTTTAGAAAAGTATCTGCGGATGCAGATACCAAGTCGAAGGAACTAATTGCATTTGTTTAAAGTACCTTTGAGGACGGGGCTGACCCAGATGTTTTGAATGTGAATCACTTGTCACTTGTGCTGGTTCGAATGCCCACAAGGGGGAGCGACGAAGCCGAGATGGGTTTTATCCCCCTCTTAGGTAGGGGCTGTTGAAATTATGTAGACACTCCAGCCATTTGCTTATTCTAAGAACAATGTTTAAAGTGTTCTGAAACAGTTTCCGTCTGATCGTCTTGTCTCCTTTTAGTTGTAACGTTGAAAATATTTCCGTTCTTGAGAGTTCAGTTCGTTGATTCAGATTCTCCTTTGCTTATAGTTGATGTAAAATGTCTTAAGGATTCAAACTGGGCCTCTACCGCAAGAGAATATACATATTAGGTTATTTTGGAATAGCGGTCGAGGTGTGCCTGCCTGTAGTTCTCCTCTCTTATAGCTCTTTTTCCTGAACTGCCTGTTCTGCAGAAGTAACAGCCGTGACCATGCCTGCCTGTGTCTGATGCACCGTTTGCTGGCTGTACTTCAGATAGGGGCAAGCTCTTTGCATAAAGCTGGTTGTGTATGAGTTGGAAATGGTATTTTCTTTCCTGAAGTAACTGTATGTAACAGTTTTCGTTGACGTCTTCCCACAGGCCTGCATTGAGTAGAAATTCATTTTACAGAAGACTATTAAGTGTCACTATGTCAGGTGATTCCAACTCTATGAATGATGATTTTAACAAACCCTCTTTCCCTGGTTTTATTTAGATACTGAGGATGCTAGCGAAACTGACCTGGCAAAGCATGATGAAGAAGACTATGTAGAAATGAAGGAACAGTGAGTATGAGTTTCAGATTTCTTTTTCTGGAATACAGAATTGACAAGGAAATCTTTGATTTCCTTGTGTATATGGCTTTGCCCATAGTGCTTCTAAAGACCATGTATTGGTATACTATTTCCCCCCTTTAAATTTGTCACATTTTAATCAGTCTCCCTGTTATAAGAATCTTTTGAGGGTAAGCTAGAAAGGACCTTGAAATGATGTCAGGGGAATAAGGCCATATAACAGGAGAGAACCATTTCCCACTTTATGAGGTATGGTAAAAAAATATAGTGCATGTTTAAATTAAAAAAAACGTATTACAATAGAAGACACATTGCCATTAATCCCCCTCAAAATACCCCCCTCCCTTCGAACACACTTATCCCATCGTTCTTGCCACTTTCTGAAGCACTTCTGGAAGTCCTCTTTTGTGAGTGTCTTTAGTTGCTCTGTCATGGCTGCCTCGATGTCCTGAATCATTTTGGTTTTGGGGAAGAGCCAGAAGTCACGTGGTGCCAGATCCGGTGAATAAGGTGGATGAGGACAGGCTGTAATGTTTTTATTTGGCAGAAATTGCCATATACCAGAAGCAATGTGTGACATGGAGTGTTGTCATGATGGAGGATAATTTACTGCACATTTTAAAACATACCTTCTCTCAACTGTAGCTCACACTTAACTGACTGCACCGAATAAATTGAAAGTTGTCACACGCTGTTTCTAAGGTTCGATGTGCTGCTTCCCGTATTGAAGATCCCTGCGTTTTGGTTAGATGGCACGGGGCAGCAGCATTCATTGTATTTTTTTTTTTATCATACCTCGTGTGTTTTAGATGTGAAAACCATTGGCCAGAGAGGGTAAATGGTGTTTCACAGCGAGTTGGTTCTCAAATGGGTGTGACCCCACCAAGTGCTGACTACTTGCTATATGGTGAGCTAGATTCCTAGAAAGCTCAAGGAAACCAGGATGGAGAACAGGACTCTTGCTCCAGTGCCCTTTCCACTTATCACACATCCGTACCCACGCCTTCTCATTGTCTTCAACTACATATGCCCAGACAAACTAAAACCACTCACTTTTATCGTAAACACAGATGCAAGACAGTTTAAAAATATATATCTGATAAGTATTTGTTGAATGTATTTTGAGGATCTTGATTTGACTTTTAAAATTCTATAAACGAGGCAGTCCACATTCCTTTCTTTATAGGTCTTATTTGCAAATGTTTTGTGACCATCTTCTGGGTTCTTTCATCCTTTTCAAGCTTTGGAACCCAAAGGGGTAATTCAGCTAAATATGACCAGTGCTGGATAAAGAAGGATTACTTTAATAATTCACGTAATTTTTCTCATAGCTTCATCCTTGAAACAGTGCTTGCTTTTTTTAAAAAGAATTTATTTCCCTTAAAGCTTTTTACTGATTTATCTTGACCCATTTGAAATGTATTTTTACATACCTAGTTTTTTCCTGAATCTGAATTTTCTGTTGTTATTTACTTCTTCAACCTGTTAATATTCCCTTTTAAAACAGACTCAAAATTCAAAGGCATTGTCTGGTACACTCAATGTGGTAGAAGATTTAATACACTGGGTTCCAAATACTGACTTCTTGTGTGAAGTTTACACCTCGTTCCTTCTTATGCTTGAAATATTTAAGCATTCTTTAGGGACAATTTTCCAATTGAATATGCCTGTTAATATTTGATGATATAGAAAATAGTTTTGATTAAATTGAATGCCTTTTGTGATTCAAAGTGAGCATTGAGAGTACATCAGAATTTTCCTTAAAAGAATGAGACCTGAGTGATTCTCAGATTCTGCCTACTTCTTCTTCAACCTATAGATAGTCGGGTTGTATTTGTAGCCTTTATTTGACCAATCAAAAAGCTATTGTGCCTGTAATCTGTTAGACAATGGTTTTATTTCAGGTTGCAATTCTTGTTTTTATCCCTATGAAATTGGGGGTGTTTTTCAGATAGAAGCAAAAATATTGCTGAAATATGATTTACGCGTGGAATCTACCATTCAAACTCACTTACCAGAGTGTATAATTGTCTATAGTCCATTTGTTGTGAGGGAGAAAAAAAATTACATACCAGGTTCTTTTGCTTTGCTTGTGCTGTGTGTTCTTATCCAGCTGTGGCTACAAATAAATCAGGTATTTTAACGTTTGTTACTGAATTATTCTTATTTCTCTGATCCTAAAAGAGTGGTGTTTTAAAAATGACGTGAAGGTTTATTAGTGCTTACACAGTTATGCTCTCTATATAGAAAAAAATGCGCTGAATGCGTAATCTTTTTTGGAATTTATAATCTAATCGTAGGGTTGATATAAGAGCTGTGTTTAATGCCTTTTCTACATTTGTGTGTGTTCCTTATGCTTCTAAACTCAGAAGAAAATAGCATCACACTTTCAGTTTTTCTTTGTATGTTCTTGCCTAAGTGTTTATCATTGTCACTTATTTATTAAAATCTGTGTGTCCTCATATTTGTAGGTTTTAGACTGATTCTCTAAAGGTGGGATAACACAGGAGCATCTACAAAATTGTGATATGATTCAAGAGCATAGAATCCCTGTCCCTTTTTGATCCCTTTAGCTGTTACTACATTTTAAACGACCTAGCCAACTTCAGTTTTCTCTCTCTCCTAAAGGACATGGCTGCCATTCCCATAACAACCCAGGTACTTTCTGTGTGTAGATATTTTTGGAATTGAGTGTTGAATAAAGTCTTTGAGTGTGTCTTTACCTTTTTTATAGGATGTATCAGGATAAACTGGCTTCTCTCAAGAGACAGTTGCAACAGCTGCAGGAAGGTTGGTGTATGAGTTAATCCATCATTTCTAAATATACTTCTTAATATTACAAACCTTTGAAATCTGTGTATTTCACTTCTTTGTGTGAGTGATTTAAAATTTGGTGGGGCTGATTTTAGCTGTCCTAGTATACATTTTGCTATCTTCTGCTATCAGTAAAGTGGTGATTTTCAAACTGTTTTGAAATCTCAGGGCCTTCTGAAGAGCATGAACTGAAAACCACTCTGCCTAAAGCTAGACATTTTTAGAAGACATGTTACCAAAAACCAAATAAAATTGTACCATTTCTTCTAAACTAAATGCTGATGAACCGTGGATTATCCTTACTGTATTTTCTCTTTTTAGCTTGGTAAATTAAAAGTGGATTGTATCTTGTCGGGCGCTGTTTTTCGCTAATTGCAGTTCAGCATGGGGGTTAAGAGCACAGACTTTCAAGTTCCATCGTGGGTTTACCGCCCAACTTCACTACTTTCTAGAAGTTTGACATTGGGCTCATCACATTCTCTTGCTTAATTTGTTTTCTGATCTGTGAAATGAAGAAAAGGACAGTAGATGAGATTATGCACAAGGAGTGACTAGCACTGTTGGGCACAGTGAGAACTCAGGGACAGTTGGCTGTTGCCATTAGTTCTTCAGCTTCATTTTTGCGGAGTCCCTCATCAGTGAAACTGCTTTTCCACCAGGTACTTTTACTGCTTGGACTAGCCCGTCCTGTATTGATTTCTGCTTAATAGGGAAAAAATGTTTCCATGAGTTGCAGTCACACACCTTTGTTTTGTTTTCATTTTTTCTTTACATGATAATGGAAGTATTGCCAGAGAAAGAAATACATTCCACTCTAGCAAGTCTGTAAAGCATGACTGAGTGAGGGATTTTGAAAAAGACGCCATTAATTTATCCTACTAAAGCATGATCAGGAAACACTTCCCACACTAACTGGGACCCTCAGAATTAGCAGTTTTGGGGAAGAGCAATGAAATTAGACATTCGGTAAGAACCTGAGGTGTCCAGTATAGTCGGTATTTAAATTTAATTAAGTAAAATTAATTCTGTTTCTCTTTTTTTTAATATATTTTTTATTTTTCAACTACATTTGACGTACAATATTATATTAGCTGTAGGTGTACACGCTAGTGATTAGACATTACTATAACTTACAAAGTGATCACCCTAATATATCTAGTACCCTTCTGACACCATACGTAGTTACAATATCATGTACTATACTTCTTATACTGTACATCTACCAGCCACATTGCAAGTGCTCAGGAACCACATGTGACTGGTGGCTACCACATTGGAAGGTGCACTGCTGAGCATTTCCAGCAGTGCAGAGAAAGTTCTGTTGGACAGCATTGATCCAGACCTCACTGAGGGAGAATGAGGTTTTTCCAGGAAAGGGAAGCTCGTTCACTCAAACTCTAGCACCAAGTGGTCAGAATCGCATGAGGATGCCATCACCTTTCACTCCCCCCCACTTGCTAGAGAGTCTCAGCCCACTAGGTTGGGGTAATTTCTGCTCTGTGTGTCTTGGTTGAGAACTGTGCTCCAGTCAGCTCTGTTTGTGTGTGCCCTTCTTTGGTTCATGTTTCATCTTGATGTTCTAAGACATTCCAAGACAGTCACTGTTGGTGCTAGAAAGTCATTTTAGGAACCAAAATGGAGAGCAGATCTTCAAAGTAACTTTTTATTTTGTAAATCTCAAAATCAGGTACATTACAAGAATATCAGAAGAGGATGAAAAAACTAGATCAGCAGTATAAAGAGAGGATACGAAATGCAGGTAAGGCTGTATCTTAAATGGAAATAAATCATCCTCAGATGTTCTTCCTTTTGCTGATCATCGATGTTATGTGACCATAAGAGCTATTCTCCAAAATGTACTAGTATTTCAACTCTCCCACTGTGGAGAGAGTATTAGGAAAGAGAGGCCTCGAAGGCGCAGTTATGTAAAACTGGCTCATCTTTTCTCCAGTGGCCAATGAACATTCAGTAGTCAAGGCTTAGTGGTGGCTCCTTGCAGTTGGGTTGTCCTGCCAGGTGCCCAAGGGTCGTCTTGCATATTCTGTCTTGTGTCTGCAAGGCTGGCTTCATGGACGATCAGAGGAGCTGATGTGGAAAAGGGTTGTAGGTGATTTTGCTCCTGTTTTGAGTTTGCTGCTTCTGGTATTCTGTGCTCTGGGAGGAAGGAGTTTCCTCCTGTTTTTCCCTTCAAGTGTTGTATTATACACATTTAGAGAAAAAGAGTATGCTTTTTGGTCTGTTGTACACAGTAAATATACTCAATTTAACAAAAATTTGTTGAGCACCTGCTACCTCTAAGCTCTGAGCAGTACAGAATGGTATAACACTTTGTCCTTGACGTAAGGGAACTTGATGTTTCATTGAGAAAACACACCCAAATGTGTAAGTTAGGGGATGTTATGAGTAGAATAAAGAATCATGCAAAAAGTAAGATGGGATGACTGTTTAACGTGTGTAAACACAGATGCCTGTGTTTACCGGAAATCTTTTGTAAGTGTTAAATTTTGAAGCTCCTCGTCAGCCAGCACTTTGCGTGCCAGCCAGCATGGTGTTTGTTCCTACGGTGGTAAAAGTAATGTTGGGGTTTAAAATGAGGTTTCGGTGCCCCTCCTCAGGCTGCTGTCCTCTTGCTTTCCGATCCATTGACTTTCCAACTTTCTGTCGATGGAACACTTCCTTCTCTCCCCAGTGAGTTGATGTCCAGTGTATACGAGTACCAACAGATAGAAAAGGAGCTGAAGGATGTAAGCGATGCTGGGAAAATGGATGTAGGCATTAGCCTTCTGCCCATCCACATCCCCGCCTGCCCCTGTGGTTTACCCCCGCACTTCCCTTTGAGTTCCTGATGCATCTCCTTGGGACATCTTTATAAATCCTCATCCCTCTTGTTGGGGAAAACTGGTAGAAGATGAGATCCTAGGTTTAGGTCTTATATCACTTTAGGTCTTATGCCTTTAAGCAGGAATTTGCTCTTAGAGCCTCAGTTTCCCCATCTGTAGTGGGGTACCGACATCACAGAATTGGTTTAAGATGTAAGGAAAGAAAATGGATGCAAGCCATTTTTCTTAAACTAGAACTGCAGGGTGAGCATTGTTTTTCTTAATTCTGCTCTCAGTCCTGTCCCGGTGGGATCTTCCATAAACAGCTGACCCCACTAATGATGCAGAAGAGTTCCTAAGTCAGTCACTATCTTGAGTTTTAAAAAGGAAGTTCCATGCAGAGATAATCCACTTGCTTTAGTTGTGTCTTTTGTGTGAACCACCACCACCGACTCTAAATGCTTATTGCCAGTTTGACTTGTTGGTGCAGGTGTGATTTCTCAGAATGGCACAAACGTCAGATGTCCGGCCGTTTGTGCAATTTGCAAGTCTGAAGCAATCATAGCCGTGAGCGTGTTGGGGTGGGTGTGCCTGCGCTTAAGTGCCCAGAGATTCCCAGTGCTACACTTAGAAAATAATGAGTAGCTTGTCCTTTTCCTCAATTAGCTTTCTCATGCAACGACTGGTATTTGACATACGGATTCTTAATCTGGAGTCCCTGAAACTCGGAATCTTATAAAGTATGTGTGAACGTGCGTATGTGCTTTTCTATGGGGTAAGGGATCCATAGATTCCATCAGGTTTGCAAAGGAGACCATGAAAGGTGAACAGCACTCCCTGGAGTTGTTGGTCCACCCGCAATCTTTGCAGACTGTATGCAGTAGCCCCACTGTCACCAGGAAAGATTAGAGAAGCCTCAGACCTATTTTGTTCCAAGTCTTAGGTTTGCAGAGAGGGTTGCAATCTAGTCGTGGGGGAAGCTGATGGGTAAACAGTTGCTAATCACCTGGCACACAGTGGGTGCTCAATAAGCTGTTGAATACTATGGGGTGGATACTTTTAGGTTTCTGAGATGGGCTTGGTGAGTGAAGGGTCCACAGGAAAGGCCTTGCAGAGGAGGCTTCATTAGATCTGAAACTTGGAAGTGCATTCAGAGAGACCAGAGGGCATTGCTGGTGGAGACACATGAGCAGAGGCTGGGGGCCTGACAGGAAAGCCCAGGAGGGCTCGGAACCTCTGCTGTCTAAATTTTCAGGGAGTGTGTCCTTCCTCACCATGCAGAGCCCTACACGTAATGTTTTGAAGACATCAGTGTTGACTCTGCTTCTTGAGTTAGTGCACTGTTACTTCCTGACCCATCCTGCCCTGCAGAACTGGTGGAGGGTATGTACTGAGTGAAAGAAGGGATAACTTTTTTGTCAAAGTAGTTTGGTTCCTGCTGCTGTTTTTTGCCCTTGGGTAGAACTGCCAGAGCCGATTATGTTCAGGGTCAACTTTTAACTAGACATGAGTGCTTCTTTTATCCTTCCCCTTCGTGTATATCAACATTTCCCTGATGAAAACGTTTGTTCTGGGTAACCGTGCTTTCAGAAAGCAATTATTGCTTCTAAATGAATCCTAACATACTGTTGAGAAAGGTGACAAAGCCTAGCGAATCTAATTGCACGTTTTATCTCTTTCAGAACTCTTCCTCCAGCTAGAAGTAAGTATCATGGATCTTCTGGGTTTGCAGGCTCTTTCTGAAACTGGAATCTCGCTTTCCCAATCAGTGGCCTTTCCTTCTATCACCAAATAGTTAGTTGGGAAACGCCTAGCTGGAAGCCTTCCATCACTGTTCTGTTTGACTGAAGGACTTTGGTCTCAGTTCAGAAATTCCATCTATTCACTTGTTTGTCGGGCAGCCTCTGCTTATCACAGGGTATTAGGGGACACTCGTCCCCCCCTGCTTTCTTGTTGGCTTTGATCTCACATTATTGCCTTTTGGGAATATGTAGATTCCCAATTCAGATTACTATGGCCTAATAATTTGTTATATTGGTCCTCGGAACAGCCCAATTTCTGAATTGGCTCAACAATTTACTTTTACAGCTGAAACTCTCTGGGTCAGTAGGAAATATACATTAAAAATTTCTCCTTTCATTCAGCAGACATCTGAATGCTGGTTCTGTGTGAGGCACAGTGCTTTGGTACAGAGATGAGGGCCTACACTACTGCTCCTGGGGTGCTCAGCGTGTGTGTGTGTGAGGAGGGGTGTGGGTATGTGGGGGTGTGTGGCTGGGGGGAGGGGGGAGTTTCTCAGAGCCACACAGCAATGTGAGAACATCACAGCCAGAGCCCACCATAAGCCCCCTGCGTCTTCACTTCATGCCATGGTGAGATTTAGAAAATGGGTGCTTATGCAATTTTTATTTAATATAATTTCAGAGTTTGAGTACTTTGGGGTTCAGATACCTAATAAATTGTCTTCTACTCTTTATTTTATTGTGTCAAAAAATACAGTAACTCATACCATCGTGACTCAGTGTCTTGTAGTTAATTTTGAATATAGATATTTCATCTGGGACTACTTTTCTGCGAAATTGTGTCTTTAAGAAAGAGTTTACTTACTGTCTCTGAGAAACTTATGTTCTGTTTTAACATACAAGCCATAAAATATAAGATGTGGAAGAGAGGAAATACCTGAGTAGCCAGTGAGGTATACTCAGAAATATAAGCAGGAGTTGTGTGGTTTGATTTTATGTATTCATTGGAAAACTGGCTCCCAGGTACCCTGTTTCTTCAAGTGTGAGTTGCAGCTATTTCTCATATTTCCAGTAAAGGTATTTTCTTTGTTCTTGAGTGCTGAGCCAGACTTCAGGTTGGAGCCCTGGCTGCCAGGGCCATGTACCCTTAGCCTGTGTTTCTCTTTTGCTCAGACTGAACAAGTGGAAAGAAATTACATTAAAGAAAAGAAGGCAGCAGTGAAAGAGTTTGAGGACAAGAAGGTTGAGCTGAAGGAAAACCTGATTGCTGAGTTGGAAGAAAAGAAGAAAATGATTGAAAATGAAAAGCTAACTATGGAACTGACTGGAGGTACGAAAGCACCAGCAGGGTTTTGGGAGCCCGAGGGGGACCTGGTGGGGGGGGGGGCATTCCAATTTTTCCTTCTGTCTTCTGGGTTCCTCATCAGAGCAAAGGAAGCTGAAAGGAGAGTGGGCTTTGACATGACAGGTCAGAGTTCTAGTTCTGTCTTGTATTGGCTGTGTGACTTTAGTCAAGCTGCTTAACCTCTTTGAGCCTGTTTCCCCCTCAATAAAATGAGGCTGATCATACCTTATTTCAAAGGATTGTGGTTGGAAATATGAGTGCCTAGTACAATGCCCTATACATGACAGGTATTCAATAAATGGTAGACCTTGAATAATAACTGCAACCTTTGGTTTATGCTTTATTTAATTCTTGGGTCAGCTGCCATTCGTGTCTTGGTTATGTTCACAAATTACTTACCTATGTCCTTCTGCTTTGTTTTTTCCCCATCTGCTTTCATTACAGAAAATACCTTGTTTTCCTTTTACCTAGATGTGAGAACAAAGGCTTTTGGCTGAATCGTCTATTAGATCCCTTCTCCCAGGTGTTACTGTGAACATTTCAGAAAGAGTTGGTACGATTTTAGCAGGGGTAGCTAAACTGAACTCTTTTCCTGTAATGGTAGTAAAGTTATATTTACTTAGAGCCTGTCCCTCCCTTGCCTTCTAGAATTTAGTAATATGCATATGGGAACTCAGCAGGTTGTAGGCAGGTTTAGGGGAGAAGCAATATGGGGTGTTCTTTTGTTGCCATATGTAGACTGATAAGCCCTAGAAGGATACAGGGCGGGAATTGGCTTGAACTAGCTATTTTGGAATTTGGTAAAATTTCCATCAGCAAAAACTGCAGGGAAAATCAGTGGTGAGTTGGTCACTTGGATTTGTAAGGGGCATTCCTTCTGTACACCCCAAAATTTAACTTAACATTTTGAAGGTACTGACGCTCTGGCAGGCCTGATTTTAGTAGGGGTCTAGAGCAAATGCATTGTTTTTATGTTAAGTCCTTGGGGTTGACTTTGAAACTAAAAGTAACAAGAGCTGTGTTTCCCCATCTGTATTTTTGGTGCTGTGAACAAATGTGGCCTTCCAGTTGACATAACTTGAGCTCCAATCCCCCTGATACACCGATGAGAATGTAGTTGTGTCTAAAAAGTAGGAGTCTGACTGTTGAAAAATCTGATAGCTTCCTCATTGAGAGACTTGGCAAAAGGAATTCATTCTTTGAAGAAAGCAGCTCAGAAATGTTTTTTGGGTGAGAATGGATGTTAAAAGAGCATCTTCAGACATCACCATCTTGTTCTTGTTGACATGCATTTTTAATTAGGCCATGAGCACTGCAAGTACCTGTTCGGTACTAGTCTGCCTGCCTGTTTTCCGACCTGCATACCATTTTCTCTGACAGTGACTGTGGCTGGCACTGCTGCCTCATCGCTCTCTGCGAGAGCCACCAGATGTTCGGGAGCCTTCATTAGGCTTGTGGGAAATATTGTCCGTTTATAGCTGCTCCCTTTCCATCTGCAGGAAAGGATATCACCACCTTACCTGTGATTTGGCATCCTAACTCCTGACAAGTGGTAGAGGTTGTTTGGCCAGCAGTTTTACAGCCAGAATTTTAAGTGGGACAGGAGGCATCCTTAGTGACTTGAGGGCGAGCCTGCCAGGGTAGAAAAGACACATAAATATGGGGAATCGTTTGTAATGCAGTAAACTAGATTCCAGAAGTGCTCAAAGCTAGCCATGGGCATTAAAGGTACCGATGTCCTTCCTCAAGCCATTTGGTCCCATGGTGTGTAGAGCACTGCCAAGGTAATGATGGAGTGTCGAAAGAAAAGGCACTGGAGCTAGAAGGATAATTAGCATTTCCACAGATGGTGCTGCTATGGTGTTGGAGTAAAGGCCTGATTTCATTCCTTTCACCGAGGGATTTATTTCACCTTTGTGGATTGATGCCCAACATCAGTGTTGCCCAGCTCTGCCTAGACAAGAGATTTCTTAAAATCTCCCTTTCTGCTTCAACATGAAGATTTCTTGAAAACAAAGTGGAATAAGAGGCTGATGAGAAGCTTACTCCAAATAACCCATTGGAAATGGGTGTATTCGGTGACCTGCTCTGTCTGAACAGGACTTAGAGTGTTTACAGACCTCCGTGGGAATTGGTGGGAGGTTCTCTTCACCGCCCAAAGCGCTTGTGGAGAACTGAGGACACCTGGGTTGTGGAGGCGGAAAGGTGTCAGTGAAAACCTAGGCTGAATTCTGGGTCAGTGCTCCCCCAACTGGAACGTGTGTGAGTCACCAGGAGGTCTTGATAAAACGCAGCTTCTGCTTCAGGGCGTCTGGCATGCAGCTCAATAGGCTGCATCTCTAAGCATCTCCCAGGGGCTGCTGGTCGGACCACGTTTGGAGCAGGGAGGATATAGGGAGAATTACCTGAGAGGGAGTTTTCTCTGCAGTGGAGGTCAAGATTATAAGAAACTCAAATAGTTAATGAAAATTTAATGAGCTTTAAAATGTGGGGAGCTTTATCATTTTTAATTCATTTTTCCTCTTCCTATCTTTAGGACAGCTGCCTTTTCTCCTTTCTTCCAACAGCCCACTAACTGCCACTTCATTTTCTTTTGTAAGTTCTTGCCTCACCAGGGGCATCATCCAACCCTCAGTCCCCTGTTGAAGCTAGTCATGACATCAGCAAAACCTGTGAGTTTCCTTTAGAATATACTAGAGTCATAGCTGGAGCCACTGAATAATTACATCAAAATAGGAACTCCGATTCCTGGGTCCTTACATTGAGCCAGGTAGTACATGAACATATTAGAGCTGCCTCTACATGCTGACAGACGGGAATGAATCCTGGTCCTGTCATGAACTTGGTTCGTGGGGTTTTCTCACTTGGCAAGGAGATGGTGGAACCTACCCCGGAGGGTTGGTGTAAAGGTTAGATGAGACAATGCCTGGGAGGTGCTTTCAAGAGTGGCTGGAGTACGGAGGAAGCACTTAAGGAGTAAGCACTTAGGGACCGGAGGTTGTAACATAATTCAGTTCCTGCAGCAACTTGTGACTTGCCTTGGCAAAGCAGGCTCAGAGAAGCAGCTATTTACTCAAAGGGCCCCCAATGACATAGTGATTAAGCTAGCGCTTTTCTGACTGTAAACCTGCCGTGTTTCCCCGAAAATAAGACCTAGCCGGCCCATCAGCTCTAATACGTCTTTTGGAGCAAAAATTAATACAAGACTCGATCTTATTTTACTATAATATGAGATTGGGTCTTATATAATATAATACCCGGTCTTATTTTACTGGCAGACTGGGTCTAATACAGTATATGATGTGATATATGATACGGTATAATATTGGATCTTATATTAATTTTTGCTCCAAAAGACGCATTACAGCTGATTGTCCGGCGAGGTCTTATTTTCAGGGAAATACGGTGTTTTCTTAACTACCTCATTAAACGGTAGTTAACCTGAACCCGATGGATTCAGGTGGTACTGAGTGACTCACAAAATGAGGCTAATACCTAAGCTTTGTGTCCTTAAGGAGCATGTGTTCTGATAGTTATGAGATTGACAGTTTCCATGTCTTCCCTAACGTACAGCAAATGAAGGTGAAGATTTGACAGGCAGTTTGTACTGATTATAAAACCTTTAAGGTATATGTGGTTGTATTGCTGTAGGAGTGATAAGTTTCACCCAGTATGGAACACATACCAATGAGCAGGGAACCTTAGCCGTCAGTTCAGAAGAGGTCCCCAAATACCTGGGAAGGGAGAATGGAGATGAGGACTTGGGTTTTGGGTGGAGTGGGCTTGTCCCCAGGATGTTCTTTCCTGGTGCTGCCATGTGGAATCCAGGCTGTTTTGTTTAGTGTCGCTGAGGGTGCGGAGGAGGACTTGATCGGTTTATTCTTTAAATGGCATCCCTGAATTATGGGTAACTTTGGCCTACTGGAGATTGGTTCCTTCCTTCCCACCCTGGTTTGGCCTCCAAACACCTGGCCTTGATGGCGTCGCCCACCACCTACCCACCTCCTACAGGACCACCCATTTGTGGTCCCCACTGTGGTATTGATTTGTGATGGTGGTGAGCCTGCCCTCCCACTAGAGAGGGGCATGGGTAGTTGTGGTTTGCTCTGGGCCTCTAGTCTAGCCCCACGTAGCACTGCCCCTTGTTTGGGCATAATCGCCTGTGTGCTACTGTGTTTATTCTGTGGTAGCTTTTCTTCCACTTTCATCCTTTTTCTTAAGGCTGTTCTTTTGAGTACGGCAACAAATTTTTTAAAATAGCGAAACAGGTATGAATTTAATGGTTGAAGTATGTTAGAATGAAGCTTTTACTACAGTGGTTGGTACACTCTAGGCAGGTGAGCTGTTGGAGTGAATGAATTGGCCTAGAGAAGTGCAAAACAAAAGGCCAGCCAGTAAATAAATGGTAATTGTATGTGAATTGCTGGTAATTGTTATCAGGAGGCTCTCTCCCTAGGGACTAGCTGTAAAGTCTCTCGTACTGATTCACCCTGAGCTGCCATTCCTCAGCTGGCATCCCCATGCTACCTGGGGGTGCTTGTGTCGGGCGGTTTGGCCATTCACACACTCCTGGTGAGTCGAGCATTAGGATTATACTGTTAAAGATCGTATATAGGAGATGGTCTGCAGGGGAGCTGTGCACCTAGTCTAGTGGCTTATTGGGTGTTTTCTGTCATGTATACTCCCTGGTTTAATTGTTTGATGTTCAGTTAGATTCTGCAAATGTGTCCCCACTAAAGTAAACCTATGACGAGTCCCCTGGATCAGGGAGGCCTTCTAATTTAAGCCAGTTAAGAGACGTTTTGTGTCGATGCACCATGTGTGAGAGGAAGACTGATTTTCTTCTCAAGTGCCTTCTCCAGGGTTGCCACACTCCCAAGGTCTGCGTTTCAGTTCCAGAAGTTCGATGTTTTTTGGGGGGCGGGGAGGGAGAAGTTCGATTTCTCTTTTTTAAACTTTCATTTATTTAAGTGTTTTTCCAGGACCCTTCAGCTCCAAGGCACGTAGTTATTTCAATCTAATTGTGGAGGGTACAGCTCACAGTGGCCCATGTGGGGATCGAGCTGGCAACCTTGTTGTTAAGAGCACTGCGCTCTAACCAACTGAGCTAACTGACCGTCCCCGGAAGTTTGATTTTTGTCAGTGCACCCAGATTGAGCCCTTGGGACGCTTACTGGCCAAATTCACAGGATACTGATGTCATGAATACCAGCCTATTGCTTCCAGTGAATAATAATAATGTCCGGCAGACTCAGACCCAGGTGATCAGCATATCCTATTCTCTGAAAATCTGCCTTAGAAGTCAACTAGGCAAACCTGGAATTGTACAGTGAGTTAAGTAGATCATCTTACCATGTAGTTTGGGGGCTGTGATACTTACATCTTGATTTTCCCCTCAAAATTACATCTTCCACCTGGACCACTGGCTGGGACTGCTGCCTGCTTGACCCTCTGTCCTGGATGGTGGTAGGGACATACATGCTGATGCATTTTAGAGGCTTCTTCCTTCTGCTGAAGTAGTCTTTCAGAAATAATTGATTAGATTATTCCTGTGACTAGACTAATAAAAGGATTGATTTTCATCATTGCATAAGAATTTAGTTATATTTTTGGATTTGTGAGTGATGCATTGGTGATCTTCTGAGTTTATTGGCCACAATCAGACTGCGTGATTACCAGATCTTCAACTGTACCTTTGCTTCACTTACTTTTATCATGTATTGCCCACCCTCCCCGGCCGCCACACCTGGAAGCCCAAAGGGTAGGTGTCATGCAGGGGCTCAGCTCCCGCTCCCCACACAAGAACACAGGATATGGTGAGGCCAAAAAGGAACACCCACGGAGCTATGGATAGGAGGTTCACACCAGTATATTCTCGCTGGTGGCTGGGTTGGAGACACAAGAAGCAGGAGCCACACAATCCGTAATCTGCCGACCGCTTCCCTGCCAACCAACCCACCCCACTTGCTAGCTGCAATTCGCCATCCGCTTCTCTGCCAACCAACCAACCACCTAGCGTAGCAACGACGGTTATATTAGTGGCCAATGGCTCACTGGTAACAGCTGATGGCCACCCAGCCACAGCGGATGGCCATCTGATTACAGCTGATGGCCATCTAATAACCGAACCAGCACCTTTCTACGTGAGGCCGAGAGCCTGGAAACTGCTCTCCTGGCTCTGTCCACACAGTAGGGCACACCCAGCCACTGGCTTTGGTAGAAAGAACATTTTGTGATATTCATGTGCTGGATGCTTTTTCTTTGGTGCTCCCTCGGGAGGCTGAGCTCCCTTCTCACTGTTTCCCACATCAAGTCTATGTTGCAAAGCCTCACAGTTGACAGCAGTTGTCTTCAATATGTAACTTCTATTTCAGCTGTTTGCACCTTGACTTTTTAAAAAGATCTTTGTACTTTTTAAAAAAGGTTTTTCCTGGCTGAAAATATGATAATAAGAACTAGCACTGATTGAACTCTTGTTACGGCAGGTACTGTGCTGAGGGCTTTATATTTACTAGCTCATGTAATCCTCACAACACCGTGAGGAAAGAATTATTGATATTTCCATTTCATAGATGAGCTAAGCTAAGACACAGAGTATTTGTGTAGCCTGCCTTAGGTCACACAGCTGCAGCAGGGATTCAGACCCACTGGCCAGTAAGTAGCTGGAGAAGGCTGGCATCTCAGCATAGGGTGAGAGGTTTCTTTTAGGAAGAAGGCTCCCTCCCCTCACCCGACCTTATCCCCAAAAGTGTATGCATGCTTATCCTTCCTTTTACCCCCTCTTGCAAGTACACTTAGGAATATTCATTAGGTCTATGGTTCTTACCTCTTTACCTCCATTCCTCTGTAGGGGGGAAAAGTCTGTATTGCCCATTTCTGTTCTTAAGAGCAACATACAAAACCGTCTTGACTTTGTACGCATGTGTGTTGTATGCTGTTATATCCCGCAGTTTGCCATAGTGGAAGGTCTACATTTGCATTCTGTAAGGCTGTCCTGTCAGCTGTGCTGACAGTATGCATGATCACAAGTTAACTATTTCAGCATCAGGCTGGACGTCATCTAGTCGTTCTGCTGGAAACCGTGATGCCCCTACTGTGTGCCAGAACTATGGCTAGTGCTGGGATGGGAGCCGACTCCATGCAGGGGTGGAATCCCAGCGTCTGCTGGGGGAAATGTCCCACACTGTGTGGCACTTGGCAGGAGAAGTTTGTACAAATGCTCTGGTCCCTGTCTGTGGAAGCCTTCACAGAAGGGGGAGTGTTGAGCTGGCTCTCACAGGATGTTGTGTAGGAGTTTGTGGGGCCAGAAAGAGGAGGCTAGGCAGAGAGGACAGTGTGCAGAGGCTTGAGGCATAACAAGTACGGTGCTTTGGTGCAATAGAGTCGCTAAAAGCTCACACATGGTACATGTGGATGAAGGAGAAGGGAGGAAGACCGGAAATGTGGTTTGGTCTTTATTCTGGAGGGAGTGGTGAGCCATTGAAATACTTGAGCCATGTGCAGAATGATCTGATTTGTGTCTTGGGAAGATCATTTTGAGGGAGGTGAGATTATGATGAGGGGTAGTTAAAAGGCAAAAGTACCATTATCTGGGTGAAGGAAGACAAGTCACAGGTGACAGATTGTATTCTAGCTCAGAAGGATGGATAGATGTGATGCCCCTGGGACGCTGGAGAGGAGGCAGCTTTGGGAGGTGAGATGAGAAATGACTTTGCTTGGAACCTGAAGAGTGTATGGTCTACAGTCGTCCGCTGTAGGTTGTCATTCAGAAGCGTGGGTGGAGCTGGAGTTGATGATCCGAGATTCATTGGGATACAGGCTGAGACTGACTGGGCTCCAGAGATGACTAGTTTTTAAGGGGCGGGGCAGCAAAAAGGACCCCAAGGAGGCAAATCAGAAAAGAAGGAGAAATTTGTGGCAGTGGCTGGGGGAGGAGAGATTTTAAGGCGGGGGGAGTCAGCAGCCAGTGTCAGATTGCAGTGAGAAGTCAAGAAGAATGAAAAGAGGCCTTTATCATGATAGCATTCTTGGTAGTCAAGTAGCTACAAAAGGTTATTAAATAAAGAGTTTGTGTTTGTAAATGAAGATCTCATATAAAAATGTTGGCACTGAGGTCACTGGCCTTTAAAAGAGCCTTTATGCCAGGAGG
Organism: Rhinolophus hipposideros; assembly: GCF_964194185.1. NCBI lineage: Eukaryota > Metazoa > Chordata > Mammalia > Chiroptera > Rhinolophidae > Rhinolophus > Rhinolophus hipposideros. The sequence goes on from NC_138070.1 coordinate 11,515,067, forward strand.
CTCCAGTTCACCGCCCCCTGTGGGGACAGCAGGAATTAGTCAACTGAGATGACCCAAAAGTTCCTTCCAATCCCAAGAGCCTATGACTCTGTAGCCTCTTTAAATTTGAGAGAAAAGGAGGAAAATCCCAGGTTTGAAGGGCTAGAGCGATGCAGTTAGAATGGAAGACGGCAGGGCTGGGCTGCGTTTCTGAGACGGATGCGCTTAGTCAGCCGGTCTGAATCTTCTCACCCAGACCCTCTCTCTACAGTCTGATATCGGTGTCTGGCTCGGGCCAGGTGCCCCCAGTAAAACCGTTCTAATTGGGTACCTGTGGGGCAGGTATTCTTACACTCGAGGAATTCTCGCTGAGTTCCATGGGGGTTCGATAGATTTACTCATTCCATTCTTGCCACAGATTCTATGGAAGTGAAGCCCATCATGACCAGAAAGTTGCGGAGGCGACCAAATGATCCTGTCCCCATTCCAGACAAGAGGAGAAAGCCTGCTCCTGATATCCGTTGGCGTCAAGCCTTGGTCACTTTTTCTTCCTTAAGACGATTGAATCCTTTGCTTATCCATTTGGTACAATATACATGGTTCTTGTCCTGTAGATAATCGTCATATTTGATTGGAATTCGTAGGTCAGCCATTTTATTATTGGAGTCCTCAATTGCTGCTGCTTTTAGTGGGGGGGGGGGGGGGATTGGTTTATAGAGAGCAGTTATTTGGGAAGCTACTTTGTGTTGGAAGTTCAACCTGGTCTTAATACTCACTTGGAGATTCAGGCGCAACTGAAAATTTCATGTGCCTTAATTTTTTCACCTGTAAAATGAGAGTAATAGCTGCTTTTTGTACTTCGGATATTTATGTCCATAAATCTGGATTGCACACTGTCGTTAAATGAAAACAAATGAGATTTCAGTCAGATATAAAGAAGCCCCTCATAAAAATGGTAATGGGAAGAGGACATATGAGGAAGTATTGTTTCTGTCCTCTTGAGGAGATAATAAATAGCCATTTGCACAAAATGGTTCAGTTATTTGTCTGCCACCAAGAGAGGGTGTAACTTCAGCTCCCTTTATCTTCACAACTGAGAATTTAAGTTGCTAGGGAAGATTAAGTCCATGGTATGTATGTGGAAGTATTCAGATCTTTGGAACAAAAGCACTTCATCAATTCAGGATGAACTTCTTTTATTATGTGCTGTGCTCTCTCTATTTTAGTTTCCTAGTGAATCTCCTTCCACCTTCCCATAGAAGTCTGTAAGGCGGGGGTGTGATTTCTCTTGTATGCCTGGTACCACATGACACTTAGGAGAGTCAAAAACTTCCACAGGGCAAACGATTACAAGATTTCATGTAGCATAACCATACATTGCAAATTCTAAAATAGTCGTGCCATTTTGCTGATCTCTGCTTGGAAGCCATGCTTGTCAGACACATTCCTTTAACTCTCAGCACCCCAGCTAAACTACTTGTTAACAGATGAACAGATCATGGAGGATCTGAGAACCTTAAATAAGGTACAGTTTGATTTTTCGGTTTATTTGAAAGCTTAGGCTTGCTGTGGTTTTCTGCTTTAGTTTGTTCACATGGTGCTTATTAAATCAATTTGATACCTTTGACACCTTACCTTGTGTCTGAAATGATTTTCTCTAAGATTTTTTGTTCTTCTTCTTACAGCTTAAGTCACCCAAGAGACCAGGTAAGTGAAGGACGTTATTGGCATTTGTGCAATCTTTTATCATGTCATCGGAGAAGCATGCAAATACCTGATGGAGGATTGTTAACCATTTCCACAAATAAAATGTCCATCATTTGCCTGAGAGTAGTCATCATGAAAGCAGAAGGGAACCTGAAGTGTACCCTCGCCTGTTTTTTTTTTTTTTTTTTTTACCCTGCTATGTTCAAGTTATTTTTGTCTTTTCCTTAGGATTTATTGTAAAAGAGACATTTGATTGCTTGGCTGGTAAAGGTTTCCTTCTATGTTGACAGCCATAAGATTTAAGTACACATCCATTTCTGAAAATGAAACCGGAAGGATTTTTCTGTATTACTTGCCTTGTGGAGTTTAGTACTAGGCACTGCTGTTCCAGCCAGGCTTTTCATGGCCTGGCTCTGGTAAGGGACTCGCAGGCTGCCTGCAGTCCCAGCTTACAGAAGCGCTGGCCTCATGTTCATGGTGGTTCCTTCCAGAACAACACTCAATAGCACTCAAATGCTAGGCGGTCAGATAGAGTTCTGAACTGGCAAGGCAGTTTTGTTTTGTTTTAAGCACTGTGATTACTCACATATCCCTCTACTCACTGAGTTTTAGAGAAGAAAACAAGATTCCTTAAATAATTTCCTCCTAAGGGCCGCTGTGGTCCACAGAGGGGTCCTGGGTTTCTGACGGCATGATGGGGAAGGGGATATTTGAGTGTGTGAATTTAGGTCATTCAAACCCACTGTAGTTATTAGCACTGTATTAGCTTGACTCTGTGCATACCCAAATAGCCTGCTCAATCTAGTAATAAATGTTGCTAGAAATGACTTCATGTTTTATAAATTTAAAGAGCTTTACCCAATTCTTGTCCTGTGGGCTTCTGATGGTTACTGGGATTTTAGTCCTACTCTAAGTGACCTGGGGCAAATCCCGTCGTCTGCCTGAGCCTCAGGTTTCTCCTCTGCAGTGAGGTTCGTCTTCTCCTTGCTTTGCTTACCTCACAGGTGTGCTTTGAGGATCAGGTTAGATGTAATATCTAAGGATTTTATTGGAATCCCATTGATTACAACTGTAAGGACTTGATCATGATTATTACCCCCTTTTCATATCATTTCAATTAAAGCATGTTAGCTGGTGGACCCACATGTCTGTTACATGCTTAGTCATCGAAAGAACTCTCTGGTTCCTCCAGCATCCCCGTCCTCTCCCGAACACTTGCCTGCCACACCTGCAGAGTCTCCAGCCCAGAGATTTGAAGCCCGGATAGAAGATGGAAAGTTGTACTATGATAAAAGATGGTATGTTATGGAAAAACAGAGGTTACTCGTAAGAGTCTCTCAAAAAACCACTGAGGGCTGGGTCTGTCTAGTGTTGTTATTTCAGGGCATGGCTACTGCTTAACTTCAATAGTATCGAAAGTTGAATAACCTTTAAAATGGATCGGGAGTCATGATTGATACTACTTGTTAGGTCTCTGAAGGCAGTGTTTTCCAAAAATATGTTCTTTGCATGGTGGCCCCCTTTCTCTCTCCTTGTTGCCGCTACCAAGAATTTGCAGGCTTATATTTCTTGTGGTGCTCCTGTAGACTGGGGCCAGGGTTTGTGTCTACCTCTGCCTCCTCTTAACTCTGCCCCTGTGTGCTAAAATTGATAGGTGTTCTGTGGAAAAAAGGATTTTGTAGTCAAATGAGTTTGGGGGATGACCATCATGTTAAGATAAATGGGTTCTTCTTTGTCGTACCTTGTGGGTCCTCTGATATGCTAATATGCATTGTGAATTTCTAAGATGTTATTATAAGGTGTTACTTATTTGCTGAGGTATCCTTTCACATGGGTCATCCTGCTGCATGGGTGTTCCCGGAAACATACTTGGGGGAATTATATCCTAAAACACACTAGTTAAAATTGAAGACAAATTGAAACCTTCAGACCACCAGTGTTTTCATTGGGGAGGATATGGCAAAACAATATGGAAGAACCTTAAAAGCTCATACATTTACTCGTATTCATTCAACAAACATTTACTATCTGCCCTGTAACTAGGCATTCTGCTAGGTATTAAGTTATCCCGGGTCGTGCCACCTTTTCACAGCTCTTTTAATTCTGATATATTCCTTTATTTATTGTCCATTTGCAGGCCTACTCTTACTCAGTTTAAGTCATGGTAGACACACGGGGGTTCTGCCTTTCCACTTGGTCATATGCAGAAGGTTTTTCTGGGTAATTGTGTGGTCTCTCTAATTATTTATATGGCTATGGAATGGTCTTTTGAGTGTCGATATGTTTAACCCTAAGTTCCAAAATTAGGGTAGTGGTTATTGTGAATTTTTTGAGCTTTCTTAAAGAAAAACTCCAACATTGAGTTAGTTGGTTGCCTTATAATATTGTACTCCCGAAGTTGGCAAAATTGCTTAGATCTAGTCATGCCTGGAATAAATCAGTTCCACCTATTAGGTTCCAGTGAGTTGATTACCTAGTGGAGGATGAAGGCTTGCTCTATCTGTAAGTCTGATCTTGGTGACTTCATTTGCTTATTCTTTGGCATTCTTCAAAAAAGCCAGTTATACTGTATCTTAAAATTGCTTATCAGAACATATCACCAGAAGATGGCAGGTTCTAACAGCTCAACACACTGAGGAGCAAAATAAGATGAAAAATGTTTCAAATAATGAAAACCAAATAACCTTTAAAGATCAAGCCCACACATAAGAACCGGCTTCAAAAATGATGAGATTTATCACTAACATTTTTACGGATCTATGAGTCCTAAAGCCATGTGATATTTCAAATAATGTTTATTTTGTAATTGTGCTGCTTTGGATCTGCCTCTTTCTAAGGCTTAGTCCTTAGACTTTATGAGACGTGCCGTGTGGGTGAAAATGCTGTAAAATACAATTTTTATTTTTCTAAAGAAAAAAATCCATAGTGACTTGTGTTTCATAATGTAAAGAAAATGATCAGGTTGACCTCTTAAGCATTTTGAAGGGATTTCACTATCTTTCTCACAATGGCAGCAGAAATTTTAGAAATAAGGTCTCTGGGAGCATTTTCCTTTTTCAGTGAATTTGAAGTTGCTTTTATTCTATTGTTAATATTGAGATTGTTGTTTTCTTCTGTGTTCTGTGTGTTTCTCTCCTTTGGCCTTGGCAGTCAGATTTCATGACACATTTGTTGAAAGGTAGGTCCCTCCCTTCCTGCTGTATTTGGAAGGTGTTCATGGGAGTCCTGGCGGGTAGGTTTAACAGTGCAGCACCAGCCTCTCACGTCTCACCAGGCTCTGGTGTTTGCCTTTTTTGTCCTTGTCAGTTTGAAGGCTGTCATTTTTCCTTCTTTTTCAGTATTCATGGCCTGTGGCTGAGAGATGAACTGAATGGCTTTATGTTCTTTTCAGTGGTATGGAGTATTTTGGTGAAACTGTATTTCTGGCAAAACATGTTTCATTGAGTTCTAAATGGCTTCAGCAAAATGAGTGTGATTCAGGCATCCCATCTTGGCATGAACACTTAGCAAGCTACATTTCATTTTGAAAGATAAGCACCTTCTCTTTGCCTTGGTCTTATACTGCTTTGAAGGCATTTTATATCCTGCTGTAAGTATTCCTCACATTGCGATTTGGACTAATGACCCTTCTTAGAAAGTACTGTGAAGGTAGCTGATCCTTTAAAATAACTATCTGGTGGTGGTGGTAGACTGTTTTTTTCTCCTCACATTAAATCTCAGGCTGCAAACGTGAATCAGAAAAGAAGTCACCCACTTGCTTGAGTGGACTTAACCCTCTAGCCTTCAACTGACAAAAGAGACTGTTAACTCAAAACGGTGAATATTTGCAACTAGAATTGGGACTCCTTTGAGGTACTATACCTGTGACATGGTCTTCCTTTTTTGGGGGGGTGGGACAGGTGCAGCATGAAACAGTATCAGGATTCCCAGTACGATACAAAATTAAATTAATTCTGCCCCTACTCTGTCCCACTTTTTGACCCACCTTCTAAAGAAATTGCTTTCTTCCATAATAGTAGTGGTTCTAGTGCATTGGGTTTAATAGTAGAGGCAAAGCTTTGAGAGCTTAATTGTAGGATTCCCAGGTCAGAATTTCCATTACTAATAAGGTAAGCTTGACATCTGGGGCTTGTCCTCTGAGGCTGTGTAAAGTATTTTTTTCAGCAGAGATAAGTTGTATATTGTAAAATGGGTTAGTTCGCAAAAAAGTGATAATGTACATTTTTTTACTAATCTGGGTCTGTTGATGTTGCTTTGTAACATTTTTTATGTCTAAATGCATTTTGGATTGTTTCATGTTCTATTATTAGTCTTTGAAATTGGAAAGTAAATTTGTATGTTAAGGTTGTCATGTACCTTTTGGTTTCAGCTTGAAAACCTCCCTTATATGAGCACTTTTAATTTCTGAGGACTTATTTTTTTTCATAGAATTCAGATAATTTAATAGATTTGCTATCCAAGGATAATGGTTCCCCAAGACCATTGTGTGGCGCATGAGAATCTCCTGAAGTCCCAGAGATGGCTTCACGAGGACCTGGGAATTAGTTGGATTGGAAGTGGGCTGCTTTGGGAAACACGCTGGCCAGCTCTCCTTTCGAGCAAATGGTGACCAATGGTGGACATTCAAGCCATCACCTTTTGGTGGTTCCAGAGCAGACAGACTGGGGAGGTGGCCAGATGCTTGAGTCCCAGACCACTTCTCAACGGTAATAGACCAGATTGCATTGTTTACTCCTGATGTTCGCTTTTAAGCCAGTCAGGTGTGTGGGGTTTGGGCTCTGAGCACATGTGAAAAAAAATGCAGCACATCTTATGAGAATTGTTTGAATAGTCCCAGAGTTAACTGTTTGTCTTTAACAGACATTAAGACATTAGTTTGTGACATTAAGTTTTCTTTTTATCCCATTTTTGTTATTTAGGTATTTTCTAGAAAATATTTACTTTCTATTAGGTTGGTGCAAATGTAATTGCGGTTTTTGTAATTTTAACCTTTTAAACTGCGATTACGTTTGCACCAACCTAATAACATAAGTAATGCCTGTTTATTCCGGGAAAAAGAAAGCTGTGTAATAAAAGGAATACCACTCTTAATTTAGATTTTATATTTTTATAAAATTTCAATATACATTTTAATATATAAATTGACCCATTTTTGTGTGTGTGTGTATGATACATCTAACATGCATATATATGTCTTATTACAAACATGGGAATGTAATGGACATAGTTGTTTTTCTCTGTTTAGTATATTGAGCATGTTTCCACCCAGTAATGTATTTCTACACCTATCCATGACCTTCCTTTATTAAAGTATTTAGAAAGTAGTGTCAGAATGACTTGAGGCTAGTTGCCTTTTTTATTTATTTATTTCTTTAATAAATCACAGTCCCCATAGAATAACTGAATGTTCTCCCCTCTATATTTTTATTCTAACCATTACTCAAGACATTAGTATTAGATGTGGGAGGGAAACTCTAGTTTGAGTTTTGCTGTGAACTAATTCAGCCTTCATGCATTGTGCATTTCAAATCTTGTGATATTACATATTTAGCATAATGAAGGTCCCCTAACCCAGTTTACCAACTAATCTCTGGCCAAAAGCAACTTTGAAGCTGGAACTAAACCAATCTCGCTATTCTAATTGCATTTATGATTCGATTTCTTTTAACGGTGTTTTCAGGAAGTAAATTGACTTGGAAAGCTGAGTTGTTAGCTCCTAAGTAGCAGGTTAAAGAGAGTTTAGGACCCAGATTGGAAAAAGCTCATTGTGCGAGTGAAGTACATCCTTTACTGTGATATCTTGGCAGTAGATTATTTCATTATATCAGCAAAATGAAGTCTGCTTTCTTCCCCCACAGAAATAATGGTAAGATGCAGTGCTTTGCTGGGAGATCCATTTTAGTTGTGGTGGAATTTACGAGTTAGTGGGTCTATTTAGCCAGATCTGTGCAGCCAGAATGAACCAAAGGTTATGTTCTTGACTGAATAGAGGCTGGCCCAGTCCGGGGCTGCCAGCAGAAGCTCAGCTGGTTTCCAACTCTTATAATCTAGCAACTGCTCCTTCATCCTGTGGCAGCTGTTGTGCCATTAGAGCTTTGGCCCTGCCTTCCTCACTTTCATCCTTGGCTAGTCCCTGAACTTGAAGACATGGAGGTGGTCCTGCACTACAGGCCAAGAGAATCGATGCAGGGCTGAAGGGGGAGTGTCTGCCTTGTCTATTCCTTCTAAGCGGCTCTCCTGACTGACCAGGCCACACTGGATATTCTGGTGCATGTCACAACACTCAGAGAACTTCACCTAGTTAGTGGTTGCCAGGTGTGGTTATTTAATCTCCTTCACTGTGACTATTGGAAGTTCCGTGACAGCAGGGGCTTTGTGGCCTTGCTCACTGTCTGCCTCCAACCTGCAGTGTAGTCAGTGGTACACAGTAAGTGATTAATTGAGTGTTTGTTTGTTGAATGAGTGAACAAAGTAAGGGCTGAATTTGGCCTTCCCTCTTGTTGATGACTTATTTGAACAAATAGAAAATAAAAACTAGTAGGACAGTTGTTGAAACACATATATTCGTTTTGTCTCCCCAACCTTCTTCAGTGTTTTGGGGTGAAAACAGAGGTTTTACTTGAAAAATTATAATTTACTTTTTGACCTGGATCATACAGTCCAAATAAAGTAAATAGAGAGTTAATTTCCTAGCTTTATCTTTGACTTCCTTTTTCCCCTCTGCAGAGGGACCAAGAAATATGTTTTAGATTTAGAAGATTAGGAGGTCATCTAATCTAATCTAATCTGAGGATGGAAGACTTTAAATTAAACCTGAAATTCAGACTTTTCCTCAAATATAAATTAAGACTCTTTTAGTTACATTTTTTTTGTTGTGGTGATGATTTCTTTTTTTCTTCTTTCCTCCCTTCTTAAAAAAAAAATGTGTTTAACAGTATTGTGTTGTATACTTAAAATTTGTTAAGAGGATAGAAGTGGTTAAGAAAATAAACTTGTGACCTGTTTTTGGCAGGTACCACAAGAGCCAAGCCATCTATTTGGAGTCCAAGGACAACCAGAAACTGAGCTGTGTGATCAGCTCTGTTGGAGCCAATGAGGTAGGGAAAGCAAAATGTGACAAACCTGCAGTGTGAGTGTCACCACGAAATATGGTGGAATAATGTGTTACATGTGGGTTAGAGTCTAAAGTCAGTGCTTTCAGGCAGCAATTGCACATAGGCAAAACTCCCTTGAAAATCCTTTTCTTTGTTGACTACAATATACATGGATTTGTGTTTTCCTTGTGGTATCTGTGAACTCCATGTACAGTGATTGACTTGGGAACCACTAGCTGGACAACGGGAAAGAACAAAAGGCAAGTCTGTGTGATACCTGCCTTCAGATCCTATTGCTTTGTAAGGGAACCATCTATTGAGAATGGAACCTGCCTGGGGAGCATACTGCATCTACGCTTTGTTACTTCTTTAGAAGTAGTACACTTTCATGTGTACTACTAGATTGTGCTGTGAGGAGGTAAGGAGCCCCCTGGCCCAGGGTCTGGCAGTAAGTGGTTAATAAACGGGTGCTGGCCTGATCTGACCCACACACTACTCCTTGCAGCTGTCTTTCCAATTTGACACGTTCTGTTGTGCCTCTGAACAAGCAGCTACCAGGCTCATGCCCTGAGGTGTTGGTCTCCTCCAATCGCTGATACAGGAAGGGGACTGGTTCTGAAGTCAGCTCAGAGGCTCATGTTACAGATGATGTGACTGGCCTGTGAGTTCGCTGGCCCTTCATTAGGGGGTGGCAGCAGTGTGTAACTTGTATGGTTAGTAGTTAGAAAAGTTTAAACCTTGAATAGCTGGATTGGCTGGATCTCCTATCAGTCCACAGATGTCTCAAAGAAGGTGATTTTTGTGTGTCTACGCTCTGTAACTTATTTGTGCCAGTGCACCGCAAATCTAATGAAATTGGATTCTGAGATAACTTAAGCCTCTTCTGTTCCCCCAGCTTCCTGAATTGAAAGTGCCCGCAAATGTGACTAGTTTGCAAAATGATTTTTTACTTAGAAATTAGGGAGAGCCTTCCAGATAAATGTACCCATTCTCCTTTGGGCTCAGGATGTGTATGTCACCTCAAGCCAGTCAGAACCAGAACAGGGGATCTAATAGACCTGCTCTTCTTCAGCAAGAGGCCTTGTGATTTCACAGCAGAGCTTTTGCGCCTGGCTGTGTGGTCTGCTGTACGAAGCACGTGTGACCTCCTAGTTCCTGAACTGAAATAGTGCAGTGTTCTCCTCTGTGACACCTCAAGATTTTTCAGGACAATAGAAATGCAAATTAGATTTTTTTTCTGTTTATGCTGAAGATTGTCGCCCTTTGGCATAATAGAGTGTCAGTGAGGTCTGACAAGGAAACAGTGACACTGTGACATGTCTCCTCAGTGAGACAGAAGCATGCAACTCCAGTAATAGGAAAACATTTCTCACTTGTTGGAAGTATTCCAGCTCATTTTTCAGGTCACATCCTAAATGACACTGGAGCTACTTGGCCTTTGCATAACTTGACTCTGGGCAGATTTTGTGGGTGTATCTGAGCATACTGGAGACTCCCAGTTCAGTCCTCCTTGGGGTCTGTTTTCAGTTTAAAATGGTTCTGGAAGGTCCTTTAGAGGTTCAGCTTCATGTGAAGTCTTTAACTTTATTTTTAAACCTGTGTGTTTGACTTTCAAGTCTCTGTTGCTAAATAATCACAATGAAGAAATTGAAATGAAACTGAGTGTAAGCTTTTTTAAAATCTGAAAACTGAGTGGGGAGACCGAAGATATATCCGTAAACTCATACTTGCATGTATGAGTGTGATGCAGATTTTAAAAAAAATTATGCTTTTGGCTCCGTCTAATAGCATGTTAATGAAACGTGTGAGAGAAGTGGTGAGAAGAGTCGGGCTGGTCTGGTGGAGAAGAGCAAGGGGCTTTGATTTCAGGTACCAGGATTCACACCCGGCATGCACCTCAGCCTTGCTCTTCTATATAAGGGGGGCAGTGGTAGTACTTGCTTTACTTCATGGGGACAGCTGTGATGATGAGAAGGCTCAGCTTGGTCAGCAGTGTCTGGCACGCAGTAAGAGCTCAGCAGCCCCTCGCTCAGGTGTGCCAGCTTTCCTTCCCATCCCTGGCTCCACGGATGCCACTTATTGAGAGCACTTGTCACCTCTGGCAGTCCCCTGCTGCCAGAGTTCATTCTCAATTCTACAGAAGAATGCGTCTGCCTGTAAAATGGAAGACATTTGATACCCTCTGTGGGAGAATGATATGGTCAGGACGGAAGGACTGTCTTAAGCTAATTTAACCTCCTCTTGATCTTAATTGGGCCTTAGCTCACTCATGGGCATCTTAAAAAATTTTTTTTCTTCTTTTCCTTTCACAACCATTAGCCTTAATTACCAGAAAACCAGAGTATTGAAAGGCTATAATGTGGAAGTCTCTTGGGGTAAGGAAAATATTTCCAAATTTGATTGAAAGTTTAAGTTCATGAATATATGTATCTTGAATGTTGATAGTGCTCTAATCAAACCAAATCAAAAAGAGTCCTTAAGATCAAGGCCAGATGGAACCCAATGCCATTGTGCTTTCCATTTTCGTAATCAAAGTTGTGAGAGAGGTGGCTGGGAGAGATGAGTCCAAGGGCTGATGCCAGCTGGCTCCGGCCACTAGAGGCTCCCTAGTAGGAAGGCCAGCGGTCCAGGAGGCTCTTGGGAAGACCTCCCAAGTAGACAGGAGGAGGTTGTCAGTTTCTGCCCACACTGACTGCATGCAAGTGTCTCCATGCTCTGAAAGATTTACTCCTCAGTTTTAGCCTCTCTCCTCTTGTTTCCTTTCCTTCTCCCCTGCAGATCTGGGTGAGGAAGACAAGTGACAGCACCAAGATGAGGATTTACCTGGGCCAGCTTCAGCGCGGGCTCTTTGTGATCCGGCGGAGGTCAGCGGCTTGACTTTCTCCAGTACTCTACTTCCCCTGACCCTTTTTCAGGAGTGGTGTTTTGTTTCGTTTTCTTCTTACTAGAAAATGTTTAACTTGGGAATTACTCCTTGGCCTTGGAAAATGGAGAACACGGTGGTGGATTCTGCAGGGCACTTTTGTGGCCAGCCACTTCCTTCTTTGTTTTATTCTTTCCTGCCTCGACTTCTTCCAGCCATCAGTCGCCATGAGACTATACAGGAGTTTTGGGAGTTTGATTGACTTATTTCTTTATTTTTTTGCCTTGTGTGTGTGCTTTTTAAAGCCTTGTTTGAGTTCGAAGGGACTTCTCTTTTTATTAATTATCTTAAGTTCTTTCTACTGTGAAGAGGAACAGAAAGGGATACATTCTACGATGTGTTTCATGTTTTAAATCAGATTAGTGGAGCACATCGCTACTTCTCTTGTCGAGCCCAATTCACTGTTCCCCCAGAAGCTTGGGGCAGAGGGCCTAGAAGAAGGAGATGGATTCTCCTGGCTCACAGCCTTCTCAGAGAAATAAATGCCTTGTGTAACATCTGGCGCATGCCATCCATTCCACTGGCTGAACAGACAGAAAAATTTGCCCCGGGGTGGCGGGGGGACTACGTGCACTGAAGTAATTAGAGCTGGGGGAGGGGCGTTTCTTATTCATCATGTGCCGAAGATACCGTATTTTAAATTATTTAATGCAAGTGGTTTATTCAAACACATTTGTTCTAGCTCAAGCTGGAACAAGAAGTGGTCATTTCAGACGTTTTCATTTGTAATTCACTTCTCTCCCCTGTTCCCAAGTAGGTGAAGTGGTACCTGCCACAGGCTGATTATCTGGGTTGTCTGTTGAAGGTGGGGAGGTGAGATTGGTGGTACAATAATCAGTGGTCTACAGACTCTCACTCATAATTCAAATGGCACTCTGGTCACCAATGCCATTATTGCACATTGGCTGTTCCAAACCCATGGAATCTTGTTGTTGGCCTTCCTAGCCTTCCAGGAGGTCTGGCCCAGGTCGAAGACAAAGAAAGCTCTGCTGTGGCTGCCACTAAACCGACACTCTTCCTAATGAATCCTTGTGAAACAGCCTCCCCCGCACTCCCTGCTCCCTCCCCTTCATTCCTATAACTAGAGAAATGATTCATTGGGTGGTGTGGTTTTTAATGTTGTAGTTGCTACCTGATGAGGTTTATAAAGTATTTGGGGTTAGAGCCAGTGTTAGCATCTCTGTGGGCAACCAGTAGACTTTCCGCATCCTAGGAAATCTCTGTAAGTAATTCCTTTGGTCTCCAGGATTCCCGTCGGTCGTTGTGTCTCTTGATGAACACACCCCAAAGCAAGTCAGGGGCTATGATGACAAATAAATCATCTTCTCCAATGTCCTGACTTCAACAGAGACTAAACCTTACTCAGAGTAAAGACTTGTACAGATAGATTTTTGTTTTAATTTATAATCTATTTTTTTCTCTCATTTTTTTTTTCCTGGTGTTGGAATCTCATTTAGAAAACAGGATAAAGGATGCTGTTTATCAAAAGTTGCCTGGGCCTTCTATGTGTCTTCTCTGCCCCGAGACCCCCATTATTAGGATGTTTACTCCAGGGAACCAAGTCCACAGTAAACGGGGGCTTCACCTTTTGTTTCTTCGTGGCGGCCTTGGCTGTAAGGGAGGCTCTTTTGCTTGAATTGTCACTGGTATGTGAAACATCCCATAATATCCGGTAGCTCTTGGTTATCTTCCAGTGCCCGGTGATGGAAATTATCGCGATTTATTTAGTGTGTGTTTCCATCGAAGGTTTTTGCTTTTGTTTTCATGTTTGTCTTGACTTGTCTTCCTAATGGTACACCAAAGTTTGTTTTTTTCTGTAAAGGATTGTATTGATAACTGTTCAGCATCGAAGCAGCAACAAGTTGCCTTTTTCCCTCGCATTGTCTGGTGGCACCTTTGTGCTTTTGTGAAATGAACTATTTGAAGACCAGGGAGTGGGCACTTTGGCCTTTTCTGTAAATTTGAGGGTGTTTGAGGCCATGCTTAGGCCTGGTCTCGCCCCATCACTGCCTCCTGCGCCTCAGGAATCTCACAACCCTTAAAATCGTGATCTGGTGAAAATGGAGGAAAAGGCGAAGTGGACTTGAGAACACAGCACAGTAAATTATTTTCTTGATGCCAGATTTAATTTTTTATTTAGTGACTCTAGAGATGAAAAAATCAGCATTTCAACACTCAGTTGTCGACCAGGGTGGAAGCGTCCTGCTTGTTAGGAGGTAGAGGAGCTTTTGTGATGGGCAAAGCTAACTATAGGCGAAAAACAGCCTTTGTGATTCCTGGAGTAAGAGGGGCTGGCTTTTAGCCCAGGTGGCCATTCTTATTCCAAAAGGTCTTTGTGCCTCACTAGACCCCAGGGCACCAGATGAATTCCCAGATTCAGACTATTTCCTGCAAGTGATACTTCCGATAAAGGTTGGTCCAGACAGTTCTGATCAAGAACCTGTACATGTGTGATTCTGAGCGAGAACCTCTTACGCGAGGCATTTGCCTCAAGGATTATACACAGTGTTTGCTGAGGATGTGTCCCAATATTTATTTTACCTCCTCTTGGGAGTTTTGTGTCTCCTCCTCCCTCTGTCCTTAAGCCAGTGTCCTCTTGAACAATTTTCCTATTTCTGTAGTCATACCAAAGCCAGGATGTTTGTATTCGTTTGGATACCAGTATTGATGGATGTCTCACTACCCAACATAGCTTAATTTTTTTTTAGAAAAACTTCTAACTAGGGCCAGTGTAAGATGCCAGAGGCACATCTGAAATCAAACTACTTGTATTTGTGTGCGAGACCCTGTTTGCAGGATTGGGTGACTTTTCTAAGAGAAATATTGGGGGGGATGGGGGCTGGTTGCATTTTTTTAACCTAACTTGGGGGAAAATCCTATTTTTTACAGTGTTCTTGTTTTTGTTTTTCTATTAACATTTCCTTTTAGCCTTGAATTTTTACTAAATTTCCTCCTGGTTTAAAAATCTTGTTTCTAACCTGGGAATTTGAAATCTCGGTATTTAATGTTACCCCAATTTTTTCCAAAGAGTTCAAACCACTTTAATACCAGAACATGGTAAAAAATGTGCAGCCATTTCAAGCAACTGGTGGGCCTTTTATACAATAACATCATTAACTGGTACCATTAAATGTCCTGAAAGGTGAATGTAAAATGTAAAAAGTATAGGGGTCTTTTTTTTTTTTTTTAATAACAATAAACTTTCAAAGAGAAAACCAGAACGGATTTTGTGTTATATTCATTGACTTTATAAATGTTTAAAATTTAGGTTTTCCCTCCAGTGAATGTGGGGGGAGGAAGCTGGGGAGGCGGAAGGGGTGGCCTAGACATTTGCTCATTATAAAGAGTAAGATGCGGAATGATGTCAAAGACTTACTTTCAGTTTTGTAAAGAGCAGTCTAAGGGTGTTGACCCTCAAATGAAATGGACTATCTTGTTGGAGAGGATAAAAAAGTCCGATTAAAAATTGAGTAAATAAAATTAACCTTAGATAGGGAACCTTGTATTCCTAATTATTCATGTATGGATGCAAAAGCTGGACAGTGAAGACATCTGATAGCAGTCAAACGGATTCATTTGACATACGGTGTTGGAGGAAAGCTCTACAGATACCTGGACCGCCAGAAAGACGAACAAGTGCATCCTGGAGCATTTAGCCTGAAACATCGATGGAGGTGAAAATGACAAAACTGAAGCTGTCCTCCTTGGGGCACATCATGCGAAGGCAGGTTCTGTGGGAAAGGCAGCAATGCTGGGAACCATGGAAGGCAGCAGGAAAACAGGAAGCCCAAATAGGAGATGGGCTGACTCCATCCAAGAAGCCACAGGCGCGAATCTGCAGGAGCTGAGCCCGGCTGTTGAGGACAGGACGGTGTGGACGGCACTCATTCAGGGGGTCGCCAGGAGGTGGAGCCAACGGCACATAGCACAAGAAGAACCTTAAGGTAAAGCTGTGCGATTGAGGAGGGTGTTCGTTTGGTACTCTTGAGCAGTACCTCCCATCTTACCCAAAAAATCCTAGCGTTTCCACGGCTCCCATGGGGTAAACTGATGAGGCGCCTTGCTGCCACAGGTGACTGGCCTGTTGCGTTTATAACCCTGCCTAGGAGGCATTTTCTCACTTAATCTTTGCAATAATCTGTGAAGGTCCTAACACTCCCAAGTTTAAGGCTGACTCATTAATATACTCAACCAAGACTTGCTTCTACGAAACCCAGAGACCAGCACTGTGCCTAGTCATAGTGAGTGCTCTAAATATTAGGCGTCAAATAGTGTTATTGTAAAATGATGGGCAAAAAAAGGCAGACTGGTTAACAATAGTAGCGCCTATTCCAGGTACTGGGCTCCTCTCTTGCATTATCTCCTTTAAGCCTCATAAGAACCCTGGAGACAATACTCTGTTGTTATTACCCGTTTTTCAGAGAAAGCAGCAGACAGACTCCTTTAGACACCGAAGGTGGTTCAGTAACTTCCCCGAGGTGACACTAAGTGGCCGAGTCCAGGTCTTTCAGATTCTAAGCCAGGTTTCCTAACCACTACCCTCTCTAGTCCTTTCCCCAAACCCTGTTTGTTCAAATTACACTCAACATTTTCATCGTTCTCCTTCAGTGCTTCCCTGGGAATTTGTTTTTATTTGCTCTCACCTTGTATACACACATACAGAGCAAATTTTAGAGGTGAAAACACTTATTTTCTAGGACCCTTTCCCCTGCCGGATAACTCTGGGTTTCTCCCTTGGCAGTAGCGGTGAGAGAGTCACAGTTACAAGCCAAGAAGAGGTTGCTTTCCTTTGAAAAGTCATGAGTACAACAGTTCTAAAAAGAAAGGAACCGTTTAGAATATAAAGAGTAATTGGTTTTGATGAAACCTACTTTATCTAATAAGCACATGAGAGCCTTCTGGAGGGAAACACATTATCTGTTATTTTCCAGATCACTTTCTTACCAGCTGTGAAGGAGGAGATGTAGGCGCCATTGAACTGGTTTCTAAAAATGTAATTGGAGAGCTGGACATCCTACCTCTTTCTGCTGTCTGGATGTTGGTGGACCTTTTCAGGTTGTGCCTTACTGTGGAGTTGCTGGAAGAACACACCAGTTCTGTGTCCCCCGTTTCCAGCTGCCTGCTCAGCTCCCGCCTGTGGCTAGTTTCTGGGCAGAGGCAGGAATGGAATCCGTTTCTGGTCTCTTCCACTAGTGTTAGAGACACCCAAGCCCCATCTTTGGTAAAGCTATTGTAAGCACCTTTCCTGCTTTTAAAAAGAAGGCACTAGATGGAATGAACTAGAAACATGGGCACTGGTTCACTCTCTGTGGACATAATAGCATGATGAGAAGTATCATAGCTTTAGGAACGTAAGTGTTAACCAGAAGAGATCTTTTAACTGGTAATAACTGATTATTAAGACAAAAAGATACGTAGAGAATGTTTAGGAGGATCCCTAAGGAAGTAAGGGAGATAAGATCGAGCCTAGACACCTACATGCTTACTCCCTCCCCCCATTTTCTCTAATCTCTGTTTGCTCAATTCCCTAAAAGATACAGATCTAGAAAATAACGAAATTTACTTTACCGATGGGAGAAGACCAATAATCAGAATCTTAAAGGTTTCTCCCGTCTCTCAGAAGTGGAGACTCAGCAGTGTGTCCTGGTTTTCTGTAGGCTGATGCTCAAATCTGTTGCCATCACTTCTCTATATGCTAAGGGTGAGGATGGGCAAGTGGTTAAAGTAGAAGACATTGCAGAGCCAGCTAGGATAGCAGTGCCAGTAGGGAATAGGCAGGTACCAAAGGTAACAGCAGCCCCGGCTTGGCAAGCCCCTGCAGATAATCAAGAATCACTTTTATTTCACCATCGATTCTTCTCTTAAGCATTTGAGTGTTTGCTGAGATGCACTGTGGCAAAGCAAAGGCTTTGGAATTAGTATGTGAATCTAGCTTTGCTGCTTAAGTAGCTATGTGACTGTGGGCAATGTGATTTCTGAACCTCAGTTTCTTCATCTGTTAAATAATAGTGTCTACCTCAGAGGGTGGTTTTGAGGGTTGTAATATTAGCACATATCGCAGGTAGGAGTTCTACACATATTAACTCACTGTATCCTTGTGGTAACCCTATGACGTAGGTACTACTCTCATTTTGTAGTTAAGGAGATTGAGAAGCAGAGGTCAAGTAACTTGTCCAAGGTCACACCGCTAGTTCATGGCGAGCCAGGATTCTGAGTCGAGGTGGTCTTCAGAGCCCCTGCTCTCATTCACCGTGCTGTCCTGTGAGGTGTCCATAGCACAGGACCGGACCATGTGCAGTCTGTAGACTGTCCCTTCCACTGCTGCTGCCATCTGTTTCCTGTCTTTGGATGTTAGTCTGAGTGCCAAATCTGGAGAGCAGAACCATTTCAGGAAGCTAGTTTAGTGCAAACAGACTATGAAGGTAAAGCTGCTGGCTTTGGAGCTCATGCTAAGCATCACCTCCTACAAATGGGTTGTGAATACCCAGTGTGCTGGGTTAAGAAGGATTCTGAGGCCCAATTTCAGATAAAATGGGAAGGAGTGGCTTAATCAATCACTTCTGTCTGCCATGGACAAGGAAACCCCCCCTTTTCTTTTTAAGTTTTACCCCTTCATTTTGAAGATGAAAATATCTGAGGCCCAGAGATGTTCAATGACTTTCCCAAGGTCATGCTGTTAGTAACAGGCAAGCATGTCTAGAATATGTTGTGACAATCATTTGAGTACTGAGTTGTGTCAGACTGTGCTGGAAAGCGTGGTGGACAGCCCACTTTGTGACCTGGCTAATTTGTCATCTCAGTGGGTTCATCTTTGCCTCTGTGCCTGCAGTAGAGGTGATGGCTGTCCTGGGTTCATAATCCTGGTTCAGCCACTCATCAATCTTGAGACATTTACTTCATATCTGCTTGCTTCAGTGTTAGAGGGCACTCATTTCAGTGACCCTGGGACTTCTCTGGTTTGGGCATTGAAAGTCTCCTTTTCCAGGAGCCCCTTTCAGACTCAGGCAAACTTGGTCAGCCTACTCAGTTTCTTCCTCTGTTCCACGGGGATGAGAATTGCCCCTTTTCCAAGGAATTGCTTTGAGGATTTAATTGATTTATTGTGGGTAAAGCACTGAGAAGTAGTGTTTGGGACATAGTGAGTCCTCAATACATGTTAGTTGTTTATTGTCCTTATTTTCATTATTACTGGAGCAAAAGAGTCCCTACCACAGAATAGTTTCCCGGAGAGCTTCACTCTCATCCCTAACAAGACAGGAAACCTTCCCGTGCTCAGCTGGTCACCTGTCGCTAATTGTTGGGGATGTTTTTTTCTTCTACTTGAAATAATCAATAATTACAAGCTTGAGAATGTGATAGTCACTGCATTTGATTCAAATGACATTTATTGAACATCTGTTGCATGTTAGGTAGAGTTCTAGGCTCTTTTCTGGGATTCAGAGATAAAAGCATGGTTCCTTCCCTCTGGGACAATGGGGATGGGCAGTCATGGTTGTCAGTAATTCTAGTTCAGTATAACAGGAGCTCCACCCCAGGCATGGAGAAAGTGGGACTGGAATGCCGGCGAGAGAGACAATAATAGCAGCTGGTATTTATTGAGAAGATGGCTAAGCATTGCATGTGTCTTATCTCATTTATTATTTATTGTAACCCCAGAGGTGGTTATTTCGTATATGGTGAACTAAGGGTTAGAGAAGTTAAGAAACTTGCCTCAAGTTCAGCCAACTTAATTCCAAAGCAGGTCTTGCAGACCCAAAGTCCATATTCTTATTAACCAGGAATGCTTTACTGGTTCTTCTGAAATAAAATAAAATTCAGGCTTGGCCTGAAAGCGGGGCAGGCCTTGGGCAGTGTCTATAGCTAGGAATGAGAATTTCACACAGAGGAAATGGCTTGAGCTGAAATAAAGGACAGAGGTGGGAGAGCGGAGGGCATGTTTAAAAAGTCAAATAAAGGTGTGTGTTCACCCATAACACTGGATGAATGAGCTCTGAGCTTTAAAATCAGCATGTTCCCCACACTGTCTTTTGTTCTTCCACACCTTGGGCTCACCTTCCTTTCCTTTCTGTCTTCCTCCTTTCTTCTCCCTTTCCCCTGGCCCACTCTGTTCCTTCCATCTCCCCCTTTTATAGCGCCAGTGCGGTGGCTCGTGGCAGTCCTGCAGTGACGCTTTTCAATTTCACACTTACATGCTCCTGAAAGTATTCGTAAACTAACTGGTATGTAAAACCAATAAAAGGCAACAACACACATTTCTGTTAGTAATTTTGTTGGACTCCCTTCTACTTTGATCATTCTTCCTGCAAACTTGGCGCTCTGAGCTTACCAGGGATCCCGGCATGATGGGGCTCTGGACATCTCAGGAATGAATCAGGGCTCCCATTTGTCGAGCACTTACTGTGTGCCTGGGCGAGTGCTAACTACTTTTTATACATTATTTAAGACACTCAACAACCATATGATGTGCGTCTTAATGATTCCCATTTTACAGATGAGGAAATTGAGGCTCAGAGGAGGTAAGAGTGTTCACCTCTGACCACATCATACGCTTCCTTTCACCATTGGCTTCCGCCATCCTAACATAGACAGCCAGAGTATAAAGGGTGCTTAGTTGTCATCTGAGCCAACCCCCTCCATTTTTCACATATGAAACAGACACTGAGAATGAAACCATTCCACATCTGTTTAATGGTAGAGTAGGAGCTAGCATCCAGGTCTTGGCAACTCTGAATCCAGTGATTGAGAAGAATTCCAGCTGAAGGGCATGGGTTTGAAGTTCAATCCTGCAGCTTCCAAGCTGTGTGACCGTAGGCAAGTCACGTAGCCTCTCTGGGCTCCAGTTTCCTCATCTAGAAATGGGGGATAATGATAGTAGCTACCTCAGAGGTTTATTGTGAGGATTAAATGAGGTAATGCAAGCAAAGCAGTCAGAATGATGACCCTCCTGCTTGAAACAGGCCTTAGGTCACTCTAGTTCTTTCCCCACATTGCCGGCTGCCCTTGTTAGAGGCCATTGTTATTTCAGGAGTTGTCTGCCCCACCTGCTCAGGTCCCATCATGCCTTGAGGCTATGCCCAAAGCAACCTTCCAAGGGTACCCAGGCCCAAGGGCAAGCCAACCAAAGCCACTAGCAACACACCTTGAAACCGAGGACAGGCACCTGTACAGGCTCTGTCTTTATTGATACCGCACTAGAGAAGAGTTTCAATTGCTGTCCTCTGGCAGTGTTGAGAAAGCTACTGGACTGAGCCGGTGAGGGCAGGAACTGGATCTACCCCCACCCCCCAAAAAATCCCTCAAATCCCCAGGGATTAGTAATACTGTAGGCACACATTAAATCCCTATCGAATGAATAAATAAATGGGTGGCTGTTGCCTCATCATTGCTCATTGCAGCAGCAAAATCTCTTTCTAAGATCAAAGTAATACATGTGCAGTTTAGAAAGTCAAAGGATTCTACAAAGTTGGGTACAAAATACAGTAGTTCCCTGCTTTCTCTCTCGTTTCCCCTCCCAGAAACAACTATTTCACCTCTTGTAGCTGATTATTTTGATATTTAACTTCTGTCTATATCTAATATAGATGTCTATGCTAATGCTAGATACTCCAGTTCTGGGCATTGTCTATTAAATTCCCACTATGGAAATCAGCCCCTACTCCCAATATAGTTATTTCCTAATTTTGATTACATCAGTATTCAGTGTTTACATTATTAGACTATGATAAACGCTAGTCACAGCTGGAGCACATTGTAAACAATGATTGCATTTCCTTTCCTTGACAGTATTCCCCCCAGGAGTTAACAATTGTCTTGTGTTTTTTCTCATTTTTGTTGTTGGCTTGGTTTTCTATGTACTTGATAGGAATTTGACCTCACACCCTTCACCAAGTGACTAAATTCACCCCAAGACATTTAGCTACACCAGGCATTCCATTGATGCCAGCAGTCTGAGAAAGCCTCCTCCCTGGGGACCCCTGACTTGCTCCATTCTGGACTGGTTTTCCCCCTCCACCCTGGCCTGGCACACAGCTGTCCCTCTGGGGTCTCCCTTCACCACAATACTGGAGCTCTTCTTTACCCCTCCTTGGGTTTGGATGCCCCAGTTTTTGTTTCTCTTGTCTTTGTGTTTCTCCTCCATTTTGGTAAAACACATTTTGCAGTAATTTACCAAGCAGGATTGAAACTACTTTTATACCATTAACTTACTTCATTGATAGTTTGGCTGATAAAACTGTATTTTTAATTCCCAGAATTTAGGCCCATACGGTTCCAAAATTGAAAAGGCTCACTTAGTAGACTGTATTTCAACCAGCCCCTCCCTCCCTTCACTTCCGAATCGAGTTTCCTCATCCTGCTACGTCATTATTCTCAGCTTTCTCTACTGTCAGTTTTAAGATTCAGGTTCTTAAAAATTTTTACTTTCCGACTTCTAAAATTTGGTTGTTTCCTCCTCCCATGGTCTCTTCCTTATGATGGATTTAATTCTAGCTTGGAAATAATTTTCCTTCAAGATTTTGAAGGCATAATCTATTGCTTTCTAGCTTCCAACACTGCCCTTGAGAAGTCTGAAGCCATTCTGATGATTGATTCTTTAATCTGACTTAAAAACAATTTCCCCTGCTTTGTTGAGATATAATTAACAGGTAATATTGTGTAAGTTTCAGTGTACAGCGTGTTGGATATGTGTATGTATTGTGATGCGATTACCACAATAAGGTTAGTTAACATCCATTGCCTCAATAGATACCGTTTTGTGTGTGTGTGGTGAGAACTTTTAAGATCTACTCTTTAGCAGCTTTCTAGTGTACACTACTGTATTGATAACTTGAGTCACCCTGCTGGCCATTACATCTCGAGCATTTATCTTACAACTGGAAGTTTGTACTCGCTGACCATCTTTCCCCATTTCCCTCTCTTCTCTGCCCCTGACAACCACTAATCTCTTTGTTTCTATGAGTTCATTTTTTTTCAGATTCCACATATAAGTGAGAAGATCATATAGTATTTGTCTTTCTCTGACTTATGTCACTTAGCCTAATGCCCTCAAGGTTCATTAATATTGTTGCAAATAGTGGGATTGTATTTTTTTTTTATGACTGAGTAATATTCCATTGTGTATATAGGTACTGCATTTTCTTTATCCATCATCCGTCAAGAGATGCTAAGATTTTTTTTTTCCATGTCTTGGCTATTGAATAATGCTGCCATGAACATGGGTTGCAGATATCTCTTCGAGATGGTGATTTCATCTCCTTTGGACATATACCCAGAACTGGGAATGCTAGGTTATATGGTAGTTCTATTTTTAGTTTTTTGAGGAACATCCATACTGTTTTCCATAGCGGCTGTACCAATTTATATTCCCACCAACAGTGCACGAGTGTTCCTCTTTCTTCACATTCTCTCCAACGCTTGTTGTATCTTGTATTTTTGATAATAGCCATTCTGACAGGTGTGAGGTGATTATCTCCGTGTGGTTTTGGCTTTCCTGATAATTAGGGATCTTGAAAACCTTTTCATGTACTTGTTGGCCAGTTGTACATCTTCTGTGGTGATCTGACTTTAACATCTCTGGAAACTTTAGGACTCCTGGTATTCTGAAAGTTAATGGTGATAGACTTTGGTGTGGGCCCGTTGTGCTAAGCAGTTAGTGGGCTTTTTCAGTTCTGGAAACGTATGTCCTTACATTCTGAGAATTACATCACACACACGCACGCACACACACACGTATGCTACATGGATGTGGTGGCTGGCCTCCTAGATGGCCCCAATGATCCTGGCCTCCGGACAGTCATACCCTTATGCAGTCTGCTTTCAAACTTGTACCAGGGTTGGGCTCTGACTAGTAGCATATGGGATCTGACAGTTAAGTTCGCGAACTTGTTGCAATGATGTTGCTAACCATTTTTGATATCAGAGGGATTATTCATTATGAATTTGTACCAACTGGACAAACAGTTAAGCAAGTTTACTATCTGGAAGTACTGAAAAGGCTGCGTGAAAGAGTTAGATGACCTGAACTTTGTGCCAACAATGCATGGCTCTTGCATCACGACAATGCTCCAGCTCCCACGGCACTGTCTGTGAGGGAGTTTTTAGCCAGTAAACAAATAACTGTATTGGAACATCCTCCTTACTCACCTGATCTGGCCCCCAATGACTTCTTTCTTTACCCAAAGATAAAGGAAATATTGAAAGGAAGACATTTGGATGACATTCAGGACATCAAGGGTAATACGATGACAGCTCTGATGGCCATTGCAGAAAAAGAGTTCCAAAATTGCTTGGCAGAGTGGACTAGGCTCTGGTGTCGTGCATAGCTTCCCAAGGAGAGTACATCAAAGGTGACCAGAGTGATATTCAGCAATGAGATATGTAGCACTTTTTCTAGGATGGGTTTGCGAACTTAATTGTTAGACCTTGTACAGTAAAAGTCATGGTAAATTTGCTTCTGAGATTGCGTATAAAAGACATAGTAGATTCTGTTTTGGTCTCTCTCTCTTTCTCTTGGATCACTTGCTTTGGGGGAAGCCAGCTACCGTGTGAAGGAGTCCTGTGGGGAGGCTCTTGTGGCAAGGAACTGAGACCTCCTGCCAGCAGCTGGCAAGGAACTGAGACCTCCTGCCCACAAACATGAAGAAAATCCTCCAGCCCAGTTTAGCCTTCAGATGAGACTGTAGCCCTGCTGACAGCTTAACTGCAACCTTGTGGAATACCCTATACCAGAACTGCCCTACTAAGCTGCTCCCAGATTGCTGACCCTCAGAAACTGGGGAAGAGAATAAATGTTTGTAATTACTCGTGCAAGCTGCTGAGTAAGTGGGACAATTGGTTATGTAGTAATAGGTTAACTAACATAATAGATGATCTTCTCCCCTCCATTTTCTCTGTTCTTTTAGTCAGGGATCTTTGTTACTTGGATAGTAGACTTTAGAGTCTTCAAATTTTCTTTGATGTCCTATTTTCTGTCTTGGAAGATTTCCTTATTTTTATTTTCTGAAGTTTCTATTGAGTTTCACTTTTGCTCTTTCATTTAAAAAAAAATTTGTTTTTCTGGGGCCGGCCCGGTGTCTCAGGCGGTTAATGCTCCATGCTCCTGGCTCTGAGGGCTGACGGTTCAATTCCCACGTGGGCCAGTGGGCTCTCAACCACAAGGTTGCCAATTCAATTCCTCCAGTCCCGCAAGGGATGGTGGGCAGCGCCCCCTGCAACTAAGATTGAACACGGCACCTTGAGCTGAGCTGCAGTTGAGCTCCAGGATGGCTCAGTTGGTTGAAGCCCGTCCTCTCAACCACAGGTTGCCTGCAAGGAATGGTGGGCTGCACCCCCTGCAACTAGCAATGGCAACTGGACCTGGAGCTGAGCTGCGCCCTCCACAACTAAGACTGAAAGGACCATAACTTGAAGCTGAACGGCACCCTCCACAACTAAGATTGAAAGGACAACAACGTGACTTGGAAAACAGTCCTGGGAGTACACACTGTTCCCCAATGAAATCCTGTTCCCCTTCCTCAATAAAAATCTTTAAAAAAAAATTGTTTTTCTAAGAGCTATGTTTATGTTTTAAGTTTTCATCCCCTCTTTAAAAAGTGGTATCTTGTTCTGGAGCCCTTTAGTACAGAGACCTCTTGTGTTACTTTCTCTGGAGAAGACATCTCCAGTCTTTTGCCAGGTTGGGATCGGGGCAGTCTTGCTGCATGGAGTAGGGAACATGGATCTGGGGGACTGACAGCTGCTTAAACTGAATTTCAGCCAGTCCCACTGCATTCACCTTCTTTTCTAGAGCCACCTTTATTATGTGCTGCTAATTTGTGATTCTCAGCTTGGTTTAAGATTTTGTTGTTTTTTCCATCTACATTCATCTTCTACAATTTGGTTTTTCCTCACCTGGTCTCTCCATTTTGCTAGGTTTAAGTCATATAATAATAATAAAAAAGCCCAGATACTTTTATAATTGTTTTAGTGGGATTTCACGGAACAGAGAAAAACAGGTATGTCCATTTTACCTCAACCCTTTATGCTTCACCTGCCCCCATCTCTCTCTGGGACTTTCTGTGACTCCATCCAGTCTCTTGCTCATTGAGACACTGAAGGGGACATTGGCTTTCTCACTGTCACTGTGGTTCTGAGGTCGCCGTGTATGAGTAACTAGTGGGAACATGAGTAGATCATTGCCAAATAGTCATCCCGTCCTTACTTATTGCGAAGCTACTGGTTTGTGTCTGAACATGCCAGTGGCCTAAATTTAACTGCAGACTTGGGCTTCAGAGCTGAGTGTCAAGATGTAAGAGGAGGAATTTCCATACACGCTACTTGAAGGGCCCACTATGTGTATGACACAGTGCCTGCGGGTTCACGTGCATATACGTGCACATACTCACATCTTCAAGATGAACCTTCTTGCCAAACAAAACCCACCTTTGCACTGTGGGTGAATTGAGAGGCACGAAAAATGTTTAGCCTAAAGTATGTTAAATATTCATGATGTCTTCAAAGCAAAGCTGTTGGGAAGACTAAGCCACCTGGAACACAGCTGTGGTAGTACCGTGAGGCATCTTGAAAAATCAGATCTTCCTCATGCAGGGCTGGGAAGAAAACTCAGAGGTGACCTAGCCCAGCCCCCTGCTGCCCACCATACGTAATAAATGTCAGTTCCCTTATTAGCAAGATCAGATTATACCACACACATTATTAGCAAGATCAGACTAATATTTAGAGAGGATAGTATCTTACCAGCTCGAAGATAATTATATTTTGGGCTATACAACTTTTTTTGAGGTAACACATTCCATGTATTTACTATCTATCCATCTTCATGAGATAGGGTTTAGAAATGGCGATCATGTGGCACATTCATCACTCCTCTCCCCGCTTGGACCTATGGCAGACATTACTAATCAGTCTTGGCGCTCGTTTTCTCTAGGTCCACATGTGAGATCTCAGAATCCTTTCCCACACAGTGTTCCTTACAGCCACTAGCAATTGGTAGGGTGGGGTGGCGGACACACCAGATGAAACATAAGCCGTTTCTGGTTGGGTCGTTTATCACCAATCTTAGTTGAACATGGTCCAGTTCCCATTAATTTTCCCAGAAATCACCTAAGCATGGTCCATCCAGAGCGGACTGCGGTAGAATTTTAGCTTTTGTAGCCTAAAATCACTAGTGATTTTGTTTTTCTGTGTCACCTCCCATGATTGTCCTGAGTTTTGTTTTAAATTCCAAGGGTTTAAGTGCTTATGCAGTTGGTTTCTTGAACTGAATAGCACACTGTATCCCATTGCATGTCATCTTTTTATTCTAAACTCGGCGTCAGCAAACCATGTACCACAGGCCAAATCCAGGCTGCCACCTGTTTTTATAAAAAAATGTTTTGTTGGAACACAGCTACACCCATAAGTTTATTGTCCATGACTACTGTCACACTAAAAGGGCAGAGTGGAGTGGTTGCAACAGAGACTGGCCCAAAAAGCTGAAAATATTTACTATTCGCCCTTTACAGAGAAAGTTTCCTGACCTGGTTCTGAATGATCATTCAAGCCTCTTTTGGCTCTGAGCTATTATCCAATATTTATCTCCATGATATATTCAGCGCTCTTACTAACCCACTTAGTTATACTTTTCTCCAGCCCACATTTCTCCATTATACTCAGGGTTCTCCTGAGCCAAAGTGACCCGTTGCCATTGAGATGTGCCAATGATAACACTCCCTACTATTTGTTGAGCACTTACTGTAGTCCAGGCAGTGCTAAACCTTCTACGTAAATTACGTGAACGAAAGTAAGCAAATGGCTTGGCTTAGTGCCTGGCATAGGCTCCGTTCTCTATTATTTTTAATTTTTACAATAGCCCTGTGAAGGAGTAGGTAGTATTAAAGAGTTTAACTTATTCAGGGTAGCCAAGCTGGTAAGTACTGGATTGCAACTCAGTTAGGACTGAATTTAAAACTTGTGATCTTTCCATTAAACTTGTTATCTGTTTCTACTAAGTTTTCCTGATTTACTAGTCTAGTAATTTGTCATGTAATTAGAATAATGGAATACACACACACACACACACACACATACACTCACGCGCACACATAGAGCTATACTATATATATACACACGTATATGTATTTTTAATGTGTATACGCTTGTATGTGTATGATGTAGTGTATTATTTCAGATCCTCCTAATAAATATAGGTTAGATATCGTTCCCATTTTACAAATGAAGAAACTGAGGCTGAGAGTACAGATAGTAAGCTGTTTGTTGGCACACTTCTATATTGGTATGATTCAAAAAACTTTATACTGCAATGCCACAATACACAACCATGATATGTGGGTGAGCTGATTCACCAGTTTCTACAATACACATTTATGGAGCACCCACGCTGTACAGGGTACTATGCTCAATCTGTGATACATTTTTGTCTGTGGTGAATTCCTTTTCTAAGTGCTCACAAACTGTCGAATTGTCTAATGTTTGCTTTTAATTTAGGGTACTTGGTAACAGATGTTTGGGGTTGCATGCTCAACTTTTCAAAAAAAAATCTAAGCTGTTGTTTTGTACCTCAATTTCCACATCTGTGAAATGGGAAAGAAAATATCTGTGTGTATGTCTTTCAATTTTCTATGCTTATGAGACTTCAAACTGAATTTACATTGAACGGAGATTTTAAGGTGGAAGTCTGTGGGTAGGACTCAGTCCACAGATGTTCTCCTTGGCTTACACAGTGAATTGTAAGAAATTGAATAAATTAAAATATTTTAAAATTGAGAGATTTTTGAGCTTCTCCTGAGTTATCAGATAACTTTGCAAGACTGACTTTGTTGTCCTACATGGACAGAGGGCTGCAGTACAAGCTTCTCCCTTTAGACAGAGCACATGCTCTCCTGGTAATCAGTCCCCATCATATACCTAGTATCTCCCCAGCACTGAAGCCCTGTCAGTTCCTGTTTAAAATGTCCTGTTGTAGTCATTTCCTTTGCCCTCTGATTTGCAGCTTTCACATTCAAGCAGGAGAGATTTCAGCTGGGTATAAGAATGAACACCATCTATGAGGTGAATTGTGCTTTGCAACCATTTGAACTGAATTGGTAGAAAACTTTAGCTCTCTGACTCTGTGTATTTTAAAGGAACTCATTTTTAAATCAGAACAGGACATTTAAAATAAGAATAAATGAAAGAAAACCTATTTTTAATACATGCATATGTAATAATAGACTGTGACACCCACCTACTTATTGAGGGCAAAGTGTTACCTCTGTGAAGTTATGGGGGAATCATAATTATGTTCAAAGCCCAGCTTAGGCTCACCGAGAAGCAAACTGGTATCTTAGACAGCACCACGTCTTTGGCGTGGGTTTGTTCTGCGAGAAATACTGTATTTAGTGCACTCTTACATTCAAACTCATCTGGACTCATTTTTTAAATGGATGTCACTCCTATAAAGGGGAACAGTAAATAAGGGAATGGCTAACTACCAAAATGTTTATTCTTCAGGACATTTTAATTATTTCCTTTATGTGCTTTTTTGGTTTATTTACTGCTTATTTTAAAGGACTGAATGGTGGCAGTGGGTTATTCTTCCTGAAAGCTACAAAACATTTGCTCTTTGCTTTCTGCACTGCTGTTTCAATAATGCCTGGTACCTAGTGAGTGGTCAGTAATGCTCATAGAATGAATGCTTGCCCCTCCTGTGGTGACATTTACAGTTGCTCATCTCAGTCACAAAAAGCATGGTCCTAATGGGAAAGGGGTAGAGCATTTGATTCTTTTCTGGAAAGTGTTTTGTTTGGGCTTCCTGAAATAGGCTGCGTTACCTCCCCCTGCCAGCTTTGTTCACAAGGGGAAATGAGTGACATAAGAGAACCAGATTTACCATTGTGCCTCCCTCCTGACACACACACACACACACACACACACACACACACACACACACACCAATGCAATAATGCAATTCAAAGTGTACTCCCCACAAAATACACAGCACGTATCATCAGCACCAAAATCATGCCTTGAGTCCAGGTCTTTGCTCAGACTTCACATTTCATAAGCCCTTCTTTGGTAGCAAATTGGACAGCGATTAGGTCTCAGGGGGCTGAGCAGAAACCTCCTTCCTCGACCACACCGCTCTGTATTAATATCATTTCTCCTTCAGGCTCCTAGCACTTACTCTCTGTACTACTCACTTGGCAAGTAATCAGGCACTTCGCTCGTTCTGTTATTTAAAGCTGGTATTTACACTTGCCTGCGTTGGTTTCTTTCTCTCTCCAGTGGATCATATGCAAATTGAGCGTTAGGCAATAAGGAAAGGTCGTTATTAGCATGGTTCCCTGGGCAGTGAGTCTTACTTTACCCCCAAAGCTTGGTTTGAGGCCAGATTTGGGTCTAGTTAGTTTATTTGGGAGGTGATCCCATGGAACTCGGTGAGGGAGTAGGAAAGTGAGACAGCAAAGGGAGAGAGAAAAGGGTGTGACAGACAGTGGGTTACCACTGTGGGCAAATAGGCACACACCTGCTGGGGACCTTTTAAGATACTATGGTCAACAGAAATGTCATACAAGCCACATGTGTAATTTACAATTTTCTGGTAGCCACGTGAAAGAAGCAAAGAGAAACAGATGCAATTCATACTGTATTTCATTTAACTCAGTAGATCCAAAATAGCATTTCAGTATATAATCAATATAAAAATTATGTGTTTGAGATTGAAGATCTCTGGGTTCCTGCCATGACAGCCTTTTCACCTGAGTTTTGGTCTGAGCATTAAGGACTGCTGTACGTGGTTGTACAGATCGAGCATGTCACTCTAGAGGGCACCACGTCCCTAAGCTTTCATAGACCGTAATAGGTGTGATATTCCTGAAGTTGTGCAGTGCCCAACCTGCACAACTCCTCGTGCAATGGCTGTCAGTCTCCTACTTCTTGATTATTACTATGCTCATCCCTTTGGGGAAGGAATAAAGGATTGGTAGAGCAGACATATTTGCTTGGGCTTAGGTAGCTGCAACATTTTATCCTTTAAGGGTCACTAAACATTGTGAGCACCTGACACCATTTCCTCTGAAGCCAGCATCATGAGTAATCAGGCAAAGCCAGCACCTCTAGGGCCCTGCAATCACTCTGAAGGAGTCAGCTTCACGCTCACTGCTAATTTTAGCTTGCAATCTGCAGAGAGTACCAGTGAGTTTTTGCCAAGCACCCTTGCGGCCATGACTTAAAAGTGGCTCGCCCGGGTTGGGGCTGGGAGCTGGGAAAGAGCCATGTCTGTGGCCCAGAGCTTCGTCCCCAGGGATAGGCTTCCCGCTCCCCCTTACCTAGGCCCTTCTTTCTCCACTGGTCTTCCTCACTTCAGTCACCCACAAGGTATGTGTCTGACTGCAGGAGTCAGTGAACTCCAGATGCCGAAATTCAGTTGCTCAGTCTGCATTATTTCATTCCTTTTCCATTTGTTCCTCTGTGGTGGGCAACTAACCATGCAAGTAGAATCAAATTGGTCTGATTGGTAGCCTCTAGAAAAAAATAATCACAGCAGTTTGCAGGAAGGAAGTCACGGAAAGAATTGAATACAGAATTGGAAAGCAACTCAGAAATCAAGCGCTCCTGCCATTTCCTGTTACAGATGGTTAACAGGAGAATCTGAGAGGTTGAGGAGCTCATTCAGGGTCACACAGCACATTAGCGGTGGAGGATTTCGCTTCCTTCGTGGAAGAAACTGTCTTATCTACTTCCTCTGCTGCATTGTGTCTGGCACACAGTTTGCATTCAACAAATGTTTGTGGAATGAACTGAGGCATTTTTATAATGTCCACATTACCAAGAGGCCAAAAATACATATTTTTTCATGTATCCGTGTAGTGCGCCTTTGTTGATTTTGTGAACCCAGCATCCATTACCCTTCCTGCTTAGAGTACATCCCTCCCCCAGGATGGGGAATCCTTGTGATCCATGGATGGCTAATCAGAGCATTCCATTCTCCTAGCCACAGTGATTTCCTCAACAACTGACATGTGACCTAAGCCAGACCAATCATGAGAACTCAGCTTCGGGCCTTTCTGTTGGCCATGCCCTCACCAACAGGAGAATGAAGCCAATACAGAGGAAAGCAGAACTGAGAGCAGGAGAAGGCAAGGCCAAGTTTTGGTGATGGCATTGACCCCAATATCTGTGTATATCTAAAGCCAGTGCCCCTTGGATTTTTTAATTATGTGAGGTGATAATCCATTCTTTAAAAAAATGCAGTTAGATTTTTATCATTTGCATCTGAAACCAAATGACAAGTAAATTCACTTTGAAGCACCAGTCAACAACCTGCAGATTGGTTCTTACCCTCAGCATCTCCTATTGTCCGGATGTTCAGCCTCCCATGAGCTCACGGAAGGTGGTCCCTCTCTAGCCTTAGGGGGTAAACTTGAACCATCCTAGACTTAACATAGTGATTTTTATGTCTGTGCCAGTGATTGCTGTCGGCATGAGCAAGTGATGAATGCGAGCTTCATGAATGAGACTTCCAGGGAAGTTTGCTGCCTGGATTCTGGAATAGGTTTTCCTCTTGGGTACAGAGCGGTCAACTGCCCTTTCCTGCCTTTGTGCATGGCTGTGCGAGGATGTGATGACCGGATCTGCAGCAATCAGCTTAAGACCCTGAGGAGACAAGTCTTAGGATAGGAGCCAGCATGCCAAGGGTGGTAAAGCAGAGAGATGGAAAAAGCCCGTGCCCTGTGTCATTGAATTCTATACCTCATTATTTCCAGATTTTTAAAAATTGGAGATGTCATGATTTCTTTAAGCCGCTTTTCATTTGGCATCCTGTTATTTGCAACCCAAAGCATCTTGATTAAAATAACTACTTTTTTTTAAAATTTGAAATACAACTTTATTCTGATTCCAAACGAAAAGGAATGGGAATGTTTTTTAAATAACTATTTTTTTTAAAAATGTTTTCAGCACAGAAGAGAACTAACTTTGAATGAAAAATTACAGGGAAGACCAATTTGTCAAATAATTAAATGAGGGGTTGCCTTAGCAGAAGGGGGATGTGCCAATATTTTCCCCTGTGACAGGCCCTAAGTTTCCTCTGCAATCCTGTGACTCTCTAGAACCTAGTCTGAAGATTGGCCCATAGGCTTACTTTTTCACTAGAACAAGGCTTCGCAGTCTTGGCATTATTGATATTTGGGGACATAATTTTCTGTGTGGGGACCGTCCTGTGCATGTAGGAGGCTGAGCAGCATTGCTGGCCTCTCCCCACTAGAGGCCAGTAGCAGCCTGTCTCCAGTCATGACAACTGAAAATGTTTCCAGACACTGTCAAATGTTCCTTAGATGGGTAAAATCGTCTCCAGTTGAGAACCACTAAATCAGAATTACTCACTTCTCAACTATTTCAGAGCCATAAGTTTGCTACATTGTAGGGATAGTGTCGAGATATCACTGAAAACAAATGAGTGACAGAAAACAAGAGATGGAGAGGATGTGGAGAAATTGGAATTCTTGTACATTGCTGCTGGGCATGTAAAATGGTACAGCCTCTGTGGAAAGCAATTTGATGTTTCTTTAAAAAGTTAATCATGGAATTACCATGTAATCCAGCAATTCTATTCCTCGGTATGTGCCCCAAAGAATGGAAAGCCGGGCCTCCAAACAGATATTTGCCCATTAATGTTCAGAGCAGCCTTATTCACAATAACCAAAAGGCGGAAGCTACGCATGTGTCTGTCCGTTGACAGATGAATGGATAAGTAAAATGTCATCTCTACATAGGTACCATGGAATGGGTTTCAGCTATAAAAAGGAATAGAGTCCCAATACATGGTACCATATGGATGGACCTTGAAAACATGATGTAAGGGAAGTAAGCCAGACACAAAAAAACAAATACTATCTGATTCCACTTACATGAGGGACCTAGAATAGGAAAATTCACAGAGGCAGGAAACAGCGTAGAGGTGATCATGGGCTGGGAGAAGGGAGAACTGGGAATCACTGTTTAATGCATACAGAGTTTCAATTTGGGGTTATGGAAAATTTTGGAACCAGATAGTGGTTATGGTTGCACAACATTGTGAGTCTAATTGATGCCATCAAATTGTATGCTTAAATCTGGTTAAAATAGCAAATTTTATGGTTTTTTTTTTTTTTACCACATTAAAAAATAAAAACCTCTAAATGAGTTAACGTCAGAAACTGTTGCCAAGGCCGGCAGCACTTGGTGTGATGCATTACCACGATGCTGGAGCATATGACAGAACATCTGAAGGAGTGGGTGGGGCTTGCAGACTCTGTGTTCTGGTGATTGAGACTGGAGTCTGCAGAGTTCTAAGACATCCATTACAGGTTCCGTCAAGTACTTGCCATGTACCAGGCTCTCTCTGTACAAAGGTCTTTGCAGAAATCATCCCATTTAACTCTCACAACCAGCCTACAAAGTGGGTTCTCAGATCGCCGCATAATATATGTGAATAAAGTGAGACTCAGAGAAAGGGGTAGAGCCAGTATTCAACCAAACCCAGGAGCCAGATTCCATATGGAGCCCATGCTTTTAACCATTTTGCTAAGGTTTGGAGCCAGAATGCTTCACTTTGGATTAAGAACCCATTTTGAGTATTTACTTAAACAGTAATAAAGGAGAAATGAAGTAGTTCGTGGCTACGAAGCAGCTCTGGTCTCTCTTACTGCACAGTAAAAGAAAACAAAACAAAGCTCAGCTTCTACAGAGGATGTGTTTTTCTCTGAACGATGTCAAGTAGATCAGAGGAGCCCTTTTCCTAGGAGGAAGGCTTAAGCACCTGGGCTTTTCAGTGGCTCAGGGTGCTCCTGAGATGTGAATTTTGTTTCCTGCTCCACTTAGATGACTATATTCAAATTTTCTTGTCTATCTTTCTGCCTTGTGGGGAGGTGGATTGTGGCACTTGATGATTTAATCTGTGCAATCTCTAGACAAAACATGTCTCTACTTTGCTGCCAGGAAAATGTTAATTTATTCTGCTTCTGGATCTAGAGAGGTAAATGAAGTGATTGGCGATGCTGTGTGTGTGTGTGTGTGTGTGTGCGTGCGTGTGCATACACGTGTGCACATGTGTCGACTCACAGGGATCTGTGTGAAGAGATGCAAATGGACCTTCAATTTAGGGATTTTAGGGAAGTGAAAGCTTCTTGAGTCTCCTTTAAGGGATTGCCACCCCCCCTCCCAGAAATTGTATGCAAAACTTGTGTCTAGGGCATGATTATTTTTTGGAGGGAACACGAAAAAGTGTTCATCAGAATCTCAAAGGGGTTTTAGAGAATGTCAGTCTGTGTGATGCCTGTTTCCTGGCACGTCTTTCTCTGTGAAGAGCCACAATCGTCTTAGGTAGGAGAGGTCCTTGATATTTAAGAAGCACCTTTATGTAGGGAAGGGACTGGGCACAGAGAGCAGCCATGGGAATTGTTATTATTTCGAGCTTGTTAAGTTTGAAGCTTGAGGAAAACCCAGCTAGATTGAATATGCTTTGGCAAAAGGAGTCTGAACATGTCAGTCTGCTCCTTCAACCGTCTCCCTCTCCTTCCAGTTCCTTCCCCTCCTTCTGTTCTGCTGTTTCAGCCCCTGCCCACCTTCTGTGCTGTGGGCCTGGAACCAGCTTGGGGACAATAAAGACCAGAAACTTTCACTTTATTTAACTTGCACCTGGCACATAGTAGGAGTCAATAAATGGTAGCTTTTGGGGGGCGGGGGGTTCACACAGTGTGAGGGATATAAATGATAAACGTCTAAGTATTACTTTGTCTTGTGCACCTGAAACTAATAAAAAAAAATAAAAATAAAACACAGAAAAAAAATAAATGGTAGCTTAAAAAAAGCACACCCACCCAGCCCTCTGTGAAATAAATGGTAATTTGTACCAGACATAGAATAAGGGGAGATTCCTGTTTTTCTCTTGTAATCTACGTAGAACCCATAGACAAACTCAGAGATTACATATTCCTGGAGGAAAATTACATATTCATGAAAAACTCACGTGAGTTTCTTAAAAAACAAACAAGTTTCATTCGCTGGGTATTCACCAGGCCATGCTTTTTCTGTGATCCTCAATGTGTATTGTCTCCATCAGTCATCATAGCAACTGGAGAGGCTGATACTCTCAGACCCATGTTAGAGACGACGAAACGGTTTCCATGATGCTATACCTGTCACGGGACCCTCGCATTTTCTCCTTTGATCAGAAAAGGCTTCCTGTGTGGGTGAGAAGGACCATGAACTGAATGTTAACAAGCGGTACGGGGTGTTCAGAGGATGTGTCTGTCCGTAATTCACTTGGAATTGAGCAGTTGTCAAAATTTACTGTGTATGCACATCACCTGGGAATCTTGTTAAAATGCAGATTCTGATTCAGGAGGTGGGTAGAGCCTGGCGTGGAGCCTGAGATCCAAAGTTCTAACCAGCTCCTAGGTGCTGCTGCTGCTGCTGATCTGTGGACGTTCTGAGTGGTCAGGGGCACAGTGTCACGTTGATAACGGACTTGCACGTGTGTGGTCTCGCTTACTCTTCACTCAAGTCCTGTGACTTATCCATTACTATTTCTACCTCAGCGATGGTGAAATTGAGAGCCTAATTAGAAACAGCTGCCATTCTCAAGTGCCAGGCATTTCCAAGGGACACAACAGTAAACAAGACAGATAGGAATTTTCAGTTTTTATTTTTTTTTAAGGAGGGCGCTGCTCACAGTGGCCCATGAGGGGATCAAACCGGCGACCTTGGTGTTATTAGCACCACACTCTAACCAACTGAGCTAACCGGCCACCCCCAACAGATGTGATTTTTATTTAAAGAAACTGACAGTCCAGGAAGGAAGACTGAAGAATTAAATTTGAAAAGTTCTGAGTGCCCCAAGGAATGTTTGTAAAATGGATGAGTGGCTTGGGCTCTGGGTGTTGCCATGCATCATAGGAGGAAGAGAAACAGGCTTGGGGCAGAGGAAGACGATGTATTCAGCCTCGGACATGGTGGTGGCATCCGGTTGGCAGGTCTGAGACTGGAGTTTGGGAGAGAGAACTCCAGGGGGCGGAGAGTTGAGAGTTTCGGAGCTTTCAGTGCAAAGGTGGTAATTGAAGTTACAGAAGATTAGATTCAGGATACAGAATATGGAGGTGCCTAGGAGAGTTTAAAGTGTGAAGAGCCTAGGATAGGCTCCTAGAATAGGAACCTGCCTAACCAGCCATTATGAGCTGGTAGAGGAAGAGGAGCCCGTGAAAAAGACCGGAAAACACCTGCCACAGAGGTAGGAGGAAAACCACAGAGGCCAAGGGAAGAGAGAGCTTCAAAGAAGGAATGGTTCGTCGGTGATGGCGGGAGCAGTCAGTATCAGATGCCTGCCGGTGCCGTGCATGGAGGAGGACACGACATCTCTTCTGTGATATTCCTGCCAAAATATGCATATTTAGACTGTAATCATGAGAAAACATCAGACAAATCCAAATCGAGGGATATTCTACAGAACAGCGGGGCTATACTTTTCAAAAATATTTACATCTTCAAAGATTAAGGAACTGTTTCAGATCCAAGGAGACTAAAGAGACATGACAACTAAATGCAATGTGTGGTGCTAGATTTGATCTTAGATCAGAAAAAAATTGCTATAAGAGACATTATAGGAACAATGTACAAAATTTTTAAATGGTTATCTATAAGTGGCGCTATAGACTGAATAGTTGTGTCCCGTCCGCTCCCCCCCCCCCAGTCACATGTTAAAGCCTAATACCTAAGGTGACCATATTTGGAGGTGAGGCCTTTAGGAGGTGGTTAGGCCATGAAGGAGGAGCCCTCATGAATGGGATAAGTGCCCCATAAGAAGAGACCCCAGAGAGCTTCCTTGCCTTTTTCATCATGTGAGGAAAGAGCGAGAAGACGGTGGTCTATGAACCAGGAAGTGGCTTCTCGTCAGATACTGAATTTGTGCCTTGATCTTGGACTTCCCAGCCTCCAGAACTGGGAGGAATGAATTTCGGTTTATTAGCCATCCAGTCTATGGTATTCTGTTATAGCAGCCCGAGCAGATTAAGATCATAGTGTTGTGTTAATGTTATTTTTCTGGAATTTGATAATTGTGCTGTGATGATATAATAGAAAGATCTTTGTTCTTAGGAAACATGCTGAAATATTTAGGAGTAAAGGGTTGTGATGGCTGCAGCTTACCCTCCCATGGTCCAGGAAAAAAAAAAAAACTGAACACATAAGGCAAAAAAATATTAAGTGGTGAATCTGCGTGAAGAAGTACTCACTGTACTATTCTTAAAACTAGTTTTCTATAGAAATATTTCCAAGTAAAATGTTAGAGAGGGAGAGAGAGGTTGAGAGAGAGAAAGGAGCAATATACACATTATCAGATTCTGTGGAGAGGTCAGGAAAGAGAAAGGTCAAAAGTGTCCATGGATTTTGCCTTGACTTCACGGCACTTAAATTCTAGAAGGAAACCCATAAATGAATGTATAATTACAAATTGGGATAAGGATTGGAGAAAAAGAACAGGGTGCTACATGAGCGAGTAACATGGATGTGTGTAACTAGTACTTTGGTCAGACCAGGTCTAGTGGAGTGGAGAGGCCAAAGCCAGGCTGCAGTGCAGTGAGCAGGAAGAGGGGGTGCAGAAATGCTTAGGGAAAGAGCAGGGAGCTGTAAGGAACAGCCGCTCCAAGGAGAGATGG
This sequence comes from Rhinolophus hipposideros, assembly GCF_964194185.1. NCBI lineage: Eukaryota > Metazoa > Chordata > Mammalia > Chiroptera > Rhinolophidae > Rhinolophus > Rhinolophus hipposideros. The sequence continues at coordinate 11,553,436 of NC_138070.1, forward strand.
GGTCCAGGTGGAAACGGGGGAGTCAGGGAAGATTTGGAAGAGGTTACACAGGACATGGAATGACGGGCAGGGTAGAATATGCATGTTCTGTACAGGGGCTGGGGAGGGGGCGGAGGGCAAGGATGGGCTCTGAGAAATCCGGTGTGCCTAGAACATGGAATGTGCGAGTGTGGGTGATGAGAAGGCAGGTCAGGGTAGATTGAGAAGAACCTGTTTTCCAGGCTGATCACCTTGAGTTTCCCCTGAAGAGGTTACACCTCTCGTCTGATGTCTCAGCCAGAAGATGTCTTCCAAGACTCCTCTCACATAGGAAAATGCGTTATGAAGTGCTCTCCGGTACTCAAGCCGGAAGCCATTGTACCATCCTGGCCAACCCCCTCTCCTTCAGTCCCCACACCTAAAGGTCAGCGAAGCCTGTCGGTTTTACCTCCTAAATACGTGTCTGTTTACGGTTTTCTACCTCTGCTGGCCCAAACACTGTCTTTGCTCTCCTAACTGAGCCCCCTGCTACAATCCTCTCTCCGCTCACCAGACAACATTTACCCTTGTAAATCGAACCATGTCACCCCACCTCCTTCTCCTTCAAAATTACTCAATGACTTTATAATTCAGGAGAAAATATCAAGATCTTTAACATGGCCTGTCAGCTTCTACAGGTTCGGGCTTCTGCCTCTCTCCCCACTGGTCCCATGTCCCAGTCTTCCTCTTTACTCAGCTGCAAACACGTAAGTTTATTGGGTTTTCAATTCTTTGGTGGGATAAAGCTCTTTTCTGAATCTGGCTCTTTGCTCCTCTTGCTCTTCCCTCTGCCTGGACCTTTCTCACCGATTCTTCACCTGGTAACACCTGTATCAGTTTGCGAGGGCTGCTATAACGAAGTACCACAGATTGGCTTAAACAACAGAAATTAGTTTTCTTACAGTTCTGGAGGCCGGAAGCCTGAATGTTAACAGATTGGTTTCTTCTCAGGCCTCTTTCCTTGACTTCTCTGTGGCCATCTTCTCCGTGCGCTCACATGGTTTTCCCTGTGTGTGTTTGTGTCTACATTTCCTCTTATTAGGACACCATTCATATTGGATTACAACCCACTCACATGACCTCATTTGAACCTAATTCCCTCTTTAAAGACCTTATCTCCAAACACAGTCACATTCTAAGGTCCTGGGGGTTAGGGCTTCAATAAGTGGATTTTGGAAGCGCATAATGCAGCCCATAACTACTCTTTCCAATGCTTAGGTTGTGGCACACATGTCACTTCCATAGGAAGGCATTCTCTTACTCCGCTCAGCCCAGTCCAGATTAGATATACTGTTATTCTTGTGTATAGCACCCTGTTTTCCCCCCTTTTAATCCCGATTCCATTTTGTAATTGCGTATTCATTTATAGGTCTCACCTAGAATTCAAGTGCCATAAATTCAAGGACCCTATCTTTTTCTGGTCACTCCTGTCTCCCCAGCCTCTAACACAGTTCCTGGCCCACAGTAAGCAGTCAATGCAAAATTTATTGAATGAATGGATTAATGAAAAGTGCAGAGACTGCACAGGATCTAGCAGGTTTGCATTTAGTTAAACTGGGACCAAAACCATTGAAAGGAGAGATGATTCTTACCTCTGTTTAAAGATCTACAGCACAAGTGATTTCACACTAACCCCTCAGACCCCCGCTGCAGCCTTTTGGCATGAAATGTGCAAACTGTGACTGGAAATCGATTCAAGCTCAGAGGTAGGCAGCTGGGGAGAACAACACATTTATAAAATTATTGCTGATGTGCGCTGTGACATAGCCCAGTGTGACACCACAGGCCAGTGTGTGACCAAAACTAATGACATTGGGCTTTATGCTTAAAAGATAAGAAAATTTAACTTTAAGCGGGGACTCAGAACAAATTTCATTCTTGTTCAATTGTTTCAGATGTTTGAATTTAGACTTGATTTGAACTGGTTTGCTAGGCGGATCCATTTTCAAAATTTAATATTTGGCTTTGGGGAAGGTTTAGCGCTAATGTGCTGATGTGCTATTTTACTCTAACTTCTGGTTCACGGTCGGTCTCCGGAAGACCACTGTGAACTTCAGCCATTCTCAGACAAGATCATAAAGTCCAAGAATCCTCTTGCTACAAGGTTGTGGAGAGTTATGTTGTCCAGTCCCCTGCCTGCAAAAGCATCTTTTGATTTGCCCAGGGCAGGTCATTCATATAGTTTTACTTATTTAGAAAACATTTATTGAGTGTTTACTCTCTGCCAAGCACCACGGGGCAACAACGAAGAGGGAGATATAATATCCACTCTCTAAGTTGCTCCTGGAGGGCCAAGGCCAAATCTTGGTCTCCTTGGTTTTTCTACAGTGCCTGGCCTAGTTGCTGTGGCAGGAACAACTGCGTGGTGGCATTTGCCAATTTGTGGTGCCTAATGTCAGAATGTCCATCCTATCCTTAGAAATTCCCATTATATGAGTCTTGGGGGGATTCAGGGCCTTCCTCCCCACCATAGGCGCTCCAAAGAGGAGGTAATTGCCTTTCCATGGTCTTTTGCAGTTCAGCTTTCCAAGGGCCTTTGCAGTGCTCATGTGACCTAGACTTGGCCAATCCTATGCACATGTGCGAGACTTTGCAATGGGAGTGGCGTTACGGAGAAATAGGGGCAGTGGAGGGTCTAGTTTGGAGGTGGCAGGAGCAGCAGTCGCTTTCTAGAGGCCGTTGATGGTGCCCGTGGCAGCACTCAGTGCCCAGGGCCAGCAGGGGCTGAGGTTGGAGCTGTCGTACCCTGGGTTCAGTGGCTGCTGTCGTCCTGCCCTCTCCGAACTGCCCTCGTCATCTCCGTTTGTCAGTGGTTCTGGCTGCTGCCCAGCCCCCCTCTGTGCCTGTTCACTCGCCAGGCCCAGCCCTCCCGCCTTCCTGGGGATTCTGGGAGCGCCCCACCTTCCCACAGTGCTTACAGGAGCCAGAGTCGGTTTCTGTTGCTTACCACTAAGAAACCTAACTTGTGTAAACTCTTGGCTCACTAACTCAGGAATAAGAGGAACTTTCTTTTCCATCATCCAATTTCATTTTTTATTCTGAACTCCCATTTTGTTGGGTGGTTGATACTTAATCTCAGTCAATTCAGAGATCTCTTCTTCCCGCCCATCTTTTTTTTTAAGGTAACATCTAAACGTAATTTTTAATAGTGTAAAAGCACAGAAGGATGGTGTGGGGACAAAGCCCCCAAAAAACAGTTTCCAGGCTCTCCGCCTCACATAGAAAGGTGCTGGCTCGGGTAGTAAATGGCCATCAACTGTGATCAGATGGCCAGCAATTGTGGCTAGTTGGCCATCAGCTGTAACCTGTAAGTCATTGGCCACTAATATAACGGCTGTGGCTACGCTAGCAGAAAAGAATGGGGCTAGCAAGAGGATGGTGGCTGGCAAGCGCGGACTGCTGTTAGGATGGCGGGTTGCAGATTATGTAGATCCCGCTTCCTGTGTCTCCAGCCCAGCCACCAGCCAGAATATAGTAGTATGACTCCCCTACCTATGGCTCCGTGGGTGTTCCTGTTTGGCTTCACCGTGTCCTGCGTTCTTATGTGGGGAGCGGGAGCAGAGACCCCGCCGGACGCCCCGCACGACAGATGCATAATAGAGGGAAATGCCACAGAGGATCCCACCATTCAAATTCAACAACCTTTACTTGAACCTTCTTCATCTTTTTCATGTGTGAGTTTTTATAAATTTATGAATATATTTAATGTAAACCATTCTTTATGCTTCTTAAAACATTTTAAATTAATATTATTGGATCCACATTTTTCCTTGTGATTTTATGAATTTTATTATTAAAATCTTAAAAGTTTATATTATTTAAAAAATTGAAATCTATAGACGAGTGGAAACAATAGCACAGTGAATACCCATTTACCACGCTCTAGATCAGTCATGATCCTTTTTGCTGAATTTGCTTTCTCTCTCTCTTAGGTACCTGTATGTTTTCCCCTCTGAATTATTTGAAAATAAGTTGCAGAAATTATGGCATTTTACCTCTTAATAGTTCAGACTGCATTTTCCTCAGTGAAAGGACTTTCTCCTACATAATTGCAATTCCATTATCACAGTTAAGAATAACAATATCATCTAAAATCTAGTCCATATTCAAAATTCCCCAATTGTCCCAAGAATTCTCTCTTACCGGTGGGTTCTGAGAGCCGGACTCTTTCTTTAAGTTCCAGGAGGCTTAAATAATATTAGTGCTGGGGGCGGGGGATGGGTGAGGCGTGCAGTCCTGAGTGGGGGGGATCTGTAAGATCGCTGCATGTGCCTGGACCCTAGATGATTCCCCTTTTGGGTTCTTGTCAGCTTCTTGGGTGAACCACTCAGAGCACAGATCCCCAGTACTCAGATTCCCAACTGGGGTTTCTGTTGATAGGGTCCCCTCGTGGGGTCGGGGTGGGGCAGGTACTCCCCAATGCCCAAGCTCTCCCCTCTTCCCCTCCTCTTTTGTCTTATCTTGAAAGCAAAAAACCTGAGTCTGCCTCTTTGTGTTTATTTTCCTCTGGCTCAAGTCCCTTCAAGGTTCAAGCTTTTGAAACTTAAAAGTCTTTTTTCTGCTTTCATGGTCAGACCACGATCTGACCCCTAAAATGGAGAATGGACATGGGAGAACAGGACATCAGTTAATCTTTCAAAATATTATCTTGGCTTATTTTCTCTGTGCAGACATTAGCACATGTATTTAACTGTTAGGCCCCAGGACGGCCATACTGGTTGTTAAAACATTAAAATACTTCTGAACTAGACCACTAATCCTGTTATCCTAAAAGACAACTTTTGCTGGTATATCTTTTCTTCATCTTTCATAAATATATGATATTTATGAGTATAGTTAATGCAGTGGCAAATTAATACTATGCAGTGATAAAAAGCCACTGTCCTGAGCCTCCTGTCCCCCAGATAGCACCAGCCTCTTCCTGGGACCCTTCATACCTCCAGCAGCCCATGGGGAACCACCTGGAAGAGGAGGGTGGCTCCAGGACTCTGTAAATCCATTTTGGTGGGGCAGTGCCAAGGCTTCCAGCCTGTTGAGCGTTTTGAATATTCCTATGGAGCAAATGTAAATTGGATCATATCATCTTCCTGCTTACAACCCTTCACTGGCTGCCCATTTCACTCAGAATTAAGTTCCAACTGTTTTAGACGTACTATGGTTTGGCTCAGCATATGGCTGGATTTAGGAACAAGGGAGAGAGAGGAGGTAAAAAAGGATGGTAAGATCCAAGATGGGGATTGGGTCGTTAGTGAATATGGGCAAAAAATACAGCAATTGAGACAAATTAAAAATGTGTTTTTTTAGAGTAAAAGCAATGTAGCGTGATTTTTTAACATGATGGAGTAAAATTCTCTAATCCCAATTACCAGAAGTAACCCACTTTTATCTGTGGTATACAAATAAGTTTTTTACAAAAACTCTGTGTGTGTGTGTGTGTGTGTGTTAATCTTGGATTACATTGTTGTGCAGCTTTTCTCCACAATATGTGATGTGTATTTTTCAAAACCAATTCATGCATATTTACAACATTATTATTAATAGCTGCATAATATTTCACTATACGGATGTATTAAGATTCATTTAGCCAGCTAACTATTGTTGGGAATTTGGGTTATTTCCAGTTTTGTGGGTTTTTTTGTTGTTTTTACCAACAAAGCAATTTTGGGGTCTCTTTGGATTTTTGTACCGGTCAATTTAAAAGATAAATTTTTCAGGGTAGAATTGCTGGGCCAAAGGTTAAGCACATTTACAATTTTGATAAATTATTCTAAATTGCCAGACAGCCGAGATTTTAGGACAGGTTGATGACTTCTGCTTTGGTCAAGTTAAGGTCCAGGTGCCAAAGGTCACTTACGAATACCCCAAAATCAATTAGTAACACAGGTTAAGACTGTGAAGAAAAGTGACAGCTAGAGATGTGCCTTAAGCAGAGCTGTGAGTATGCTAAGCCTTCATAACGATTTCAAATAATCAACTATGCTTCAAATCTAAATAAAGACACACTAGACACATTAATTATAAAAGATTCCCAATGTACTGTGAAAGTGTATATACAGCACATAAAAGCACAATTCCATCTTAAACTTACCGTAAAACTAATACATTAGCTATGATAAATATTAATTAAACATCCAAATAATAATCTTCCTTGCCTCTTTAAATTTAGAAGTGCCTTTGGAGGATGGTTTGGATTCCTTGGATCTTTTATTCCATTTTATTTTTATTTTTTATTTTTTTTAAGGAGAGCACAGCTCCCAGTGGCCCACGTGGGATCAAACTGGCAACCTTGGTGTTAGTAGCAGCTCTCTCTAACCAACTGAGCTAACCGGCCACCTCTGGAATCCTCAGATCTTTTCAAAGCTTTTACCAAGTATCCGTGCCCTTCAGCTAAAGGCCACCAGGAACACACTTGCCGTTGAACAAGTTGGAATTGTTATTCATTGCAGTGAGAGGGGAAACACAGCAGGAACTGTGGGCCATCTTAATAAGAGGGTGTTAGAAAGGACTTAGCATAGGGTTTGGAGTTAGAGTGGGTGACTTGGGGGAGGGTTTAAGGAACTGGGGCTTTGCTCTGGACTGGATACCCTGGCAGGAAAGGGGAGCACTTCTATGATTGGGCATCTTACCAATCTTACTTGAGAAGAGAAAAGACTAGAGTGAGGCTCAAGCTGTAGTTGGTAAAGAAGCAGCAACCCCTCCTATTGGACAGGGCAGAGGCGTTTGGGTCATTTTTGTTGTTTGGGCAGTGTTCGTGATTTGTCTGTGTTCAGACAATGCTTGCTTTTGTCTTGTTCCGTTATGGGCTCAGCGTAGTCTGTCTGATGTGGTTTTCCGTGCAGTTGTTTCTTTACAGCAGCTGAGCACCAAGCCCGAGGTGTGAGTGCCAGCGGATCAGCTCATGGCAACACCACGCCAAGCTGATAGTAAGTAGCAGGCCAGCTCATGGATGTCAGGGCAGCTTCTAGTCTTTCTCAGAAGGAAGTTTACACTGTCTTTGCCTAGTAATCCCTACTGATCCTTCAGATCTCAGCTTCAACCTCATTTCCTAAGGTTAGTCTTTCCTAATTCACTTCCCCCAGATAAATGGATCAGGTGTTTCTGTTATATCGTCCTTAACAACTTCTGCTACCCCTTTGCTGTGCTGTCACAACTTCATTGCTGAATTGTGCCCGGAGTTAAACAATACTAAATTCCCTGAGGGCAGGGACCATGTCTGTCTCATGCATCTCAGTATCCTCGGGAGTCACACAGCCGTAAACACTCAGTAAATGCTCAAAATTAGTCTTTGCTGAGTGACTATTGAATGAACCTGAGGCAGTGAGCTTTTTGGGTGTGTGGGTAGTGCCTCACTCATGTCTGTATTCTAGGGCCTATACCACTGCTTGGCACATAGTATGTCCTTGAGAAACATTTGCGTAATGTTATGATGGTTAATTTTATGTGTCAACTTGACTGGACTGTGGGATGCTGGTGAAATATTATTTCTGGGTGTGTCTGAGGGTGTTTTGGGAAGAGATTGGCATTTGCATTGGTGAGCAGAGCAAAGCACGTCACCCTCACCAATGTGGGCAGGTATTATCCAAAGTGTTGAGGGCCTGAATAGAATACAAAGGTGGAGGAAGGCTGAATGAGCTCTCTGACCGTTTGAGCTGGGTCATTGATCTCCTCCTGCCCTTGACACTCCTAGTTTTGAGGCCTTGGGACCTGGACTAGACTCTATTATATATCATCAGCTCTTGGCTCTGGGGCCTCTGAATACACCACTGGCTCTCCTGGGTCTCCACCTGGCAGATGACAGATGATGGGACTTCTCAGCCTCCACCGTCATGTGAGCCAATACCTATAATAAATCTATCTATCTAGCTGGCTATCTCCTATCGGTTCTATTTGTCTGGAGAACCCTGACTAATACATGAGTCAATGGCCTAATTCTTTTCCATTCGTTTTCTTCTGTCCAAGAAATCATTCCAGTAGCTTCAGAGTTATCCCACATAATTGAGTATGTTCAATGCAGATGGAGCTGGTGGCTCAAATGTGTAGAGTGGTTAGCTGAAAACCAGTTTGAAAGTATTTGGCCCAGATTTTCTCCTTTTTGCCTCACACACCTTTTTTAAATCTATCAGAAGCTCTGCACAGTCTCAGATCAAATAAAGGCCCTCAAGAAACCACTGATGGCTATCAGAGCTCTGCACACTTCATTGGAAAGCCATAAACACAATTACTAGATCATTAAGGACTGTAAAAAAGAAGCTTTGAAGCAACACACACAGAATTGCCTAGTTGGGCGTGAACAGTGTCTTGCACATGGTACCAATACCTCCCTATTGGAAGCCACCTAGGAAAAAATCAAAGGATTGTAAACTGAAATGTCTTAGGGGCAGGTAGGAGGAGATATGATAAAAAAAGACCCATGTTCCACTCACAGCTCTCATGCCTGTTGAGCAATACATTAACTGGACTCCAGGGGCCTCAGTTTCCCCACTGTAAAGTAAGGTTTTGAGGGTTGATTGCATTAATGCTTAATTCTTTAGCCCTTCTAGTGGTTTGCTGTGGTTGACTTAACAGTGTCATACACTAGATAGCTTAAACAACAAAAATGTATTAGTCTTACTGTTGTGGAGGCTGAAATTCCAAGATGAAGGTGTCTGCAGAGTTGGTTCCTTCTGAGGGCTGTGAGGGAGAAGCTGTTCCATGCCCCTGTCTCCCTGGCTTGTGTATTGCAGTCTTTTCCCTGTGTCTTCACACAACTGTCCTCTGTGCATGTCTGTCCAAATGTCCCCTTCTATCAGGACACTAGTCATACTGGATTAGGACTCACCCCAATGACCTCGTTTTGACTTCATTACCTCTCTAAAGACTTATCTCCAAATAAGGTCACATTCGGAGATGCTAAGGGTTAGGATTTCAACGTATGTATTTTGAGGAGACACAGTTCCACTCATAACACCCCTCCTGAATCCACAGCCTTTGCACTTCCTCTCGTAAAAGAGAGGGGGTGGTTTTACCCATCCTTTGACTCGATGCTGGCCTTGTGACTTGCTTTTGCCCAGTTGATACTAGCGGAGGTGATGCAAGCTGAGGTCTGCAAAAGTGTTTGTGCATTTCTACTCTCACTCTAATTTCTTGGTAGTCGCCATGGGAAAGTTCCCAGGCTGGCCTGCTGGAGGATGAGAGGCCCATCTTTTAGAGCTACATCATCCCAGGAATCCCAGCTTCGGTCCTCCCAGGAATCCCAGCCAACAGCCAGCCAAATCGCAGACATGTGAGTGAGTCTAGCCACGATCAGCAGAGCTGCCTAGATTACCTGCATTTAACCAGGGACGTGTGAGTAAGGTGGCAAAATCAGACGAGCCGAGTCCAAGTCAGCGGAACCCCACCTAAATGTTTTTTGCGGTATGTCCTGGGTTTTTTGTGGTAATTTGTTCCACAGCATTGTGGGGGGGAATATATGACTGATACAGGTTAGTAATACCAACTCACTGAATTGTGAGGACCTATGAGAGAGTGCATATGTGTTCAGTGAATTGTAGCCCTGGTGTTACAATGTTTTACAAACTCTTGAGTATTATATAGAAGTAAAGAGTCATCGATATACAATAACATGCTATGTAATAATAATGATAAGAAGAGATTGGACTGAACAAAACTAATAAATTAGGCACTGGCTATATTGTATAAATACGAATCTACACTCATGCACATGAACCATTTGTAGTATTATAGCTGCTTTGTGTGGATTCTTAGGGACCACTTATGAGAAAAATGAGGCTCAGGGAATCAAATTGATTTATTCTGGGTCACAGAGCTAGTAAGTGGCAGAACTTCCACCAGAATTTGAGATATTTATGATTTGTCTAACATAGGAAACATGGTATTTTCAAAACTCCTCCTAAGGAAGCTATTGACTTTAAAAGAGGAACAGAGATATCACTTCATTTCTGGAAATCTTCTGTCTTGATTTGCTGTTTGAAATGGGGGCAGAAAAGGAGATTAGGCATCCATCCATCCATCCATCCATCCATCCATCCATCCATATATTCTTTCAGTTATCCATATATTCATTCACTTCATCCACATATTCCTTCATCCACTCATTCAACAAAAAAATGATTGAGGGCCTATTATGCCTCAGGCATTGTACGAGGCATTCTGCTTCTATTTGCTTTCCTTTCTCCTGTTATCTCATTCCTTTTCTCATCAAACCCTCCTCTTTCATTTTGCTCTGTAAATGTTGACAAGATGGGTAAAAAACCCCTTACTTGTCAGGGCAAGTCTGTGTAAAATTGATGCTGATGGTTTTAGTCCATTCAGAATGTTAACTGCTGTGAACACAACTTGACACACTTCAGTTTTGTTTTGTTTGCATTTTTGAAAAACCATACAGTATAGTGGTTGAGAGCATGCTGACAAGCATAAATACTCCATTGCAGCTTTCCAGATGCCCCAATTTGAAGCTGAAAATTACATTTCCAAAGTTCACAGTTATTTCCAACCATTGTCTGCCCATTCGTCCATTCTGTAGGTCACGTTTTATCATCCTGTATGGGTCAGGCTTTGTGTGACCACTGAACCTATGGGTGGACACCAACTATTCTCTCAATAATAATGATAATAGCACCCAATTAGATAGAACTTACTATATGCCAACACTGTCCTAAATGCTTTATGTATATTAATTCATTTAGTCTTCACAATAACTCTGTGAGGTAGGTGCTAGTGTTGCCCTCCTTTTACAGATAAGGAAACGAAAGCAAGGGGAGTTAAGAAATTGACCCAAACTCACATGGACACATAACTGGTGACACAGAGCTGGGATTTGAATTCTGGCATCTGGATCCAGAATTTGTCTTCCACACTGCCTGGCTAAACCCTCCGCTGGCATCACCATTGAAGGCCGTATTCTCCTCTGGACCACTGTTGGTTGAGTCTGCCCTGCCACCACTCCTGAGCGTGCTAAGTGGTGGCACTGATGGTGACGTGGGAGAAGGTGCTTTCTTCAGAGTAAAATGACCTACATATCCCAGCCTAGAATTTAATCCAATCCCCTCCCACTCATTGGCTTACCTGTCAATCACACAAACTTTCCATTCTCACCTTTCTTCTGAAGCTGCCCCTGAACAGAACAGCAATTATTACCCATCATCAGATGAGAAGACAGCAGGGAGAGGAGGAGAAAAGACACCCAGAGATATCTCATTCAAGCTTGTCTCCTGATCTGTGAAATGGGAATACGTTAAACAAATAGTGCAACATTAGGTGCTGACTTTTATGGAGCTCATTTAATCCTTAAGGCAACATTATGAGTAAGGCAGGCTCAGAGCAGTTCAGTAACTTGTCTAAAGTCACACAGCTAAGTAGGAGGCATAGCCTGGAGTCAAAATCAGGCTGTAGAACATCAAAGATTCACTCTAATATAACACCAGTGGTTTTCACAGGATCATTTCTTCCCCCTAGGGTGCCTTCCAGAAATTCACGGGGACAATTTTGGTAGTTACACTGACGGGAAGTTACAAAATCATGACCTTGGCATGGTTTCCTTTAGGGGACTAGGTGAGCTCAATGCTCAGAAATGTGTGGGGAAGAACTGTCCTGTGTCCTGCCAGACTTTCAGGTGGAAAACCCATTTATTATCATCTGAGCCTGTTTTACATATAAACAGAGTACATTTTACATGGTTTAGCATCCTCTGATTTTTCTAGGAGTGCAGCTTACATGGGGCATCAAGGGATGGTTGGGGGTGGCTGGTTAGCTCAGTTGGTTAGAGCATGGTGCTGATAACACCAAAGTTGCCAGTTCGATCCCTGCATGGGCCACTGTGAGCTGTGTCCTCCTTTAAAAAAGGGGGAGGGGAATGGTTATAGTTCATTTTGCTCAAAATCTTATCTGTACTTGCACACCATTTCAGAAAAATCGTATCACCAGTGGCACCATTGTTCTAGGTATTCGAAGGCCAACACCTCACCCCGGAATCAGCTTCATTTGCAGCTGTTATGAACACAGTGGTTCTTTGCACAGTTGGTTCCAGCATCCAACTACCTCACTATGTCTTCTCGCATTTACATATGAAATGGCTTTTTGAAAATTATATATATTTGTGGGTTACATTATTTCTGAATTTCATTTCAGGATAGTAAAGGGCACATTACAACATGTTTGTTATTCAGGGATGGGTAGAATGGATCATTGCTCCCAATTTTTCATTCTCCCCCTTAATAGAATTACGCTCCTTTTGTCATGTGACTTTGCAGTCCCTCCCACTAGAGTGGGTGGAGAATATTTCTATACCTCATTGGTTTGGGGCGTGGCTATGAGACTTGTTTTGGCCAATGAAATGTCAACACAAGTGGAAATGTGCCAGTTCTGAACCTGGCCCTCAGAAGGCAGTGTTCTCACTAGTCCTCTTGTGCTTCTGCCATTAGCAATGACAAAAATATGCCTCAGGTGGCTGTTGGTCTGAGGAGGATAGTGAGACTGTTGGAACAGATCTGAATTCAGGCTGAAGCCCAGAGCCAAGCTAAGGGCGTCCCAGATGAGCTCAGCAGATCCACAGCCATCAGCACTCAGGAGTTAAAAAAAAATTATTTTTTTCTTGTAAATCATTGTGATTTTTGAGATTGTTTGTTATGCACCAGAAACTGACCGATACAAGGAGGTGTTGGGTTTGATAAGATTGATAAGCACTGCATTCTACTGTAACTCCTGTAAACAAAGCAATGCTTTTTAAATAGGGATTCTATGAGCATTGAAGAATGGCTAAGTGCTATTCTGATACCATGTTAAAGGGGATTATAGATAAATCTTAGGTTTAGGGACTCTGCCATTGCTATTGAACTCTCCCACCACCAGAGTAAGTGCTGGTACTTTGGGAGGGTGGAAATTGACAGAGCAAGCAGGTCGAAGATAATTGATGAGTTTTCTTCTTTAAAAGGGGATCTGGAACCATGGAAACAACAAGCATGATCAGATTTGTGACTGTGGATTATAATTACTGGGTTATTAACTGGAGCGTTATGTGAAAGATTGATGGTTTTTGCTCAATGTAATGTGTCCTTTAAATGCTAAATAATTAGTTAAATGCAAGGAATACATAAGTTCGAGGGCTTATTTATGGAGTAATTATGGGATATTTTCAGCCCATAAACTAGAGCATCTGTAGGAACCCAATGCTGTGGAGAAGAGCGAGCCCTGAATTAGAAATCGGGAGACCTGGATTCTCTGCTACCTGCCAGCTAGTGACTTTGAGCAGCTTAGGTCATTGCTCTGTATCCCAGTTTCTTCATTTGGAAAATCGGAGTGAGGGCGGGCATAAATATACCCATCTCATAGAGTGTTTGAGAGGAGTCAGTGTCAATGACACAATTATACAAAGTGCTGAGCACAGTACCTGACACATAATAAGTGGTTACAAAATGTTAACTATCATTATACCATCATATTTGAAATACGAGATTTGGCCCTTCTAGGAAGAGATGTCCTACTTTATATTTTTAATTCATAAATTTAATTCTTCACTGCTTAAAAATAATTAGAAACTTGGGTAAATACAGGTAAGAATAAGGAAGAAAATAAAAATCACCCATCTAACCCACCATCTAAATACAACCACTGTTAAAAAAAAAAAAAAAGAAAAGAAAAATAAATAAATAAATACAACCACTGTTAACATTTTAATGTAAACTCTCAGTCTTTTTTTTTAATCCTGTATAGAATTTCTTTTTTAAAATCTGAAATTGGAATGATGCTGTACATGCTGATTTGCCACCTGCTCTTGAGATGTTTCCAATATCATTAAATATTCTTCTAAAACACACTTTTTAATGGCTGCAGAGTAGGGCTTTCTTGAGGAATATTGTCTAAGTGGAAGAGTTATTCACGGAAGCCTACTTAGCCCATTCACTTAAATTATACTTTCAGACTTTCTGAAACCTTCATTTCAAATTGGTCTTAAATGGGCCGGGGCTTGGCTTTAAGATTCCTCTCCACTTCCTCCTTCCTCTCCCAGCTGCCCCCACGTTCTCTGTCAAGTAGTTAATGATTGTACTAGGCACTTATTCTGTAGGGGAGTTCTCAGTTTAAAGAGTCTCCGGGGTGAGCCATTTTGTAAAGGAGAATGTCATTCAAATAATCACCCTCTAATTTCTCTGCCGGCCGAGGTTTTTTTAAATTGGGTTCTCTTAAAGTAAGGCCCATCTACAGGTAAAAACTTCCCTGTTACCAAGTCGCACTTCTACTCCGAATAACAAGGAGAAATACTTTCTCTGTCCCCGTGCCACCCAGTCCTGGTCTATTGTCTCCTACTGGTAGTATTTGAGTTGCGTTTCAGTGATTTGTACAGAAACAGTTAAAAAGTAATAAATACTTACTCTAATGTGATTAGAAATATACATGACATGATATGTAATATATGTATGATATGTAATCTCTGTGATGTATTTATTATCTATCTATCTTACAAATCAACCTCGAGATTTCCTGCGTGTTATTGCATAGGGTGAGGCAGAATTTATTTAAGCACAAAATCCATTTAGGTGAAACACATGGCAACAAGTCAGAGATGGAATGGAAATGGCGGTACATTTGGTGATTACCGTTTTGGAACTGATATTTGGTAGCTGACGCTGGGTAAATGTCATGGTTCAAGTTACTGCCATCTGCCTGGACTTTGAAAGCCCCCTTCTAACAGATCTCTGCTTTCACTCATGTCTTCCTCCAACCCCATTCTCTATACAACAGCCAAAGAGATTTTTTTTAAAACAAGTTGAAGAACTCTCCCCGTGAATGCCTGTCAAGAGCTTCCCATTGTTCTTAGAAATCAAAATTCTTAACATTTGATTCTCACAAGAAGGCTGTGAGATAGGTGTTAATATCCTTTTGATGGAGAGGAAACTGAAGTTCAGAAAGAGTGAGTGGCTAGCTCAAGGTTACATAGCTAATAAATAGTAGAGGAATGATTCAAAACCCAGGTTTGTTTGTTTTTTCCTCTGCCTTCTTCCGCGCCCAGACCCCCACTCACACCGCTTCAAGCCATTGTTTCTCAGTCAAGTTGTGTAGGACACAGGTCCCTGACCCGTGCTGGTATGTTATGAGCTTTGCACTCCCCACAGCTGAGCCATTCAATGGCTGCTCACAGCAGCTCTCGCTGGCTGGCTGCCTGCCGGCCATACTGGCCGCTGGCAGCTCATGGCAGTAGCCCAGCTCCAGGGAGAACTGTTGTTCACAGTCTTAGCTGTAGAGGGTGCAGCTCACTGGCCCATGTGGGAATCCAACCAGCGACCTCCGTGTTAGGCGCAAGGTGCTCCAACCACCTGAGCCACCCCGCGGTCCCAAACCCAGGTTTTTGATTCTAGGTTTTTTTTTAAAGCCATCTTCCAATGCACATGACTGCAAGCTGTCCTCTGTTCTTACAAATAGAAAAAGCCAGATATGCCAATTGGTAGTATGTCAGAGAAAAAACACAACTCAAACTGCCTTAAGCAAAGAAAGGACTTTACTGGCATATGTAACTGAAAAGTCCAGTGGCATTGGGTTCAGGTATGGCTGGATCCAGGAGCCTAAATGATATCGTCAGGGTGCATCATATCTCCCATTCCATCTCTGTGTTCTGCTTTCTTCGAGGTGATCACATTCACAAACAAGTTTTCTCTTTATGGTCTGAAAATGACCACCAGCAGTTCTCAGGTGTGCATCTTTTTAGGTCCATACACAACAGGAAATGGAAGACAATCTTTGTCCCAGCATTCCCAGTGAAAGTCTCATTGCCTTTCACAGGCTCTCATTGGCTCGCATGATAATCCCTGAACCAATTATATTGACCAGAGAGATTTCATGTTTAATATGCTGGTTGGATTGAACCTGGGTCAGATGTTCTGACCTGGGCTGGAGCCCCACCTGTAGCGCATTGGATGAGAATGGAAAGACGGTATTCCCCAGAGATAATTCAGGCTACTTTTCCAGGAGAAGAGAGAATGGATGAAGGTTGGCAAAAACTGTAGCTGTCCAACACCTTCGTCTTACCCAAGGACATCATCCTGACTGAGCATTAGTGTAGAAAGGTCACGGACTAGTGTAGAAAAAAGGAGAACGAGGAAAGAAAAGGAGAGAGGAAGTGAGGGGGTTGTGTCATTTGGAGGATGGCCACATGGGGTGATGGTGGTTTGGTCTGGGGCAGAAGCACAGCTTAGCTCCCCATCTTGGTCCCTGTTTCCTGTAAGGCTCCTATAGTGCTCACGTCTCGTGTGTACATGCTCAGGTTAAATGCAAATAACAGTTCAGATTCAGGGGAGTGGGAGGAAGCTGTATTCTATTTCATTTCCAGAGATCCTCTTTTATTCCCTTAAGAAATGAACATTTATAGTCTTCTCTAATTACAAAAATAAAACACGTTCATAAAGGGGAAATATAGAAAATACTTGGTAGGTACACAATAATTATGAGGTGACTGAAGGCATACAAATTAAAATTACCCATAATTTTGTAAGTCAGAGGTAATCATTTTAACATTTTTTCTGACCTTTTTCTATGCATGTGTGTATAATACATCTGCATACACACAAATATTTTAAACAAAATTTGGCTCTTATACATAACATTCTTTAGAATTTGTTTTTTTCACTTAGCAATATATCATAGACATTTTCCTATTTATTAAATGGTTTGGGAAAATATGAGTTTGTTTTTTTTAAAGATTTCATTGGGGCAGGGGAACAGGACTTTATTGGGGAACAATGTGTACTTCCAGGACTTTTTTCCAAGTCAAGTTGTTGTTGTCCTTTCAATCTTCGTTGTGGAGGCTGCTGTTCAGCTTCCAAGGGACTCGAGGAATTGAACTGGCAACCTTGTGGTTGAGAGCCCACTGGCCCATGTGGGAATCGAACCCGCAGCCTTCGGAGTTAGGAGCATGGAGCTCCAACCGCCTGAGCCACCGGGCAGGCCCAGGAAATTTGAGTTTTAATGACTCCATAGTATTCCAATATATGTATGTAGTGTAATTAATTTAGCCAGTGCCCTATTATCGGACATATTGGTAGCTTGAAAGTTTCCCATATTATAAATAACATTGAGACAAACATCCATACGCATGAATAGCTCTATTATTTTGTCTCAATCACAGTTTTAAAATTACTAATACATATCACCAATTTGCTTGAGGGCTTTTATTTTAAAATGTATTTTTATTATAAAGTCCTTATATACTCTTTAAAATATAAGAGTAAAACAAAGAGTTAAACAAAATGGTATTAAAGTAAATAGTGAAAGATCCTAGCCTCCTCCCTGTTGACTCTCTAAAGGCACTTGCTATTAGTAATCTTAACATATTCTTGCAGACTTTTTTTTCCATGTGCACCCACATCAAGCATGTACCCAGGTTCTTTAATTTCTTTTCCCTGTCCGCTCCCTCCCCCACTTCCACAAATATTTCCCCAGTGCCAGTCTTGTGCTGACTGTTTGTAGGAATTTTCAGTAGACAGAACTAGTAAGTATGTACTAAAAAAAAAATCCCAGAAAACACATGATATAGTCATATCGATCCTTCCCATTCAAGTCATGGCTATAGGTTTTATTTAAATTTTTAAATTATTTTTTCAGTTACAGTTGACATTCAATATTATTTTTTGTGAGTTTTGGGTGTACAGCATAGTGGTTAGACATTTATATAATTTATGTAGTGATCCCCTCAATTAGTCTAGTACCCATGTGGTACTATACACAGTTGTTGCAGCATTATTTACTATATTCTCTATACACCCCCGTTATAGGTTTTATTTTTAATATTTTTAGAGTAGTTTTAGGTTTATAACAAAATTGAGAGGAAATTCAGTTTTGTAAGTAATAGGGTTTTCATTTAACCTCAGCACTCTGCATCTGTATTTCCTTTCCCCAATGCAGAGAATCTTCGTTCCCAAAGATACCAATGCACTTATTCTTTTGCTTCATTTCACAATATCCCACAATACACATGCAACAGTCTGGAAATTGCAATATTATTACTTACACCATCAATATGATTAATGAAAATAGTTTACGGTTTTTTTCTTTATTGAAGTGAAATTCGCATAACATAAAAATCATCTTTTTAACCATTTTAAAGTGTATAATTCAGTGGACTTAAGTACATTCCAAATATTGTGCAACCACCACCACTGTTCCGAAACATTTTTATCACCCCAAGAAAAAATTCAGTACCCATTAAGCAGTGCCTCCCTGTTTTCTTCCCCTCCCCCCTGCTCCTGACCACCACTAATCTACTTTCTGTCTCTATGGAGTTGCCTGTTCTGGACATTTCATGTAAATGGAATCATACAATGCATGACCTTTTTCCCTTAGCATAATGTTTTCAAGTTCACCTATGTTGTAGCACGTATCAGTACTTCATTCCTTTTTATGGCTGAATATATCCATTTTATGGATAGACTACATTTTGTTTATCCATTCATCTGTCGGTGGACACAGGTTGTTTCCACATTTTAGTCGTTATGAATAATGCTGCTATGAACATTCATGTACAAATTTATTTGAACATTTTGTTTTCAATTCTTGTGGGTATATTTTTTTTCCTGTGTTTTTTTTTTTAAAGTCCTTTTTTATTTTCGGGGTATATCCCTGAGGTGTAGCTAGTCAAATTTTGTATTTTAAAGTTACTTGGAAGAAGTCTTTTCTGTATAATTATATTAGTAATTGAATACATATTTAGATTATTTTATTTTACTTTGAATTTTTAGGAAATTATTTTAAAATTGAATTTTGTTTGAAACTCAGTGTAGGATAGAAATCCTTGGCCCACATTTTCTTTCCTTGAGAATCCTAAGTATGATTCTTCATTTCCTCTAGCATAAAGTGGTGCTGTTGAAAAGCCTAATGACAATCTGATTTTATTTACCTTATAAGTGACGTGATCTTTTTGGCCTGTTGCCCAAAGTATACTTTTTTTCCCCCCTTTTAAGTCCGGTAATTTTTTTGGGACATGTTCAGTGTTGGTCATTTTGTGTTAATTTTCTTAAATTATGGTTCTTAATATTTTTTCTATTTTATTGTTTTGGATTTCTTTTTTTGGGACTTACATGAATATTCTATAGCTATTACTTTCTTAATTTCTTTTAGACTGTAATATTAAATTGTATATTTTTGTCTTTTCTTCCATTTTGGTGGGCATATATTTCTGGCATGCTTTCACTGTGAATTCTGTGTTTTCTTGTAATTTTGAGAAGGACTTGACAATGATACCTTTTTGTTACTTGCTTTTGAAGTGAAATAAATTTTCTTATGTTTTTATGTGGAAAAATCAGGTGAGGATAGCTTTTCAAGCTTCCTTTTTCTAGCGGCTCATCTTTAGTTGTTTCTTACTATGTAATAAAAAAAATATGGCCTCATACTTTTAAAATCCAGGGACATAGAGAAGAAGTATAGGAACCTTGAGATAAAATCAAGCTGAGGAAATGTGAGTGGAGGCTGATGACTCCTGCTCATTATGAAGCTGCTAAAATTTCCTCTGGAATTTAAAGCACAGAGTCAAACAGGTACTTACTTGTACACCAGTGTTTTTAGTAGCATTATTCGCAGAAGCCAAAAGGTACCCAAATACCCATCGACAGATGAAAGACTAAACAAATGTGGGATAGTCATACAGTGGAATATTATTCAGCCTTAAAAATGAATGATATTATGATACATGCTGCAACACGGGGCCATAGCAAAGTGACCCAGTGCTGCCAGGCATGCTGTGACATTCCATTTTCTCCCTGGGGTGTCACAGAACAACACCCACCCCACGGAACAACAGCGCCCCTCCCCCAAATTGAGATGTAGATGTTGGACAGGAAGCTTCCTTGGATTTCTTAATGACCCTGGGTGTTATGGGCTGAATTATGTCCACCCCCTGCCCCCAATTCATATGTCGAAGTTGTCACCTCCAGTACCTCATTATGTAACCATATTTGGAATAAGGTCTTTAAGGAGGTCATTGAAGTTAAACGAGGTCATTGGTGTGGGCTCTATTCCAATATGACTGATGTCTTTGTAAGAAGAAATTAGGACACAGACAGGTACAAAGGGAAGACCTTGCGTTTGGCCTTCCAGCCTCCAGAACTGTGAGAAAACACATTTCTGTTGTTTCAGTGTCCCAGTCTTTGTTATGGCAGCTCTAGCCAACTCATACACTGGGTAAGTTGAATAATTACAGGCGAGGAGAAGTTCCTGGAGGGACGTATGGACTCCTGCTAGTCCAGCCTGTGGAATTCTTGAGTGTTGTTTCAAAAGAGATCACCGGATCACAGGAGGGTCATGCTAATCACAAGAGAATGTCTTGCTCATGGGGGAATTTCAAGGAAAGATTGGGAAGGTGCTATTTTGGGGTGGGGCTTTCCCTTAAATTATATTAATATATTTCATGTACTCTAGCCCTCAACATGACAGTGTGTGTTCAAGACACAGAGAAAGGGTGGGAAGGAGGGGCTGAAGAAAAAGAAAGAACAGATCAAACTCCCTTCTGTCTATGTGTTGCGTTTAATAAGGAAGAGTGACCCTCTTGAGATTTCTATGACTGGATGTCTGTTGGAACTTGACTGAACAGGAGTCATCCTTCAAAGCCATTCTGAGTTGCCTTTAACACTCTCCCTGGAATAGCAGCAGCATTAGTAGGAGCTTTTGCAGGTCAGACCAACTCTGTTTCCCTGACAATAAGTTCATCCTATCTGGACCCAGGTACCGCTTAACCAATTTAGGTATAGAATCATTTAAAGCCTCAGCGCTCTGAATTTGGACATCAGCTGAAGGCATGACGGGTAAGGGCTGATTTATGCCTTATTTGTCTTGCAGGGGTAAGGGAAAGAATAATTGAGCCCATGAGTCTTAGACAAAATTGGTATGAAGGCATACTGAAGAGGATTGTCATATTCCCTGAATCTCATACAGACTCTGCCCTCATCATCTGGACAATATTTTGATATCCATTCTGGTTACTGTTAGTAAAAATTTTTATTCTATGTATAAAATGCCTCATGCAAGGGCATCAGGGGCCTCTGAAGATCTGTTCATTCCCCCCTCCAGAACCAACCCATCCATGTATCCATCCACCCATCACGCACAAATCCACTCATCCACCTACCCATCCGCCCACCTACTCACCCACCTTCATATCTCTCTGATCTGGTAACTTCTCTCTCATCCCAAAGGGAAGAAAACTCTTTGCTAGTTTTCTTCCTTGCATCTCAGCGATAACCCTTCATTGGTCTTCTTGCCTCCAGCCCTTCCCATCTTGCCTCTTTTGTCCAAGTGGCAGCCTGACTGGTCTTTCTACACTTCAGTTTCCTCGCTTGCCAAATCAAATTAATATGTGTTTCTCTGGACTGTTGTAAATGGGATCATCATTTATTCATCCAACAACGGTTCACTGAGCTCCTACTTTAGGTGTCAGTCTCCAGTGGGGATACAGCGGCAAACAAGACAGACAGGTTCCTGCCCTTGTGAAGCTTTTGTTCTAATGGTAACTGCCTAATTCAATAAATATGTGATGCAGTTTCAGGTAGTGACAAATGCTTGGAAGTGAAAGAGTAATGTATGTGAAGAGTATAGGTGCACTTCATTAATTAAACATAGATGTTTGATTAATGGTAGTTGTCCTAGTGACAGTAATTAGTATTATAACATCAGTGTCTAAAACTTTTCAATAGTAATCATAATCATTGAGCACTTACTATGCACCAACCATTATGCTAAGCACTTTAATCTCACAAACAAACCTATGAGCTAGATATGATTATTTCCCATTTGAGTTGTGGAAACTGAGGCACAATCTGTCATTGTCTTCAGGGAAATGTCCGAGCTCTTTACTCGGGTACTCCAGACCTTTTGTGATCTGGCCCCGCCTACCCCTCCAGCCTTATGTGCTGCTGATGTTCTGTCTCCTTCCTGCCTTTTACTCTCATTCTTCAAGACTCAGTTGAGGCATCACTTCCTCCAGGAAGTTTTCTTTCACAACTACCCTCTCCATTCCCTGGCAGGGTCATGTGGTTTGCCCCTGGGTCCCCACAGTTTCCCTAGCCTGGGTCTCCTCACACATAATTGTCCTCTCTCTGTCTGCTGCCTTTGAGAGAATGTGAGTTCTCTGAACCTGGGGAGCTTGGCTTTTTTGTCTTTAACCCCAGCCTCTGGGCACAAATTAGGTGCTCAATAAATGAATGCCTGAACATGTTCTGTTTTCATCCTTTGTCTCTCTGGGGAAAAGTCCCCTTCTCTACATAGATCAGAGAGGAATTTTCTTGGGACCAGTGTGGATTAGGGGTTCTAATTTTGACCTGTCTTGGGCTGTGTGACCCTTTGCTAGTTGCTCAGCCTCCCTGTGCTGCTTCTAGATGGGAAAACAGATACAAGGTTGGTAGAGAAGTATTTTGCAGACAAACAAGGGCCAAACAGAGAGCCAATTTGTAATACTGATAAAAGCATATTTGATTAGGTCTGAAATGAATGTCCTGGTTTGACATATTTGCCACAGAAAAAAAACCCCACATTTTTCAGAATCTGAATTTAGACGCCAGAAAAAGATAAAAAGATGAACGTAAAGAGGGGTTTTGCTTTGAAAGGGACCCACCTACCTGACCTTTCCAAGTAACAACGTCTTTACAACAATCAAGTGTGCCAAGAGCATAGACTCTGCAGGGAATCATTTGGTTTAAACTTCCCTTATACCACTTGCCAGTGTGGGATCCTGAGCACAGTTTTAGCGCCTCTGGTCCTCAGTGTTACCATCTGTAAAATGAGGAAATGAAAGCTTTTGGTTCCTATGCTTGTTGTGAGGATTAAACTAGAAAATAATGTATTTGAAGTGCTTGGCGGTGCCTGCTTCTCTGTACTTACTTGAATGCAGCTACTAGAAACGTTCAAATTACAAATGTGGCTTGTGGTACGTTGTTCAAGACTGGCTTCTTTGAGGGTGTGGCCTGTACTTCCCTCATCTCCACCTGCAGAATCCAGCCCTACGTCAGGGTGCAGAACCTGAATATGCTTACATGAAGTGCTTGGCTTCCCGGTAATCTTGCTGAGAAGAAATCAGCAGAATCATCATTCGATTGATTTTGCCTTGGTTGTGTTTCCAATGGAGGGGCCCCATTTCCAAAGCCTCAGTCTGAGGAGGGTGGGTTGGAAACAGGGAGGCAAAAAGCTCAGCACCACCGTCCTCCGCCCCATAAGGGCTTCCCGGAAACCCAGATGGTGGCCCCCAGAGAGACAGCTGCAAGGACAGATTTGCCTCCAGGAAGCAAATGGTTCTGGCTTCAGAACAGAGACTCTATTCCAGAGGAAGTAAGAGAGTAGGTTTTGTTCCAGGGGGGAAGTGTTGTCCCAGGTGCTCCCAGAAAAAACTGGAGAAGCAGCAGATGGGGAATGAATGTTGGCCAGGATATGACGGTTCTCATTCAATTAAAATATCAAATAGGGAAGTAATAGGAACAGGGCATTTAGTGGTGGGTGGGCTTCTGACAAAGACCAGGTTGTGTGAGCGGGAAGATCAAAGAAACATTATTATCACATGGTTGTTGTTTTTTTCCACTTAAAAAAGGTACTTTCCCTTATTAGTCCTTTTTAAGAGTTGATACTGACTTATGTGGCCATTTATAGTTGCTATAAAAGAAACCTTTAAAATAACTGAAAAGTCAGGTACCATTTTCCCTGCTGTGTTTCTTAGTTTTTAAGGCTAATGCCTCTGAGCTTGCCCGAATTCCTGCCAAGTGGGTCAGGAATCTCTGGGTGGCTAGGATTGAAGGGGAGAGGAGAAGACAGTCAGCCCCTTGGGCAAGTATTGACTCTGCCCCTGAGGCAATGAGGGAAGGTTCTGGAAAGGGTGTCCAGTGACTCAGGGGGTTCTCATCTTCTTCAGGAATGTTTTGGTTCCAAGAAACCCTCTTCAACTTGTTGAGGGAAAAGGACTTAGGGAACAGACCATTGTGAAATCTCATAGGACTCCAGGCGTTATGGGTCAGGCAGCCATTTCTTCTGGAGAATCATGTGTCCCATGATTCTCTTTGCTGAGTAGCATCGTCTCCTAGGAGTACTCTAAAAATACTCCTGTATTTTCCTCTCCCTTGATTTCAGTGTGGCCTCGGCCTGCTACAGAACCCATATCTGGCCTGACTCTGAGATCTTGTGGGCTTAGAACTCACATCTCTGTGATGGTCATTTCTGTCTCTTTGTGGTAGGAACTGAATGGGCAAAGTCTTGATTTTTTTCCTTTGGTGGTGGTGGGTTGGATGCTTCATACCTCACCAACTTAAAAATTAAGTAAGGTCTAAGTCTCTAGTTTTTGTAATAAGTCCTTTAGGTGGAAGTAAATTTTCACCAGGAACGCCCCCACTGAGAACTATGCCCTATAGTGTGACCTCCAGAAATAGACTTATCTTAGTAGTGGTTGCTATTTATTACTTCCCACTATCAATTTTACTCCTCCTTCCTAACAGAACCCTAAATTTGTTTATATGTTCTTCCATCCCCAGCCTTAAGGGTAGATTTAGATTAGGAATCAGCAAGCTTTTTTCACTAAAAGGACAGAGTAAATATTTTAAGTGTTAAGGGGCGTATGGTCTCTGTCACAACTAGCCATGTGACAGCTCTCTGTTGTAGCAGGAAAGCAGCCATACACAATATGTCAATAAATGAATGAGGCTGTGTTTCCAGGAAAACTTTATAAACTCAGGCAGTGGGTTAAATCTAGCCCATGAGTTGTAGTTTGCGAACCCTAATCTAGATTAATCTAAGTCAGGGTTTCTTGATTTCAGCACTATTGACATTTTGGACCAGATAATTCTGTGTTGTAGGGGGTTGTCTGTGCCTTATAATATGTTTATCAGCATCCTTAGCCTCTACCCACTAGATGCCAGTAGGATCCCATTCCAGTGTGACAACTGAAAATGTTTCCAGACATTGCCAAATGTCCCAGGGGGGCAAAGAGGGGTGCATTTCTCTGGTGACTGTTATTGGTCCTGTGCCTTGAGCTGGTCCAAATAGACTAATGGGAGTGCTTATAGTCCATGATTTGAGACAAGTTCTGTCTGTCTCCTCTTATATTTAAGGAAGAAAACATTAACACCAAGTGCCACCCACGGCCATCTTACAACCATGACAGGAATCAGACTTGGGAGAAAATCTGCACCGTGAATGGCAGGACAAAGGGCCAGCAAGGATCTGGGACCTTGGTGATGAGCTGAATCAACCGGACGTGCAGCCCTCCTTACACATGGGCTGCTAGTTGGATGAGATGACACCTTTCCTTACTGTTTTAGAGGGCGTTTCTCAGGGGCATTCAGGGAGATCATTTATCAAAGTGCACAGAAGGATTTCAACATTTTAACCTCCATCCTGCCTATTTGTTTGTAAATGGCTGGATTTCATGAGGCAAACTGGGCAGCCGGGGCTGTGATTGGGGGCAGATTCTTTTAGCCAGGGTGTGGGTAAGGAAGGCGGTATTTCAGTACCTGTATATTTCCATTGGCTCCACAAAGGACTTTGTGAATTTATCTTATTACCTGATCCCTGGCAAATGTGGTGGTTTATGGTGCTTTTCTGGCTGTATTGGGGTTAGAGTCCTCTGTGAACACTTTCAGTGATATGAGTCTTTTAGAGAGTTTAAATTGTCTGATGGGTTACAGAGAATTTTTTAATGGTGTCTTCCTGGGAGGGAGATTTGATCAGAAAACAGTGGCAGCGTTTGTCCTAATACATAGGCATCAGGTCCCGACCCTCAAACGTAGTGGCTACAAAGATAACAGGAAACAAATTTCTACTCAATTCCAATCACAGTTGCTCTTAGGATCATGCCCTTGTTGTTTTCAAGCATCCCCTGTTCCCCCCCTTTTAGTCCCCTGCTCCAGTTCTTGGCTGATGCTGAGTTGGTAAAAATACATAGAGAACAAAATCGATAAAAAGCAAACTTCTAAGGTTTTTCCCAGCAAGCCACTGAGTGGTGTTGGAAAAGCTACTGGCCTGAGGTCGGCTGGGGTCAGCTTGTGAAGGTCCTTATGAACTGTTGTGGAAGATTAGAGACTCTATCCTTCTGGGAGCCACTGTCGGATCTTAAGCTGAAGTGAGACAATCAGACCTGCAAGGTAGAAAGATGGCTCTGGTCTGGGGGGTTGGGGGGGGAGGGTGAACTGTCGTGGCCAGAGGGCAAAGCTAGAGAGAGAATGTGGGAGGCAGTCGCAGCTCTCCAGGCAAGAGATGATGGTGGTTTAGAGCATGTGGGGTGAGGGTGGAGAGCAAGCTGCAGAAGGTTTAGGAGACAGCACAGATCGGATTTAGTGAGAGTCTGCTCTGCGTCTGTGGAAGGTGGCAGCCCTTTTCCGTAATGTCTTCCTTATGCTAAATTAGACGCAGGTGTCTCTGAGCCTTGGCAAGTGGGGCTGTCATTTTCCCATGCCCTCCCCTCCCCCACCACCCACCACTCCTTACCTGATAAAGCTGTGTCATCTGCTGTGGTCTCACTGCCCACTTTTCACAGTACTTTCCAGGCTGCTGGGACCAGCATAAAATAAATTGCCCCTACATCCCACCTTGCCAGCTTTCCTTCTGCCTTGCCCACCCTGCTGTGCCTAGCGAGGGCTGGCTGCAGTGCCAGCTTCTGAACCAGCATTATTGTCAAGGAATGTGGAGGCAGCCGGGCCAGGGAGCGCGGGGCGGGGATGAACATTCCATTTGCCATCTGCAGCTCAAGCGAGAGCTGTGCTCACAAGAGCCAGGATCTGCTCTGCGTGATCTGGAGAAGCGTGCTTCAGCTGAGCTGGCAATGGGACGTCATCTGTAGGCTCCTGCGGGGGTCCTGTGGGCTCAGTATCTTCTCTGAGAGTGGGATGGGGGGGCCAAGTCTTGGGATGAGGTCTAGTGATGGGGAATATAGAGGTCTGTTTTACCCCCAAACCAAACGCCTCTGCCGGGCAGGCCCTGTTGGACACAGAATGTTGTCATGCTGTGCTTGCAGCTCAAGGATGGTGCCAGCCCTTGGCCAAACCTATCGTTGTTGTTAAAAATCACCCTATTAGCCGTTTTAACCCATAACACTTTATCCGACGTTTAGATCTGAAGATTTCCAACATTTAAAGGGCTCTTAAGGCTTATTCATTTAACAGATATTTATTTCTCGAAAGTTCCTCTTTTTTTCTAAGTAAAGCCCGGTCTCACCCCCAGTTCAGTGCTCTAACCACAAGGCCACTAAGATTGATATTGTTACTACGAGACTCACACTTTGGCCTTAGATGATTGATTGGTCCAGGTATACACTCCAGACCCAAGCTGGTCCCATGAGAATGCTTTCCTGGGACCTTGGCAACCGCGAATCTAGTTTCTGCAGCTGTCGATTTGCCTACTCTGGAAATTTCATATAAATGGAATCATATATGTACTATGTGGCCTTTTGGGTCTGGCTTCTTCTCACTTAGCATCATGTACTCAAATTTCATCCATGTTGTAGCATGTGTCCGTACTTTCATGCTTTTTATGGCCGAATCATATTTCACTGAGTGGATAGACCACATTTTGTTTATCCATTCATCGGCTGATAGATATCTGGGTTGTTTCCACTTTTTGGTTATTGTGGCTAGTACTGCTGAGGGCATTTAAAATAGAAGATCCAGGCATGTCGCTCCTGCACTCACATTCTCCCATGGCTTCCAAGCTCGGAATAAGATCACAAACTCTTGCCATGGCCCAGGGTGCCCTGTCAGCCTGGCACCTGCCCTCTTCTCCTTGTTCTTCTTTGGACACACCAAGCTTGGAATGTTCTTTCTCCAGGTTTTCCCAGGCCTCCCACCTTTTACTTCACTAACATCTCTGAGCAAACGTCACTTTCTCAGCAATGCTTCCTCCTTCATTACTGCCGACTCTGCTGTATGCTTGTTCTTCATAAGATTTTTCCATAAATGATGGGTATTACTTATGTGTTTGTCCTTTTGCTTTTCCTCCTAGAAGGTCAATTCTGTGATAGGTGGGACATTTCCACGGTTGTATCCCCTTGTGCCTGGCACGTATTAGAAACTCAACCTGTATTTGTTGCATGCATGAATGAATGAATGCGTGAAAGAGAAAACACGACGTTGTAGATCATCTTGTCAATTCCTTTATATGATAGATGAGAAAATGAGACCCAGAGAGGGAAGGGGCCCGCTCAACATGGCTAATTAGATCTCCCAATTCCAGTTCTGTTTGAGTGCTGGGTAGCTTATATTAATGCTCATCACCCTTACTTGAGACTACTTCCTGCTAAACCAACAAGCAAATCAAAATCTCATGTAACTTCAGATTGAGCACCTCTCATATTTTTCTTACCTTTCCAGCCACCTCTCCCATCATTTCCCAGCATACCCTCTTTTCCACCCTCCTGCAGGACGACTTGCAGTTCTTTGAGCACTAGATGTTTTCTCATGCCCCTGTACCTTTGCCCATGCTGTTCCCTCTGTGTGAAACACTCTTCCCATAACCACTTTCTATAGATGGTCAACGTGGACTCATTTTCACGACGTGGGCGACCTTCTCTTCCTTTGGGCATCCTTCCCTGCCATGCCCTTCCATCCAGGCTAAGTGAGATGCCTTTCCATTGTGTTCTCAAAGCCCCTTTTATAACCACATCGCTCTATTGGGATTGACTGAGTCTCCTCTAGATTGTAGACTTCCGGAGGCTACAGTGACAGGGCCATGCCTGTCATGCTCAAAGCTTTCTCTCCAGCCTCTCGGCACGGTGTCTGGCATAGGTAAGGAACTCGACAACTAGGGGCTTGTGGGAGTTTCTTTGCTTTGATTGAAGGAGATAAAGTAGGTGCAGCAGACACCCACAGCCTCCCTACCTTTCGCTGTGCTCTGGCCATCTTCTGATTGCCAGTATCTGTGTCTGTGCCAGAACTGCCAGAATTCAAACCGCCCATGAGTAGCAGGCCAGAGTATTAAGGAATCAACACTCCCTCCTTCAGGAGCCCTTGGCGAATGACGCCAGGGAGTAGATGTATAAATAAACACTCCAGCTTCTTGCTCCTTGGGTGAGTTATGTCAGCTGAGACCTAAGGGGAGGAAGAAGTGTGTTTCGTACCTTTCCCCAGAGTTTCCTCCTGGGATTAAGCCCTTATTGCCCTCTGCGGTAGCTTGCTGAATAGCACACCCATTACTTGCTGTATCTTCCTCGTTTCCATACTGGTGTTTCCTCCACTCCTTAAATATACCATTTTCACTCAGTTCCTTGTCCAATCCATGGAAGTGTCAGGATGCCAACACTCCAGCCAACGGCCTCAGCCAGCATGGGTTCCTTTATTCTTCAAGACTATGACGACACCAGCCTGACTGTGTCAGCCAACCAAACACACTCATAAATGCCACTGCGTTATATTGATGAGCAATGTTTATAGGGTCCTGCAGATCAATTCATAAATATTATAAATTGCAACAATTTCTAAATAATGCCCTGTGACTAATGGCTTTGGTTGTAGTGGATTTTATCACTTTGTTGAGTACCTAATTGTCCTCAGACTCACTGGGTGTTTTTGTGGCCTGCAACAACATGACAATGACTCAGAGCCAAGCAGCTTCAAGGTCAAAGAAACTGCATTTCTAGCTGGGTGACAGGGATGCTGGGATTTCACTTTTGGAACTAACTAATGGCCCAGTAGTGGGTCATTGCTTTTTTGGTAGTGGAGAGCTGTCTTTTTCCACTGACTTAGGAAATATCATGCATTCTGACTTCTACCTGTTGTTTCAGAGGCCCATCCATCCATCCATCCATCCATCCATCCATCCATCCATCCAACAAATATTTATGGAGCACTTTCTATGTGCCCAACACTGTGAATGGTGGGAATAGAGTGGTGTATTGGTCAGAATAGGCTTGGTTGTGCTGCAGTAACAAGTTAACTTTGAAATCCCAGACGTTTAACACAGAGGTTTTTTTTCTCATCCATTCTGTACACCCAGTGTTGATCAACAGAGGTCACTCTTCCATATAGTCACTCAGGGACCAGGCTGGTGGAACAACCAATCACTGGGAATTAAACTGGAGAATTACTGTGCCAGCTTTTCTATGCTTCAGCCCAACAGTGACATACATCACTTCTGTACCTCAGCCCACGAGTGAGAATTAGTCGCAAGGCCCCAGTTAACTTCAGAGGAGGCTGAGAAATGTGAAAGGAGCACATGAAATATTTAGTATGTTTAACTGTCCTTAGAGAGCTTGTATTGTGGCTGGCATGGTAGAACGTAGGGTTCAAACAAATTATTGCATAAATAATTGTTTAACTATATGGGATGAAAGCTGCAAAAGAGACTTCGGGAAGCTGTGAGAATGTAAAACAGGAGAGCTTCTAGGTGGTCTGGGATGGCTTCCCTAGGGAAGGGTTATT
Organism: Rhinolophus hipposideros; assembly: GCF_964194185.1. Classification (NCBI taxonomy): domain Eukaryota; kingdom Metazoa; phylum Chordata; class Mammalia; order Chiroptera; family Rhinolophidae; genus Rhinolophus; species Rhinolophus hipposideros. The sequence goes on from NC_138070.1 coordinate 11,583,807, forward strand.
TTAGATGCGTCCTGAGGAGTGAATATGAGCTGGGAAGAGAGGGAGTGAGGCACCCAGCTGTCTCTCAAAGACAGATCCCCTCAGGATCCACTCTTAAAGAACTTACAGTGCAGCTTAACAGATATGAAATTGATAGAAATCATGGTAATACCAGTTAGCCAACAATGACAGCCTACATGGTAGAGCGTGTGCTGTGTTAAGTGCTTTCTGTCCATTATCTCACTCCAATCTAGCAACAGGCTTAGCCACAGGCTTAGCAACACGCAGTGTCTGGGCAAGACTAGAATTCTGAAGTTCATGTTCTTTACACCTATGTGCTAATTCCCTCTGGGGGTAACTGCTCAGTGACTGCCAGGGCATAAGAGAAAGAGCTCTTACTTCTAGGCCGACCTTTCCCTGCCTCCCTGATGAGTCCATGAATATCCTAGGACCTCACTTCATCATTCAATCAAGAGCATTTGGCTGGATCAGAGCTTTCTAGAAATGTTTTAATGCAGTGGAATATTTTTTTAAAATGCAATCCAGTGAGAGAATGAGAATATGAATGAGAATCCAATGGTTCTTGACCAAAAGAAGGGATTGACTTTCTTTGGGTCACGTGTCCAGGTCTGGTCCAATTAGCTGTGACTACGGAAGGCAGGGTCACTTGAATCAAATATGGCTGCCTAGACCTGCCCTCACAAATTATCTTTCTCAGATGAAGGATGTGGGCAAGAGAGGAGCCCTACAACATGCCTGCTACTCCTGACCCTTAGGCAGTTAAGCGTAGTTAGTGAACATCAGTAGAGACAACAGAGGGCTAAGAAGAGGCAAAGTGGGGATCTGGGATCGACTAGAGAGAGTCTTAGAACGATTCTTTAGTCAGGAGTGTCACACTTGCAAGAAACCTTAGCAATTACTCAGGCCAGCCACCCACTTCCTGGTGGGGAAATAGACCCAGTCAAGAAATCGTTTGGTGACAGATCTTGGAATAGAAAGCAGGAGCTCCTGGCTATTGATTTACCACCTATTACTCTCTCTTTTGTAGTTCAGGCTGCCCTTGCTGACGCCTTTAATAAAAAGTGGGCCCTTGAAGAAATTCCCCTGAGGTTAACTTCTGCTTTTTGGGACTCCAGGAAGATTCGGGCCGTTTTCCATAGGGTGCTTTGAGATGCCAGGTTCAAACCGCATTGCTTTTTTATCATCTTCCTCTTCTGCCTTCCCTTCTTTCCCTTCTTCCCTTTCTTCTTCCTTCCCTTCCTTCCAATGGAAGCATACTGTCCCCACTGACTTTTTTATTGAAGAATACTTTAGCTATGTCGTTATATGCCAACAAACATAATTGTATGCTATAACATTATTTTAGATGATTATATTCCCTGGCACGTTAGAGCATGATTTATATAACAAATCCCCTTCAGGTAGATAACTTAGGTTGTTTCCAGTCCTTCACGATTATTTTAAAACAGTTCTTTCATGAACATCATTATAGCTAATTCATCATCAGGATACATTTTTAGACTAGGAATTGCTGGTCAAAAGGTTAATTTTTATGCACAGGCGTAGGAGGTCGGACAATTAAGTTCGCGAACTCATCCTAGAAAAAGTGCTACAAACCTCATTGCTGACTATCACTATGGTCACCTTCCAAGTCCTCCCCTTGGGAAGCTACGCACTGATGCCAATGCCTAGTCCACCCTTCAAAGCAATTCTGGAACTCTTTTTCTGGAATGGCCATCAGAGCTGTCATCGTATTACCCTTGATGTCCTGAATGTCATCAAAATGCCTTCCTTTCAATATTTCCTTTATCTTCGGGTAAAGAAAGAAGTCATTGGGGGCCAGATCAGGTGAGTAAGGAGGGTGTTCCAATACAGTTATTTGTTTACTGGCTAAAAACTCCCTCACAGACAGTGCCGTGTGAGCTGGTGCACTGTTGTGTTGTGAGAGCCATGAATTGTTGGCAAAAAGCTCAGGTTGTCTAACTTTTTCACGCAGCCTTTTCAGCACTTCCAAATAGTAAACTTGGTGAACTGTTTGTCCAGTTGGTACAAATTCATAATGAGCAATCCCTCTGATATCAAAGAAGGTTAGCCACATCATTGCAAAAAGTTCACGAACTTAATTGTCAGACCTTGTACTTTCTAAAAGAAGGCACTCAATGTCATGACTTCATTGCCCAGAGCCAGGAAATTCTTTAGGATTTGGACACAGCTGTTGGCCGCTGATCGCACTATGGCTGACCTGCTGTGGCCTAATCCCAGGCAGATGTTGCAAAGGTCAGGCAGGGACTGGTGGAGCCAAATCCTTCTCACAGGCAGGAACCAAAATATAGTCAGTTCCTAACCTTGGACAATTAATCATATACAGAGAGACGTAGGTCCAGGGAAAATGGTTTATTTACCGCTCAATACTTTTTTCGGCCTCAGGTGCATTTCGTAATCGCATTTCATCTTCTGGGTCCACACCTGGACTCTCTGCTAAATACCATCTGAATCATGAAAGGAGGTCAAGTGCAATACAGATTTTATTTCTCCTGGCTGGAGATGCTCACAGATGAGGTTGGCTTCTGCTTTTGTAGCCTTGAGTTTGTGGCTGGAAGGAAGGTAAAAAGCTCGTGAAAGGTGAACTGGGAAATACTTTCTCCACACCCAGGCGGCTGGGAGCACCTGTTCAGCAGCAATGTGCCCAGACTTCCACATGGCGGAGAGATACTGCTAACAGGTGGACGGGGGACAGGGCTCCACGTCACTGTTAGCTTCCATCGAGAGCTCCTCTACCTCCTAATTCATGAACTAATCAAAAAGTAATTAATGCAAGAAGTACATATTGAGCGTGTATGAGGCAGGCAGTGTCTAGGCACTGACACTGCCTGGAAATGCTGGAAATGTGGTCTGGAAATGCTGCAGAGAAATTTCCCTGGTGAACTGACTCTGAGGCCGAGCGGACAGTGCAGCAGCTTGACTCGGAGTGCTCTGGGATCAGTATCTTTTGGGGGAAGGGACTGAGGCAGAAATGGGCAGAGGGGGGCGTTGAGCTCTGCCGCAGTCTAAACGGAGGCTTCAGCTGTTCCACGGGGGAGCTCTGAAACGGGGTGATCCTTGCGGGCTGTCCCAGGTTGGGGGTGGGGGGAGGACCATCAGTCATTAGACGGGGGCCGTCCTGCGAAGTGACCTAAAGGAAACAGCTCTTTTTAGCCAAGGCAATCCCTGTGGACCCAGCGGTTGGGGGTGTCAGTCTGTTCGTCCTGAGGACCTGGGTGGGGTAACAGATCAACACAGCCCCCGTGGAGCTCACGGTGTAGGGAACGGTGAGCGTCTTGGTTGGGATTCACTGCAAAGCAGGGCCTGAGACAAGGGCGTGGGTGCAGGCAGCTCATTCAGGAGCTGACCTCAGGAAGCAAGAAGGAGAGGATGATACAGAGAAGGACAAAGAAATTCCGAAGGGTGCGCTTTTGAACAGGTGAACCTTGCAGGCAACGCTCCGCGGGACTGTGGAGAATGCGTCAGAGCTGTCCTCCTGCAGGACAGCGCACGTATTCCTGCCCTCCAGCGCCCGCCGGCCCAGCGTTGCCCCTGGAGGTGTGCATTCCTGTGTGTTTCTACAGTGGACCTGGGATGGCTGTCCCTGTGGTTTTGAGGCAGAAAACCAGAGAGTCAAGGGGACGTTTGTTGTGTGATGTTGCCCGTGGATATGGGCTTGTCCCTAACACGTGCAGCTGAGCTCTGAGGTGGCTCAAGGGCATGTGGCCCAGGCCTGCATTTCTTGAGAAAAGATAGAGTCTGCAACAGAACTAATGCGGAAACCAATCTGCATGTGGTAAGAGCTCTTGAAAGGGCATCTAATCCGCCCCCCTTGCTCTAGAAGGCTTTCATGAAGACACTCACTTTAGAAAATTACATCGTCTCCTTTTAAAACTAACTAACTAACTAACTAACTAACTAACTAACTAACTAACTAAGTAACTATATGTGTATTGAGCTCTACCTTGTGCCAGGTATTGTACTAAGGCCTTTCAAAGTTCTTCTAAGATTTCTTCCTCTCTTTTCCTACTTTCTTCCAGCCCCTAAATCCCATCTTCTGTTTCTAATCTTGCTTCTCAGGTCCCAGCAGGCGACCTCAGCTTCCTTTCTGCTTCAGAGATGGGGGCCATCACAGCTGAACTTCTGCAGGTGACCTCTCCACCTTTAAGTGTGTTCTCACCACCATTTTCTGTCCGTCTAGCCATGGAGGTAGGAGAATTCTTTCTTTCTTTTTTTTTTCTACAAGCAAATACTCCCCAGTTCTTCATCACTTCTCTGGGCACTGCCTTTCAAGTTCTCACCTCCAGAATTTTTCCCTTTCTCTAGCACCTTTGAAATGTGCCTCTTCATAGATTCTTTCCTTGTCTACAATCTCGTTTGTATATACACACACACATATATGTATGTGTGTGTATATACTTGTATATACGCTCTTTAACAAATAAAAGAGAGGAAATAGAAAGAAGGAAGGAAGGAAGGAAAAGAAAGAAAGAAGAGAAAGAGAAAGAAAGGAAGGAAGGAAGAAAAGAAAAGAAGAAAGAAAGAAGAAAGATCCTTTCCTTGAACTTGCTCTCTCCTGTTTGGTTACCTTATTCCCATTCTTCTTCTTCAAAACTATTTGCAGCCTCCATTGCACCACCCATGCAAATCAACCCCCTTCAAGTTTGCTTCCACCTGCAGACTCTCTTGAATCTGAACTTTCAAAGGCCACCAAAGATCTTGTCCATACAAGTCTACACTGTCCTCCTCGTTTCTCAATTTTCTTCACTCCTCTTCCATCTTCTCCTTTTTAAAATTTGTCCTTTCACCGTTCCCATGACACTGTTCTGTTATTTCCATAACCACTCTTTATTCATCTTTTTCTTTCAAAACTCCCTTCTTCTTCTCTTCCAAGAGCAAGTGCTCTTCAAGGTTTAAAGCTTATCACTCTCTTCTTGCTGGTTACTGCAGTGGTTCTCAAGCCTGGCCATACCTTAGAATTACCTGGGAGTTAAAAAAATAAATAAATACTGATGTCCACAGAGGAGTTTTAGGGCAGAAAAACTATTCTGGATGAAACTGATGGTGGATACATGTCATTATACATTTGTCAAACCCCACAGAATGTACAGCACCAAGAGTGAACCCTAACATAAACTGTGGACTCTGGGTGATAATGGGGTGTCAATGTAGGTTCATCAGCTGTAACAAACGTCCACTCTGGGGGCATATGGATGGTGCAGAAGGCAGTAGGGAGGGGCTACAGGGGAACCCTGTACTTTTTGCTCAATTTTGCTGTGAACCTCAAACTGCTCTTAAAAATAAAGTCTATTAATTAAAAAACAAACAAACAAACTGATGCCCAGGCCCCATGACTAGAAATTCTGACTTATTTGGCACAGTTGATTCTAAAGTGCAACAGGGCTGAGAAATACTGGGCAAGACTCTCTTCCTGCAGCTCTTTCTCTCTGTCAAGCTTCACTGATCGCTTTGAAGGCAGAAATCCCCAAATTTCTTTCCAACTTTGCCCTTTGCCATGATTCCCGGGTTTATAGCTTCCCCTTGCATGGATGTGGGTGAGAGCATATTAAACTCCCCATCTTTTTCATTTTCCAGATTCCTCTTCTGTCGTCCCAGTTTTTGATCCGGGCACCCATCATTGGCTTGGCTTTTCAGTGTTTGTAAACTTCCGAATCCCAGCCTCAGGGATTCTTTGAGTTCATATCTCTGACCTCTCCCCGAAGCTGGAATCCCCATTCCCTGCCTCTGCTTGAATCTTTCGAGTCGTGGAAGCTCAGTCCTTGCCAAGGATCATCTCCTTTTCAAAAACACCTTTATTTTTTCTTATCGCACAGCTGGGACATGTGAATTGTAGGGAAAAAAATAAATATTGGAAAGCACACATGAGAAAACAAAACCCACCCATAACACTATGACCCACCAGCTTCTATTAATGTGTAGGTATAGAAAAACAAATATAAAGAAAAAAGGTTTCATTGTGAAGCGTTTATGTATGTCACTTTTCCCTTTGCAGATCTCATGAATAGTCCCCCCATTATACATAGTCTTTCAAACCATTTAAAATATTTTCTATATTATTTTGTCTGCAAAAGTAGAACACATTCATTGTTCAAAAGTAAAACAGCAGAGAAGTCTATGGAACAGAACATATCTCCCCATTCTCTCCTGCTGGAGGATACAGAGCAGACTAAGGTGAAGGCCCCACCCCTCCCATTTTCTTGTTAGGACAAAGAATTTGATATTTCAAAGAAAGAATTTGTTGGCATTCCTTATGCTTACTTTCTGGATTAAAAAAATTGTATTATATAATCGTCACAGAGCCTGCTCTTTGGGACTGTTCCACCCCGCTCCACCACCACCTCCCTGGAGCTAAGCACACTTCATAATTTCAACGTCCTTTTTAATGGCTAAGGCAATCTTTCTTTTTAAGGGCAGTTCTGATGGTTGGGAGGCTTTTCTGTATGTTGTGTGGAAAACTGCTTCTTTGACTCTTGGCCGCAGACTTTCTTTATGGAGCTAGTAAAACTGAAACAATAAAAATAAAATAAACAAACAATAAAGCAAAGCAGAACAAACACAAACACAACCCCAGACAACCCTCGTGCCTTTCTGACTTTCATCCTTGCCTCCCTCTCCACTGAGGACTGATCTTTGGCTCCCTTTGGAGGAGGGTAAAGTTAAGAGAGGGGCTGTGGAGCCAGACCCCCTGGGTTCCTTGGACACGTTTCTTAATTCTCTGTAAGCCTCAGTAGCCTCCTCTGTGAAATGGGTTTAGTCCCAGTACCCACCTTATCTGGTTGCTGTGGGCGTTATGTGTGGAGTAATGAGGAATATGTATGAAGCCTTTAGACCAGGCCCGGCAGGTGATGTCATGGGCCCTCCACAGGGTCTCCACAGAGAAGAGGAAGGTGGCAAGATGGTCAGGCTCTGAGACTCTCTGGGCAACTCGCTTGGGTGCAAGGACCCTGTTTTTGTTTATGTCTTTGACTCAGAACTCATTTTGATGATTAGCATTACATGTCTGCCTGTGGCTGCAGGGCCTAGAAACTGAAATCATGAGAAAGGTGTTAGGAACACAGGGACAGACAGAGGACCAGGGAGAGGGAAGGCATGCCGCCAGGGTGTGGAACATGGCGAGCCGGTGTCAGAAGCAAGTGATTTCTGACCTGACAGCTGCTGGCCCCAATACTGAGTAGCTAGGTGAACTTGGACAAGCTGTTTAAGCTTCAATCCCCTCATCTGCAAAACGGGTTCAAAAAGAGCTGAGATTATTCAGTTCTTACTCAGTGCTAGCTACCTTCACTCTTTAATTTTCATGCACACCCCATGAAGCTGATATTAACACCCTATTGTACAGATCAGGACCCTGAGGCACCATGAGGTGAGCTGCTTTCTCACATCCATACACTTAGGAAGTGGCAGGGCTGGGATTGGAATCCAGGCAGGCTCCAGAGTCTGGGCTCTTAATCACCCCATCATGCTGATTAAACGAATAATAATTAGCCTACCTGTTATGGAGCTTCTTGTTCTGGAATGCCTTCTCTCCTTTAATCCTCATAACAGCCTTGGTTAAATCACTGGCTCTCAAAAGGCACCCAGTAGGTGTGCAAGGACTCTCTCCCTTGGGTGGAGCCAGCTTTGTTGCAGAGCAGGGGTCCTCAGCCTTGCCTGCACATTAGGTTCCTGTAGGGAACTCATACTGCCAGGCCCCACATCAGAGCTTCCGATTCCACTAGGCCCGGGATGGGCGGCGGGGGCTGCATGGGGAGTTTTAAGAAGCACCCTGGGTGATTCCAGTCTGTAGGCAGGATTGGCAGTGGAGGTGTGCAGGGGTTTTACCCCACACACACAAACCCCAGGCGTGGTTCTCAGCCTTGGCTGCAAGTTAGAATCCTACGGGAGCATCTAGATTCTGAGCTCATTGTGTTGGGCATTTTCCATCCCGAGAACCCCCTCAGGTCACATATGGATAAACCAGGTTGGTTCCTACTTAACCCTCCCCTAACCCTGTTTCTTACTGACCTCATTCACTTATTTCACAACAAATCTCAGAGGGAGGTTCTACTGGTAAACCCATGCCACAGATGAAGAAACTGAGGTACCCTATTCAGTTCTCTTCAAAATGAAGACTGATTCTTCCCACCATTCTCATCATTTCAGATTCTAGGGCCTGCCGCCACAGGCAGAGTATTGGTTATGCAGTAAACAGTGGTAACCCAATACTGCCACAACCATTATTTCACTTCCTCTCAGGGCCTCCAGTAAATTGTGTGGGCGATGAAGGTTGTCCCCTTGAAGAGGCTTGAGGTGCATTGGTTCTGACACTGTATCCTTCAGCAGATCTTGGACCTCCTAGCGTCCCCTCCGGCAGGAGCTGAGAGTCTCACTGTGGACTCCTTTTCCTGGGGGCTGTGGGGACTGTGAATTAGAAAAGACCAAGGATGATGAGCTGTCCGGTGCTGTGCCTTTAGGACATCTGCCCTCGGAACCCCAAGGCCAGCTCCATCAGAGGACATGCTCCTGTGCCAGGCACTGCCAGACTCTGAAAACAGCCTCGTGCCCTCTAGAGAGGGATCTGGAGCGGGCTGGTCAGGCTGCTGAAATGTCATCTGAGGGGTGGAGCAATGGGGACACGCAGGCAGAGGCAAGCGTGTACAAAGGATTAGTTTAGTAGAACGTGGTATTTGGGGGAGCGGTGGGGAGAGAAGTGTGAGATAGGGATGGCCTGGTTTCTCCACGCAGTGCTCTGGAGCCGGTCAGCCGCCTGTTTTGCTGGAAGATTTGCATATTTGCAACATCAGTGCAGCAATGCTCATGTACATGAGCTGATTTGAAGAGGTACAAGGACACGCTTAAAAATGGTACGTCGTTATATTAATATAGTTAGGAAAACGGTACTATAACTAACTAAAATGGACGTGCACGAGTGCAGGGACTTTTGGGGGTTTTGTTCATGGCTGTGGACTCAGCACCGAGGACAGCTCCTGGCTCACGCTAGGTGCCCGTGAATGAAGGAATCTCCCAGCACATGTGGGGTTTTTCCAGAAAATGGAATTTGAACTTAGGTTTGTAGGATAGATAGGATTTAATTAGAAAGAAATAAGTGAGATTGTGGGGAGGGGATGAACCATAAGTGAAAGTGAAGAGGTCGGAGAAACAGGGCCCACGGCTATATAAATTCACAGCTATTGCAAGCTTACTGAACGCCAGGCACTCGGTGAAGCGCTTTCATGTATTAACTAATTAAATCCTCATAACAACTCTCGTAATATCACCACTTTAAAGGTGGGGAAACTGAGGCTGAGAACAGTGAAGTATCGTACCCAAGGGAAGGCTGTTGTAGCCCTGGCTGGGCTGTTTGCAGGAGTCCTGTAAGGTCACGGGGTCTCAGGCCCACGGGGAGGTCCGTGGCAGGTGGAGCATGTGTCCCAGTCCACACGAGGCCTGGGGCTGCCTCAGTTCGGGTGGCAAAGGCCTGGCATCCTTTCTGCTCTCTGGCCGGCGGGAGCCCATCCGCACACACCAGACCTGCTCCCTTTTTTAACCCAGCTGCTGTTTTCACAGGTTTCCATTTTTAGCTCCCCGGACTGGAGTGCAGTGTTCAATGCGCTGTAAACGTCAATGTCAGTTTGATTATAAGAGAGGCGTGTGTGGGCTGCCGCTCCCTCGTTTCCATGTCTAATAATAACCCTCTGGATTCTCTCGCCCCTTTTCTTCTGAGGCCCTCAAAGCATTTCATGTGCAATGTCCCATTTCAGCCTCCAGTTCCCAGGGAGGCAGCTGGTGGCTGTCATGTGAAAAGGCTTCAGCAACTATTCAGTTCTCTTCAAATGGAAAGGCTTACAGCTGTCTTAAATGTGGGGGAACTGAGTCACGGGAGAGTAAAGAGAACTGCTAAAGGGACCTGGTGTTTAATGAATGCCTGCTATGAGCATTTTGTCTTATCCACCCTGGGAGGGGCATCTGTAAATTTTCCTTTTTCATGGATAAGAAAAATGGCTCAGAGAGGTCAAGTGATTATTTTTAAGGTCACACAGCCAACAACTAGTAGACTATGCATTTGACCCTCAATTTACCTCCAAGGCCTTTGATTTCTCCACTATATCATTAAATGGAATGTTGTAGAAATAAGGGCACCGTCAGATCTTAGTTCACTTGGCTCCCGGACCAAGCTAGCTCTCTGTCCATTTCCTTAGAGCTTCATGTGAAGAAACTATAGATTGGAAGGATTATTTCTCATCAGTCATGACCATCTCTCACCTTCTAAAAAAATATTGAAAGTAGAAAACTCCTTGTTTGCTTTTCCTTCCATCCCTGTCATTCATTCATTCACTCATTCATTCATGTTTGCAATAGCAAGCATCTACTACTCTCTTTCCACTGAGCATGAATGGGATGAAGACACAGACCCATCGAGTCTCTTTTCTCCAGGTCTTGATTTTGGCTAAATCTCTGTGTGATCTGGGATAAGTGACGTCACCTCCCTAAGTGTCAGTGCGCTCATCTGAAGAATAGGGATAATAACGGTTCCTATTTCATAGGGGTGATGTGGGAAGCAAAAAACATTTGAGAGTCAAGGGGTGACTCAACCTCTAGGCCAGATGTGTGGGCCCTGTGAGGAGTGTTTGGGGAGATGTCTTGGGGCAGAAGGACATGCCTTGATCAGTGTGCTGGCATGCTTCTTTGAAGATGGCAGCCTCTCCTCTTAGTCTTAAACCTTACTGTATTCTTGTCCCACATGTAGGCTGTTTTGGGGAGGTTGGAAAGTTGAGTTACTTAACTCAAAAACTGTTGATAGAACATTTACTTGGTAGGGAGGCTGTGGGGAGCTGGATTCAAGTCTCAACTTTGCAATATGCCAGCTGTGTGACTTTGGGACAGTTGATGCACCTCTCTGGACCTCAGTTTTCACTTCTGTAAATGGGAAGTGATAATGTTTGCAGTGTTCTTGTGATGATTAAAGGTGATGTGTAGAAAGTACTTAGCACAGTGTCTGATATCTTTTGGTGCCAGCAAATGGAAGTTATTACTAATTCAGACAGGCACTGATTGAGATTCTACAGCATCAAAAAACTTAAAATTCATGGCTTAGATCTTCAGGTACAGCTGGATCCAGGTGCCCTTATGGTGTCACGACCTGCTCCCTCTTCATACTCCACTCAGCTCTGCTTTCATTCATGTTGGCTTTGCTCCCAGGAAGGCCCTCTCCTGATGGTAGCAAGATTGTCCCCAGTAGCTCAAGACCTATACTACCCATAAACCCAGTGGAACAAGATCTTTTTCCCTGTATTTACGGCAAAATCCATGGCCTTGAGTCCCATTGGACCAACATGGGTCATGTCCCATCCTTGAACCAATCATTGATTGTCCCGGTCTGGGGCATGTCCCTCCCTCATGAAGGAGGGAGGGATCATCATCCTTAAACAAACCATGGGGACTAATTGTGGGAGAGAGCAGTTTCTCCAAAGGAAAATCTCGGTTTTACTAGAAGAAGGGCAATAGGTGCTGGACAAGTGTGTTTAGTCTGGGTTCTCCAAGGAGCAGACAAGACATAAGGATTTGTGTGCAGGTAATTTATTAGAAAATGCTTATGGGAGAAACTGTTAAGGGAGTGGGGGAAGCAGGATAAGGAAAGGGGAGCAAGCCAAGCAAGTGTGTGATTTCAGGGGAAGTCCCCGCCTTAGCCTGCTCCTGTGGGGAGCTCCGGAGTGTAAATTACACCTCAGAGGATGTCCTACCTCCAGGCATGGGAACCGGGCATTTGTACCCATGAACCAGTCATTGGCAGTGGGCTTCCCTGGGTGTACGAATTCCTAGGGCCTCTGGGTCTCCAGGTGGGACATGGCCACAGAGGCTCAAGGACAGTGCCCTGAGAAGATCACGGGGGTGAGGCCCTGGCAGCAAAGCACACAGAAGCTCACAAGTGTCAATGGGATGCGGTGCCCACTATTTGGGGGGAAATCACAGCTTTCTGGAACAAAAGGAGATGAAGGAGGAGTGGAGGAGAGGAGGCAGGGAAAGGGAAAGAATGGGCACTAGTGAGAAGATGGGACAGATGAGATGGTCAGGTTAGGAGGAGAAGCCAAGAAACAGCCTCTCTTTTTCTGCCACCCTCACCACCACTGACAATAGCCATTGTCACAGTGTCCTTTACTGTCCTAGCAACATGCTGAGACCTCGCTGTGCAGAGACAAGCGGGGAGGTGATCGGCAAAGGGCACGGGCAGCACAGAAAGCCTCCACTAGATGAATGAGACTGGCATGCGGTCGCTGGGCCCAGGGAGCCCTGGGTACTTGCCCAAGCCAGGGCCGACTCTCTAGCAGCCGGAGGTCTGGAGATTCAGAACTCCCTTGAGCTCATTTAATTGCCTCCTCCCTTCCCACCTCTCACCCCTCCAATGGCCCCACTATCCGTCAGGAGCACCTACCACCTTCGCCGCACCAGCTTTCCATCTGTCACCATCTTCCCCAAGCCATCTGGCGGTAGAGCTTTCTGCAGAGGGAGCTGAGAGGCAGTGAAGGAGAAGTAAGTGAATGTGCCAGGCCAAGTCTGCAGCTCTGTCCACAGGGCCATGGCCGCTGCTCTGTTAATTATTTTGAGGGCGATGAGGTGGTTCAGGCCAGAGATGATAAAATAATGAGTCATTTATTGAGCACTTGTTATGTGCAGGTTCAGTGCTAAGTGCGTCCCACATGCACTGTCTCATGTCATCACATCCGACAGTCATAGGAACTGGCATACTGGGACTTTTTTGGTTACAAGTAATAGAAACCCAAGCCAAAGCGGCTCGAGGAGAAAAGGACTTTTAGGCCCATGAGATGGCAAAGTCTAGGAGAGTTAAGGCACAGCTGGATCTAGGAGTTTAAATAATGTCACCAGTTCCTTTCCATGTTTCTGCCCTGCTTTCTTTTGTGTTGGCTTCCCTCTCAGGCAGCTTCTCTATTCCCCTGCCTTCTGTGATGGTAAGTTGGCCTGTGGTAGTTAAAGGGGTGCCAGTAACCAGCTCAGCAAACCCACTGGGGAAAGAAGTTCTCTTTCCCAGTGGTTCATACTATAATGATGTTTCATTGGACCAACTTGCGTCTTAGGTTAATTTCTGAACCAGCCACTGTGGCCAGGGGTGGAATACTCTGATTGGCCAGCCCTTGGTCATGTGCCCACATTTGGAGCTGGGAGTGTGGTTAGCTTCCTTTGAAATACATGGCATGAGAGTGAAAGAAATGGGGGTTCTTTAAAGGAAAAATCTGCATATTCTTACCAGAAGAGGGGGACTGAGTCCTGGGAAGGAGAGATAAAAGATGAGAGGTCCACTTGGGATTTGTGTTATTACCCTCACTTACAGTGTAGATGTAAAAAAACTGACTTCAGATGATATAGCTGTTATCCCAAGACCATTCATCTAGTAAGTGATAGGGTGGTGATTGGAAACCAGTCTGATTCCAAGGTCTGAGCCCTTGACCACCACCTCAGGGTGCTGCTTTGATGAGAGAAGTCTTCATTCTTGGAATCTCTAAAGGGCTATGGCATTGCTTGTATCAATAAATATTGATTAATTTATTAGGAACGTGCCTTGGATTAGAAGTTAGGAAGCTTGAGTTCTATTTCCAGGCTGCCAGTTGTTGGATATGTGACCTTGGGCCAGAATTGTAGCTCCGAACCTCGGTTTCCTCATCTGTGTGCAGAGCAGAATGCCATACCCTCTGCCTATTTCATTGGGTAGATCATTGGATGTGAAAATACCTGTGTCTGGTGTTTCTTCTGCTTACTGGGATTTTTCCTTCAGGCCGTTAGGTGCCCCCTCCTCTGTGCTACTGCAATGATATATTTATGAGTCCATTTTCTCCTAGGGCAGGGACAGACTTCCTTCCTTTTTTCGTCCCTCCCCTCCTCCCTCCCTCCCTCCCTTTCTCTCTCCTTCTCTCCCTCTTTTTTTTCCTCCCTCCCTCCCTTTTCTTCTTTCCTTCTTTGTTTCAATAAGGATTTTTGAATCCCTACTATGTGCTAGACATTGTGTTACATACTGGTTTATTCATCTGGTGCCTGGCCCGTAGTAGGTCCTGGCTAAATTTCGGTTAACCTGACCTTTCTGTCATCCTTCCACTTGAGCAGCGAGTGACGCTCGCAGTGACCTCCAGCCTCTACTCCTGGTTACTGTTAACCAAGCCACTAGGAATGTGTCCCAACCTTCACAGTACAACTGAAAAAAGTCACCCTGTGCATTTGGGGGAAAATGTATTAAAAACCTCAGCAATGAGAGACAAGAGAATCAAAGCCATCAATAAAAGACCGCTTGGGCAGGAAGGTCATCTCACTGATGGGCATCCCGTGGGACTTGCAGCCTCGGGCAGCTTTCTGGGAGCCCCAGTGGAGCCCATGATCCTGGCTGGGCACATCCCCGGGAGTTGGACTGATCCCTCCACAACGTACTGGCAACATATGCCATCTGACTATTAAGCTCGTGAACGCATCCTAGAAAAAGCGCTACATACCTCATTGCTGAATGTCACTATGGTCACCTTTGAAGTGCTCCCCTTGGGAAGCTATGCACCGATGCCAGTGCCTAGTCCACCAATCAAAGCAATTTTGGAACTCTTTTTCTGGAATGGCCATCAGAGCTGTCGTCGTATTACCCTTGATGTCCTGAATGTCATCAAAATGTCTTCCTTTCAATATTTCCTTTATCTTCGGGTAAAGAAAGAAGTCACTGGGGGCCAGATCAGGTGAGTAAGGAAGGTGTTCCAATACAGTGATTTGTTTACTGGCTAAAAACTCCCTCACAGACAGTGCCGTGTGAGCTGGTGCGTTGTCGTGATGCAAGAGCCATGAATTGTTGGCGAAAAGTTCACGTCGTCTAACTTTTTCACGCAGCCTTTTCAGCACTTCCAAATAGTAAACTTGGTGAACTGTTTGTCCAGTTGGTACAAATTTATAATGAACAATCCCTCTGATATCAAAAAAGGTTAGCCACGTCGTTGTAACAAGTTCTCGAACTTAATTGTCGGACCTCCGTGTGTCCAATGGGGTTTCAGAATTCAATGAACCATTGGGTGCCTCCCACTTGCCTGCTTTTTAATGAGATATCAGTAACAGCATGCTTGCCTCACGGCTGTACGTGGGGTCTGTTGAGGGAAGGTAGCTGTCTGTTCAGTCCTCAGGTCTTTAGATCTCGAGAAACTGCTCATGGAGCTGTACTTCTGCAATTTCATTTGAAAAGCGTGACCCATATTTAGACCTGATTCAGACAACGGGATCCTGAGCTGAGCTTGATGCTTCTAGAAGAGATTTTCCTCGGGAGGAGGAAAATGTGTGCTGCCTGTGTATAATCTGTGCCATGAGGCAGGCTGGAGTGGTTTTAAAACATGTCCACACATTCTTTGACACGCCTTCAATCAAGAGGTGGAGTCTGTGTTCTCTTTAATCTGGATGGGCCTTTGTGGCCACCGGGCTGAGTAGAGGGCAGTGAAGGTGACACTGTGTGACTTCCAAGGCTAGGTTAGCAGAGAAAGGCATGCAGCCTCTGCTCGTTCCTCTTGGGACACTCCCTCTGGGAGCCTTCAGCCATCATGTAAAAGTATAGTTGCTCTGCAGACTACATAAAGAAGAGGAGATGTCCAAAGAGGCCCAGCTGCCCGAGTCTTCCCAGCCCAAGTGCCAGATAGGTGAGCGAAGAAAGCTTTGGGGTGACCCAGGCCCCAGCCACAGTGATTGCAAGACCCCAAGTGAAAGCGGCCTGGCTGAGCCCAGCCTGCCCACAGATTCAGGAGCAAAATGAATGACTGCTATTGTTGTAAGCACTGTTTCGGGAGCTTTGTTGTGCAGCAGTAAATAACCAGATCCCGCTATTAAGAGCAATGGTGATGCAGTGTTTCTTAGGACAGCCCCCTCTCCCCTGCACCATGGATGCCAGGGTTTTCATCAGGCCTCTGACACCCATTCTGCAAGTTTTAATGCTGGTATTTTCTTGAGCTTAGAACAAGATTCTCCAACAACAACGAGGGCTCATGGTCCTTGCTCGTGTGGTCCTAACATGACTTGCTGACTGCAGTGTAGAGAAGGTGCAGTTGTCTGCTCTGGCCAGGCATGAAGACAGTCAACCAAGTTCACCCATCTGCAGGGGCTGTCCATCAGAAATCACATCACAACTGCCATCTGGTCACAGGGCAATGAGATGCCATTGGTTCCAGGACCCACTCCCATTTCATCAATGTGACGATGTGCATCTTGGAATGATGATCTCAGCCATCAAATGAGGATAATTGCGTCCGTCTGGGGTGGGGGGAGAGTCCTCACACAGCTCCAGGCCCATGGTTCACTCTCAGTAAGTGGTGGCTGTCCGTGCAGGGGTATATATTACAGCACCTCTGCATGGGAAGTGGGTGCAGGTACTGAAACCCCAGGAAAAGGAAGTACAAACCAGATCAGAGAGGGGAGGCCTGAGGAAATGGCTCAGTTGATGCAGTGCCAGGACCTCATGAAAAGCAATGCATCAGGAATGCTTTGGTTACTCGAGTGAAAAAATCAAATTAAACTTTGCATCTGGGATTTGGGCTGCTCTAGCCAGGAAACATCGTCAGCTTCACTGAAAAGGGCGGTGGCATTCCCCTTAGGCCCGGGACAGCCAGGAACTGCTGGGGGAGGCCTGTTATGTTTTCCTGGGGCTGGTCTCTCCCAGGATGTGGTATTTAAACCTCTCAGGTGGTTCCATGTGATAGCAGCTGTCTTTCTCTCTATCTCTGGATGAAGCCCCGCTCTCCCAGAAGGGGGCCTTGTTTGTAGCATGTTTCCCTCATGCCTCAGAGAAAGCCAGGGAGGGATGGAGAATGAGGAAATCTGCAGGAAAGCAGCAAAGAAGAACTGAAATTGTAGCTACAGAGTGCTTTGATCAAATGAAATCTTAACATGGAAAGCAGATCTTTAAAGGAGTTTCTTGGTATAAACGCTCTGGGTAGCATTCTTGCAATATCTGGGAAAGCTTCATAAACATACTGTGACCCAGCAATTCCACTTGTTGGTAACCCTAAGTGAACCACTTCTCAAACTTCAGTGGGCAGATGAACCTGGGGATCTTCTTAAAATGCAGATTCTGGCTCAGTAGATCCTGAATGGAGCCTGAGATTTTGTATTTCTGGCCAGCTCCCAGGTTCTGATGCTCAGACCACAGGCCCGAGGGAACTGTTTTCTAAGCTTTCTTTTGGCTCTGACTGCCAGTAAGAAATACCTTCTAGATTGAAACCCAGTGTACACTCATCTATAATTGAAACAAAAGTTTTATGAAGCAATACTTACCCTTGCTATATGATACACTTTAATAGTTTCTCTTCTCTTTTGGGGAAAAAAAGAAAAAGAAAGAAAAAAAGGAGTGTTGACCACAAAGCCACTGAAATGATTTCATTATTCACCAGTGGGTCTCAAGCCACGCTTTGAGAAACAGAACCCCAGAGAAATTCTTATACACGCAGACCAGGAAACAGGAAGGCTCACTGATGTATTGTTTGTAATAACAAAAAAAATTGGAAAAAAGAAAAATTAAAGAAACAACAACAACCGAAAAGGTCTCTCCACAGGAGAATGTATCAGTACATTTGTAAGCGTGCACACTGTGGAACAGTGAAAATAAATGAATTTGAACCACGTGGCTCAGCACATGTCTGAAAAACCACATTAAAAATATAAGCTGAGGAAAGATACATGTCATACACCATTTGTGTACAGTTTAGAAACAGGCAAAAAAATTCTGTTTTTTATTTAGGAATTCATATATACAAAGTACAGATACAAAAGCTCACGAGGGAATGATTAACATCAAATTTATGGAAGTGATTGCCTCTTGGAGGAGAGAGTAGACTGGCATAGGAGTGGCTTTGGGGCTTCATTACTTGACGTAAAGCTTCATTTCCCAAGATGGGTGATGAGTCCTCGGTGTTCATTATATTAGTCTCTGTCCTTTCTTTATAGGCTTGAGGCACTTTGTAATAACTACAATTTTAAAAAGGAAGAAAGAAAAAGAAAAACAGAGGAGTTTCTTGGGTCGAAATTCGTCAGGGGTTGTGTCAATTTCCTAGGGATGCCATAGCAAATTACTAAAAACTTGGTGGCTTACAAACCACAGAAATTTATCCTTGCAGCGTTCTGAAGGCCACACGTCTGAAATCAAGGTGTCATAGGATTTGTTCTCTCTGGAGGCTCTCAGGGAGAATCTGTTCCCTGCCTGTCACCTAGCTTCTGATGACTGCTAGCCACCGTTGACCTTTCTTTGGTGTGGTACTTCATCACTCCAATCTCTGCCTCTGTCTTCACACAGCCTTCTCTCTGTGTCTCAAATCTCCTTTCCTTTCTCGTGTAAGGGCACCAGTCATTGGACTTAGGGCCCATCCTAAACCCAGGATGATCTCATCTGGGGATACTTAACTTGATTCCTTCTGCAAAGACCCTATTTCCAAATAAATTAACATTCACAGGGATGGGGGTTCGGACTTGGACATATCTTTTGGAGGGGGTCAAAATTCAACCCACTATCAGCATGTAAAACCCTGTCCATTAAACACTTCCCCCTCAATATTATTAGGATTGTGTTGCTTATTTCTCAACCTCAGCACTATTCACGTCTGTGGTTAGGTAATTCTCTGTCATGGGATCCTTTCCTATGCCTTGAAGGTGTTTAATAGCATCTCTGGCCTCTGACCACTAGATGCTGGTAGCACCCCCACCAGTCATAGCAACCAAAAATGTCTCCAGGCATTGCCAAATGTCTCCTAGGAACAGGGTTGCAAGACAAAACATAGGACCCCCCCTTAAATATGAATTTCAACTAACTTTTTTTTAGTATAAGTATGTCTCAAATATTGCATGGGATATACATATATTAAAACATTCTTTGTTTATACCAGGCATCCTAGTCCCTTCTCCCCCCACCAAATCTGGCAGTCCTACCTAGGGGGCAAAATTACTCCTGGTTTAGGACAGCTAGTTGAGAACCATCATTACAAATTCAGATTCATCAAGTGTTTACTCTGTGCCTACCACCGTCCAAAGCCCTGTTCATGATTTATTGCATGTACTCCTTGAAACAACCCTGAGAAATAGATGCTATAATCTCCTTAAACCCAGGTCCATGTTTCCATAGATACTATGAGTTGGAGGGTGAGGTGGCTACTCGGCAGATTGTGAACACCTCATGTGCTTCGGGGAAAATGGTGCTGTCATGTAGACCATCAGGGTGAGACATGGATTAGAGAGATTGAGGACCGTAGGAGGGGGATTGCTAGGGGAGAAAGTAGGAGAGTCTAAGAGGAGCTGCTTGTTGAAGATGGGATATTCTGGGACCATTTGCTAAGGAGAGAAGCAGCCAAGTTGTGAGCTGTGGTGGGGATTGCAGTAGTTAGCAGACCTGGGGTTTGAATGTTGGTTTCACCACCTGGCCTGGCCTTGGAGAGATGGCGTAGTGATGATATCTGACATTGATTGTGCACTTGGTGTGTGCTGAGTACAGCCCTGAGTGCCAACCCCACGTGATCTCATTTAATCCTCAAATGACCTTCTCAGGGTGGGTCATTGTGCAGATGAGGATGCGGTGACCTAAGAGAGGTTGAGAAACTCACCCCATATCAGGAGCCTAGCGAGGGACAGAGCTGGGACTCCCACCAGGCACTGCCGGACTCCAGAGTCCACGATTGGGAATCCCTGTTCTCAGTGTCTTCCGTCAATACCTCTGTAAGTCTCGGTTTCCTCCCTCCCATGGGAATAACATTCCCAGCCCTTTAGGGTTATTCTTAGTATTAAATGAGTTAATGTGCCTAAAACACCCAGCAGAGGGCCTGGCACAGATTATCTCGTAGTTATTATGGCTAAGAAAAGGGAGTGGGGCCTGCCCACATGTCCCTCCCGCTCTCCTCCCAGGCTGTGTGTGTTTGGGAGGGATTGTGTCTCACTATGTTCATTTCCCTGTTAAATCAACATGTGGTGGGCACTTCCCATGTGCAACGCGCTGATCTGGGCCCTAAGCGTGCATCTAGGACTAAGACATTCAGTCTCCGTCCGCAAAGCCTAGCATTTCCCCACCAAGCCCAGAGCCCATCGCTGGCCCTCTAGAAATGCCTGCTGAAGGAACGACTACACAAATAAATGAATACGGAGAGCAAGCGAGGCCTGCCTCCCCAGCAAAGATGTCGACTCATCTGTGCGAATTGCCAAGGCTGGTCCTGGAATAATGGATTAGCATTGTCATCCAATAAGGGTTGTTTCATCCATCTGAAGGATGGAGATAATAATATATTCCGTGCAAAGCTGTTGGGTGACTTAATTAACTAATATTTATAAAGTGCCTCCAAAGCCACAGATGAAAAGCAAGGTAAAAACAGCTCGTGCTATTGGTATTAATTTACTGCTCCCCCGCATCAGGGCCTTGCAGATGTGTTTCTTGAAACAGGAAGAGGTAGCACCTAGATTTAAGATAATTAAATTCTAAATAAAGATCATCTGGTCTTTGGTTAGAAGCCAGACAAGCTTTTTTTCTTCTTTGCCGAAAAGCTCCATTTTCTTCACACTCAGGTGAGTTGCTTTGTTTGGGGGACATCTGTTGAGACAGTAGCTTTCTCTCTTTGTATCTATCGTTTAAGGCAGATATTTCCATTCACATCTTCCCGGGGCCTCATCGGGGCTTATAAAATCATTAGAAGGGCCGCAAGATCATTTGCATAGCCAACTGTTGATTTGCATATAATTTGCACAACTTACTCTGGTCTGTACGGTTAGATCTTATTTGATTCCCCAAATCTTTGTCATTGCTGTTTATACATCTATAAAAGTGGCAAAGACCTCCTGTCATACAAGGGACTCATTCTCCCAGAGTCTTTTGAGGGGCAAGAAGAGGGGACATTTGTTGAACACCTACTATGTGCTTGCAGATGTGATTTCATTTAGTCTACTGGTTCTCAAGTTTGGCTACACCTTGGAATCGCCTAGGGAGCTGAAAAATACTGATGCCTGGTCCCTACCCTAAGAGATTATGATATAATTGGGAGGAACTGGCAGGGAGCCTTAGTGTCAGGAGCTTAAAAACCACCCAAGTTCTAAGATGCAACAATGATTGAGAAATACTTATTTAATCCTCATTAAAAAAAAACGACAACAACCCATGAACAACCCCTCCCCCTACCTGAGGCTAAAAATGTGGAAACTGAGGCTTGGAGAGTTAGGAGAAGGACGTTCATAATAACATCCTTAAGTTCATAGCTGCTCATTCTTATGTGCCAGGCTCTGTGATAAGGACATTGACGTGCAAATGTGCCTTTAATTCTTACAATGACCCTTTGAGGCAGGGATTCCTATCCCCCTTTTATGGATGAACAAACTGAGGCTAACAGCGTATGTAATTTGCCTAAGACCCCCCAAACTAGTAAGAGATATCCACAGGGGAGACATGCCTGTACTTGCATGAGAATTAGACTGTGCTGAGATTTGAATTTCGGTTTGAACCTCTGGTTTATGCAGGATCCAACCTGTATGTTCCTTGAGGACCTTATGTTTGTCTTCTCCAGTTTCCTCTGGGCTTAGCAACATCCTGGGATCTTAAAAGGCACCTGGAAAATACTGAGGGTTGGCACTGGAGCAATTAGGGCCAAGGATTGGGCTTCCCAGGCAATAAGGACCAAGACTTTTGGTGGATTAGTTTTTCCTCCCTTCCTCCCTTCCTCAAATATCTATTGAGCTCTGTGTCCAAGACACAAGACAGACAAGGGCTATGATATAGCGTCTACCATTTATCAGCCAGTATTGGAGCTTTGAATTAACCTGCAGAAATGGGGCTGTGCTTTTTCTCTGCCTGTAAAATGAACTGAAGCTGATGTGAGGAAGTCATTTTAGCACACCAGAGGGAAGAATGGTGACTGGTTTTTATTTATTTGGAGGGTTTTATTTTCTTCTCATCTGGGAAGTGGCGAGAGGAAAGGAATTTTATCACATTCATCCAGCCAAATGTGCTCCTCAATAGTGAGTCATTTGGTGCCATGCTATTCAAATATAAATTCGCTCATTCACTCAGTACTTTTTGAGCTCCTGCCACGTGCCTGGAACTATTTTAGATGATGGGGCACATTAAAAAATGAGGCCAACTTCCTCTCTCCACGGCGACCTAAATGATGAGAAGAAGCAAGTCGTGTATAGATCTGGAAGAATAGTATTCTGAGAACAGGGGACAGCAAGCGCAGAACCCTGAGATGGCCGTGAGCTTGGTGGGTTGTGAACAGCAGGATGGGTTGTGGCTTCCAGTGGATGAAGAGGGGAGAGGGTCAGCAAGGTGGGCCGGGGCCAGGTCCCTCAGTGCCCGTAGCCGTGGTAAGACCTTTGAATGTTACTCTGGATGAGACAGAAAGCCACTGGATGGTTTTAAGCAGGAAAGTGACACAACCCAACTTACATTTCCGATGGGTCACTCTGGCTGCTGTTGTGAGAATAGACTGTTGCGGGGCAGGAGTGGGAGCTTGGTGCTGAACTGGGGGGTGTTGGCACAATCCAGGTGAGAGGTGATGGTGGTGGGGACCAGAGGGTAGCAATAGGCTTGGTTAGAAGGGGTTGCATTTGGCATCTACTTTGAAAGTGGAGCCTGGAGGGCTTGCTGATTAATTCACTATGTTGGGTGAGGAAAAGAGAAGGATTTTTGGCCTCAATGAATTAAGGCCCTGTCTCCTGCTATGGGAGATACGAAAGGACCAGCAGTCCACATTCACCTACTGAAAATGAAAAACATCACCGGCTGTATTTTCTTTTCAGCAAGTTCGCAGTAGCACATTATAGGGTCTGAGGTGACCTGTAATAAAGGCATCTCCTTAACTTTGGCTAATCCTGCGTTTCCCAAACTTATTTGATCAAGTAATTTTGTCAGCTTTTGCCCCACAGAACATGTGGTAAGATTCTTCAGACTTTTCTTGAATAACACCAGTGTTAGAGAATCTCTCTGTCTCTCTGTCTCTGTCTCTGTCTCTCTCTCTCTCTCTCTGTCTCTCTCTCTCTCTCTCTCTCTCTCTCTCTCTCTCTCTCTCTCTCTCTCTCTCTCTCTCTCTCTCTCTCTCTCCTGCCCAGATTGGGAAAGTGACTTGCAGCTGTGGCGTGTTCTAAATTCTGAGGCATGTGCTATGTGCTTCTATTCTTTCCACCTTCAGATACTTGACCACGATCCTCTTCGACCTAACTAGTATTCCTGCCTCCAGTCTAACCGAAGCATATCTGCACACTAAATTAGAGAGAGCCTTTTGGAAAATCTGGGCCACTCCCTGCCTCAAACCTTCGCTGGCTCCCCGCTTCCTTCGGGATGAATACTGGATGCCTCACCATGGCCAGTATGACTTTCTGCCACCTTCCCAGGGACCTTCTCACTCTGTTCCAGTGAAACTGAACCTTTCCCATTTTACATACGAGGAGCACAGGGTTAGTGAAGTTACGCCCCTTGACTGCCATCGCAGAGCGAGAGAGTGGCGGAGCCACTGGGTTTGTCTGACTCGACAGCCTGAGCTTCGAGCCATTTGGCCACACTGCTTCCCTGAAAAACAAGTTCTGGGCCGGCTTCCCAGGAGGGGTATGGTTGATGGCTATTAGTGTGGACGGTCACGCACCTTCCCACTGCTGAGGAAGACAAGGGAGTGTGCTGGCTGCAAACGGGGTGCTTGGAGGGGACGGCGTCTTCGCGAGTCTGGTTTATAGGAAAGTGTGGCGTTTTTACTGGCTCGTAAAACAAGCCCCCTGCCTGGCCTCCTTCTGGAAGCCACTCCCGTTCTTTGAACAAAGGACGGTATGGGGGCCGCTGGTTATACACAAGATGACTACATAGCACTGAACATTACCTACAGTTGAGTCACAGTTATTCTCCTTTCAAATGCCTTGCCCGCTTAGTATGGCGGGAAGAAAGTGTGTGTGTGGTGGGAATAGGAGTCTAACACCTCTCCCATGTTGGCAAACCTACCTCTGAGCAAAACAAGAAAG
Organism: Rhinolophus hipposideros; assembly: GCF_964194185.1. Lineage (NCBI taxonomy): Eukaryota > Metazoa > Chordata > Mammalia > Chiroptera > Rhinolophidae > Rhinolophus > Rhinolophus hipposideros. Next base: position 11,607,780 of record NC_138070.1, read on the forward strand.
CAGGTCACACATAGCCTGAGCGTCCCCAGTGGGCAACACAACCTCTAGAGAATTTAGGGCCATCGAGTGCGTTGTCATTTTATTTTTGTAGTTGTCTGTAAATAATGGTAAGGAATAGTGGTTTTCCAGTTCTATGTTATATGCTGGACTATGCTAGAATTTTCCTAAGTAAAAAGTTGTGAATCAACTTAAAGAAATACATACTTGTTCCCCTGGTTTTTGGTAAAAACCATTAAGGCGGTAAGAGGACTGGAGCCTTGTTGCGACCTGCACAACACAAGCCGTGGGAAGGCGAGGGAGGCGGCGAGGGCTGAACTATCACAAAGAGACAGAGACATATACAGTTAAATCACAGAGGACCAAGGGACTCGCAGTCTCAACAGGGTCCCCTCTGGCTTGAGTTGTCCCTCCCATGAGGAATCTTACTCGTCGTTGACTGCAGACCCTTCTCTTGAAGACCAGATGGAGAGACTCAGGATATTATCAACTCAATCCCAGAGAGGCACAGTCCCACAAATTCTTCTTTCCTTAGGGAAAGGTTGGGGGGGGACAAACGGCTAGGCTGCTGTGTGACCACACTGCCATGAATGGGAGTTCCAGTTGCTCTAAGTCCATATACAACACTTGGTATTGTTATTTTCAAAGAAGTAGCGATTTTGGCTTGTGAGCAATGGTGTCTCCTGAAAAGAGGAGGGTGTGGGCCACAGCTGACCTGTAGGAGTGGCCTACCAGTGGGTGGCCTACCAGTGGATGGAGAAGAATTGGCCAGAGGGTAGAAACTGACCAGCTGGTCTGAAGCACTTCTGATGTGGTGAGTCAATGTGGGGATGATAGGAATCCTTAACTCCTTCCCAAACTCAGAGAGAACATTTTCAATATTTTGCCATTATGTCTGATGTTGGCGCTAGTTTTTTTTTGGTTTTGGTTTTTGGTAATCTACCCTTTACCCGAACTATTTTAGCTTGCTAAAATTAGACCCTAAAAGGGTATTTGACTTTTTCAAATGCTTTTCTGAATCTAGTCAAATGATTCTGTGCTTTTTAGGGGGGCTCCTTTATTCCACTAATGTGGAGAGTTATATTGCTTTCTGTTCAAATGTGAAACCAACTTTGTACTCTTGGAATAAATCAAACTTGGTCATGACATAATATCCTTTATGTATTACTGCATTTCTTTTGATAATATTTTGTTTAGGAGTTTTGCATCTGGGTCTTTGAGAGGGATTAGTCTAAAATTTTCTTTTCCTGTAATTTCTTTGTCAGTTTTTGGTATTTGGATGTTTACATCCTCAAAAAATTAATTGAGAAGTGTTTCATCTTTTTATATTTCCTAGTAGAGGTTGTGTAAGCTCAGTATTGCTTCTTTTATAAATGCTTGAGAGAATTCACCAGTGAAGATGTCTGGGCCTGGAGATTTATTTGTGGGGATGTTAATTACAGATTCAGTTTCTTTAGTAGATATGGAAGTACTCAGTTGTTTTATTTCTTCTTGTTTCAATTTTGGTAAAGTACATTTTTCTAGTTTGTATACTTCTAGTTTGCATACTTCATCTAAATCATCAAATTCTATTGGCATAAAACTGTTTATAACATTATATTAGTGTCTTTTCAATGCCCGTAGGATCTTACTTGGCAGTTAACAATTTTATTAGCCTTTTCGAAGAACTAATTTTGGGCTTTGTTTATTTTCTCTATTGTAAATTTGCTTTCTGTTTCATTGATTTTGCTTTTATCTTTATTATTTTCTTCCTTCTACTTCTTTGAGTTTGATTTGTTGTTCTTTTTCTAACCTCTTAAAATGGATATTTATAGCATTGATTTCCATCCTCTCTTCTTTACTAATAGATCCATTTTAAGCTGTAAGTTTATGTCTAACCAGAGCTTTAGCTACTTCCTACACTTTTTGATATGTCTTATTTTTATTATCAGTCAGTTCAAAATATTCCAACTTTCCTTTGTGATTTCTTCATAATTTCCAAGCAGGTTTTAAAGGATTTTTTCAGTTATCATTATTGGTTTCTAGCATAATTGCATTGTAGTCAGAATATATATACTAAATAACCTTAATTCTTGAAATGTGTTTAAATTTGTTTTATGACTTAGTGTTTCATCAGTTTGGGGAAATGTTGGATGTGCACTTGAAAGCATGTATGTATTGTGCAATCCTTGGGTGCAATGGGTATTTCCTACTGACTTATCTCCTGTTTTACTAATCCTTTATTTTTAACCTGTGTCCAATCTATTGCTAAACATTCTAATGTCAAACAAGTCAAATCATCGTGTTGTATAGATCATTATTCTCCTACCACTTTTTTGTCTGCTTATTTTTTTAGCTACTGAAAGAGGTTGTTAAAATATTCTATTGTTATGGATTTGTCTACTTTTCTTCTTAGTTTTTTGATTTGTATATTTTGAAAATATGCTGTTATATGCATATGAATGTAAAATTGTTATTTGCTGGTGGATTAACCTTTCTATTGTAATTGTCCTCTTTATATCTAGTTATGCATCTTGCCTTCAAGTTTACTGGGCTTGATATTAATGTAACTAGACTGCCTTTGTTCTAGTTAGTGTTTTTTTTTTTCATACTTTTACTTTCACTTTTTTGTGTCTATGTTTAGGGTGTATCTCATATAATCGGCATATAACTGTTTTATTCTGATGTAGCCTGACAAGCTTGGTCTATTAAATTAGTGTGTTTAGTCAATTTACATGTTATATAATTAGTGATGTATTTGTTTTTATATCTACAGTATGACTAGTTTTTTCTATTTGCCCCATTTTTTCCCCTCCTTAATTTGAGCTAATCAATTAAAAAAATTAACCTAGGCTTTCTTTTATTAACTTGTTAGTTTTACCTTCTTTTAGTAATTACCCTGGACATGAAGACATACCTCCTTTGTTTATTTGAGTCTGATATGTAATAGTATTTTCACCCCTTTCTAGACAATCTAGGGCCTAATACACTATAATTTATCTTTCTTCTGCCTTTTGTGTTTTTAATATCATTAATTTAAATTTACGTATATTTAAAACCCCATAAAATTATTTCTATTTTTCCCATATTCATTTAAATTTACTTATATGCTTTTTTTGGTTGTTTTTGAATCTTTCCTGCATTTCTGTCTGGGATTATTTTCTTTTTTCCAAAAGAACCCCCTTTAGTTTTAGTTGGATCTGCTGGTGGCGACAAATTCTCTCAGTTTTAATTTGTTTGAAAATATCTTTATTTTGCTTTTATCTTTGAAGGATATTTTCAGTATGTTATAGAATTCTAACTTGGACATCATTTCCTTCATTGCCTTTTTGCTTCCATCATGTCTGTTGGGAAATCAAGTCTCAGAGCTGCTTATTTGAAGTTAATGTTTTGTTTTTTTCTCTGTGTGCTTTTAAAAGTTTTTCTATTTCTTTTTTTTAATTAAAAATATTGAAAATCTTTATTGTGCATGGTAAAAATAAAAGACATAGTCCCTTAAAAGCTTTTTTATTTCATTTGTTTTCAGGTTTCATTATACTGTGATGTGCTTAGCTGTGGTTTTCTTTGTTTTTATCCTAGGGGTTTTCAGAACTTCTTGAATGTCTGTCTTGTTGTTTTTACACAGTCTTTGAAATTTCTTGGCTGTGATTTCTCCAAATATTGCCTTTTCTACATTCTCTCTATTCTTTAATTCTGGGGCTCCAATTATACATATATTATAAATTTTTACTGTATCTCTTATGCTTCTAATTTTCTTTTCTGATTTTCCATGTCATTTATTCTCTAGTTTCAGTCTGACTTACCTGTTGTTTTACCAATATATATATATTTTTAAACTGTGTCTGAGCTACTATTAAACATTCTACTAAATCCTTAATTTCAGTTTTAATGTTTTCGGGTTCTAGGATTTCTATTTGGTTCTGTTTTTGTAGATTTAAATTCTCTGGTGAAATTCTTTACCTTGTGATCTATTTTCTTAATTATAGTAACTGTGGTTATTTGTTTTATTAGCTTGTTTTTTCCTTTGGGTTGAGTATTTTTGTGTACATGGTCGTTGATTTGATGTCAGACATTGTGTATAAAAATTATAAAGGTTCTAGATGTTCTCCCTGTTCTCTGGCAGACAGCTAGTGTAGGGGCAGCTCACCTGTATCTACTCAGGAACTAAGGTGACGAAGGGTTGGATGGTGACCTTTGTAATGCTCCTCCTGCCTCTAATTCATCCCTTGTTCTCTGGCTTCAGAGTTCCCAGATGAGAACCAGGGCTGATTACCAGGGCATCTCCAGGAATCGCTGGCCCTCAGCTCCAGTTTTGTGCCCTAGTATTAGGAGAATGCCAAGAACTTCACTCAGCTTTTCAGCTGTTTTTTGCTTTGATTCTAAACTACATACCTTACTCGTATACAACATAAATAAGAGGAAAATTGACGCAGTGTTTTTGATTACTTCTCATGACCTCCAGGTTTTTGGAGGGGATATTTTGGACCCTTACCTCCTAGCTGTGTTGACATCATAAAATGCTACGTCTCGTCTCTCACCCTCACGAGGCTTCCTATCCCTCTGATGGCTTCCCTGCCTCTTAGTAGCTGACTGACCTGTGCTCTGCTTCTGAGTGTCTCACCCCGTGGTGCTCAGGAGTCATCCGGGCCTTAAGAAAAAAGTGTTGTGTGCAACATCGGGCTGTTCTAAATGAACTCTTCTTTCTAGGATTGTTGTACTTCAAGTTTTGGCTACCCCCTGATGCTTTCAGATAGAATTGTTTGTGTGTTTCTGTTTTATCCAGTGTTTCTAGTTCTATGTGGCGGCCACATCAGTCGCCTCAATGACTACATCACAGCTGCACTTGGAAGGTCCATAATTTAGTTTTTTTTTCCTTCTGAATGCTTTCCCTTACACACTTTGTATTTTATTTATGCTTCTGGTCCCTTGTGGTTCCTACTTTCTACATACTGCTTACCAAGGCAGCTGGTCCTTCAACAGGGGCCATGTATTCAGCGTAACCGGTGTTTCCTGCGGTTGGGCAGCGTTTGGCCCTGTAGTTTACCTACATGGTCTGGCTCAGCATGATCTTGCCCCTCGCATGCTCTTTCTGTCTTCTCACCATTGAGAAATATGCTTACAACCCAGAATGGGCAAGAGGAGGCCTTTCTTAGTACCTTCGCCAGGTCCTCTTAGCAAACTCTCATTAACAGCCTCTGTTTCTCCCTAGCACTTCTCACAAGCGTACTTTTCCACTGATTTGTGCAGTTGGCTGAGTCATTCATCTGTTCCCCTCCCAGATGTGGACAGGATTGTGAAGACAGTGATCTCGGCAGTCTTGTTTACGTGATATCACCAGTGTCCCTACGGTGCCCAGTACACTTTTACTGAGTGCATTTCAGCTTAATAATGATGGCAGATGAAAAGGAGGGAATGAGAGCTTGCATTCGTTAACATGTTACAATATGTCATCTTATTTAGTTCTCACCTTAGGTCTTTGAGGCAGAAGGTGCCGCTGTTTTGCAGAGAGTAAACCATAGCTCAGAGAAATTGTTCTTTTCTCAAAGTCACACCATTGCTAAGAGTCCAATCAATTTAATCCCAGACCTAACTGGTTCAAAAGTAACCCCAACTCTATAGATTGTTAAATACTTCTTATTCTTCTATGCTTTTTGTATCTTTCTGTTTTCTTTATTGACTTTTCAGTCTTTATCTGATACTCACAGAATGCTAGGTTACATTAATGGCTTTTCCTAAAAAAGGAAAAAATAAAGAAGAGAAGCTAACAATTTCTTTCTGTTACTTCAGAAACAAAATGATAATGCCTTTTCTATTTGGGTAGACGTATTATATTATGGGGTCAACCTAGATTGGTGTATTAACTCCTTTTTCCCCTCAAATGGCTCAGTTGAGGAGGAAACATTAATTTGTTTAACGAACATTTGTTAACTTCAATTAAAAAAAGAGGTACTTAAAGTAAGAGCAATAGCTCTTACTCATTGAGCACCTACTATGTGCGATGCACTAAGCTAGGCACTTTACATACCTTCTCTTCAATCATTAAAACACCCCTAGAAAGTAGATATTATTTCTGTTGTACAGATTTGTAAATTGAGACTCAGAGAAGCAAAGAAAGTTGCCTTAGGAAGTTTCAGATCCGGAATTTGAACTCCTTTATGGACTTCTACAGACACTGCTTATTTCTGTCTACATTGCTCAAGACATCAAGCCTGCAACACAGAGGAGCTTAATAAATGTTATTTCTTTTTTCAGAGTAGTAATAATATGTTGAGCTTCCCAGGAAAGAGTCACAAAGTAATACAATGAGGCTTCTTTGTGTCTCACCAGGTAATGCGAACACTCGCTCCAAATTGACTCTGTTGGAAAATTCCAAAAGTCCTGAGTCACAGCGGCTTCCACGTGTCAGGTAAGGATCACGTCAGTCTGAACTGCAGGCTCTACTCTGCTATTTACTCCAAACATTTTCCGATTGCAAATGTTACTGATCTGACAGTTTATTTCCCGAGACACAGTAGTTCCCAACTGCTGTGATTTGAAAGTCTCATCCTAAGGAAATTGGCCTTGTGAACGGTTATCCCCTGGGACAAGCAGGCTGCTCTTACGACTTGACTAATATGACGAAGGAGCTGCAGATACAATTAGTGGGCCCAGTTGGAGATTTTCCAATAATGGTATTTGGGGCATATTATTAGTTTAGCTGTAATTGTGCTTAAGATGATCTGAAAATATCTAAACTGGTGAGAAAGTCATTTACAGCGTTGGCTCCAGTGTGGATGTTTGTGAACGAGGTGGACGGATGACTGTTGGACGTGCTGAGAGTGGGGGATGTGTTCTTGGACAGCTGTGGCTTGTGTGTCATATTCTGTTGCGTTTTACTCGGTCACAGGTTAAGTGTGACTTCTTCGTAATCTTCCTTCTACCGTCTCCCAAATCCCACCCTATCCTTATCATTTGGAATTTGCTATGCATTGGCTAGCTCCCTTATTTCTCGTCCAAGTATACGTTGTTTGATATGTGTTAAAGTCATCTTTATTAGCGAGGATAGTTAACGCCAGCTGCCACGATAGACAAGACTGGAAGTCTCCGTGGTGGAGCGTCACCCATGTTTATTTCTGGTGCACGTCAAGTCTCATGTGGGTCAGAAAAGGCTCTCCTCCATCTGGTGACTGGAAGGGATCCAGATTCCTTCCAGCCTGTGGTATCCTCATCTCAACACGAATTTGTGGGGAGACAGTGCTCCTTGGATTTCTTGGGTTATGGTTTGGTCAAGAGCCTTCTCAGGAAAGGGTACCAACAAGTTTTGTTCAGGAATAATAGCAAACTAATGGAGAACCTCTCTCCCTGGAGGCTATTTACCTACGTTCTAGGGTAGCAAAACTAGAGACACCTTCCGCCATGTGCCAAAGACATTTACTTACTTTGCAGAGTAAGAGGTAAGGAGAGGGAGGATGGACAGGTTACCAGCAGCCTGACAGAAACGCTCCCAAGGTTAGGCTTCTTCTCCAGTGGTGCAGTCATCCAAGTAGAGAAAGGCCAGACTCTTCTCACTCTATGCTGTTATCCAGTGTCACAAACACACATTCTTTGCTTTTCCCATCCAAGCCTTTTCATAAGGAGCTGTAGTGGGTCCCAAGCAAAGCGGCCCCAGATTGTAACAGAGAACGATAATATAATTTACAGGTAAAGAAAGGGCCAGTTTGAGGTCAGCTAACGATGAGGGGACACACTTGAAAGTGTCCCCTCTGAGTTATTAGACCTCACTAAAATGAATATTCGGCTACTGTATGATTATCAATGTAATTCTTCAACAATGAATGTACTGGGAATTGGCAAATATAATACTGCGGAGAATTCACTATTTTAAGGATGTCTGTGTTGAACCATAAACTTAGTAAGTCCATTCAAGTTCACAGATATTTGTCGAGTGCCTCTTTCATGCTGGGAACTAGGGGCACGCTGCATCTGAACAAGACACTGGAGCTGCCCCCGAGAAGCCCATGTTTACTGGCGAACTCCTTGCCTTACCTGCTACAGAGTCAAATTTTCTTATATTGGGCTAGCTTCACGGACTACACATCTGTTCCCAAATCCACCCTGATTCCTGTATTATGTGCTCATTAGAGGACCCACCTAATCTGTTTCGTAAATATTCCCTCTACTTCCCATCCTTTCCTTTTCTTTCTACATCCCTAGGATCTGCAAACTCCTTAATAATTAAGTTGGGGCTATAGTAGTCAAGACTCCTTTGGTTGCAAGTGACAGAAACCCAAATCAAACTGGCTCAAGCCACCAAAGGGGATGTTTAGTGGATCAATTATAGGAGCGGGCTGTCAATGTGGGCTTCAGGCTCAGCTTGATCCAGGGGTTCAGATGTCAAGATGATGACGTCAGGACTCAGTCTCTCCCTGTCCATCTCTCTGTTAGATTTTCTTCTGTACTGGCCTTTTCCACATGTTGACCCCAGAAGCTCCATTCTCCATTATTGTTGCAACACACAATCTTGCAGATGAAGAAATTCTATGTACTTAAGTTAGAAAAAAAGTGTCTGTTATTGAATCAACCACTCTGACTAAGGGGAAGGGAATATTTTGGCCAGATATGGGTCATACGTTATTATGGGCTAAATTGTGTCTTCCTCAAATTCGTATGTTGAAGTCTTAACCCCCTGTACCTCAGAATGTGACCATGTAATTGAGATTAAATGAGGTCATTAGGGCAGGCCCTAACCCACTGTGACATGTCCTCATAAGGAGAGGAAATTAGGACACAGACACACACAGAGGAGACCTTGTGAAGACACAGGGAGAAGATGGACATCTGCAAGCCAAGGAGAGAGGCCTCAGAAGAAATCAATCCTGCCAGCTCTTTCATCTCGGACTTGCAGCCTCCAGAGCTGTGAGAAAATTTCTGTGGTTTAAGCCCCCCAGTCTGTGCAGCCCTAGCAAACTAATGTGGAGGGTCAGCCTTGGAATTGGGGTCAATCTGTTTATTGCCCTTTGACTCACCCTATGAATAGTGGTGTGGTGACTGAAAGGAAACCCAAAGGGCTGTTACCACAAGGAAGAATAATGGCCTTGTAGGGGGAAAAAAAAGACAAATCATCTACCACTGGGTCAGATTCATAGTTACTGGATATTCATTATACGTTAGGTCTTGAAAGCACCTTGTCGTTAATACAGCTACCCTATGAAGTAGATACTATTATTTGCCTCATTCTACAGATGAGAAAACTGAGGCAGTCAGTAGATAGCAGAGCCAAGATTTACAGCCACACCTGTCTGGGTCAGAATCCCAGCTTTTCACCGCTATACTCTTTTGAGAGCTTAGTGACTGTTAGTTTTCCATGCTATTCCCAAGATTGAAAAAAAGCTCTGACTGGAGGCTTGCGAAGAATGTATGTTAATATGTTAATTAAGGAAATTCACAGTCTGTAGAATTCGCAAGTTCCTTTTCAGAACTGTGTCTGATCTGGGCAAGCCTTTGACCAATTCGAGTTAATTAGCATTGCAGAATAGGAAGTAATTGCTGTCGTTCCTCAGAAGTGGGGGTGAGGAGATACCCAGTGACCTGTAACTACTGTAGCCCTGACTCCTAAGTCTGAGGATTGAACTCCAAAGCCTCAGCGAAGAAGACAAGATGGAGAAATTCATCAATTCATCTGCGTCTTCCCCTCTGGTGTCGCTACTGTCCCATGATTAACATTTATCTGAATCAGGGGGGTGACGGCTACAGCTGAGGAGGGGACCTGTCCTGAATTTATAAATAGGATTTCTAGTTTGAACCATCCAGGGTGATAGGTGAATGTTTTCAGTTGGGAAACAAATTCAGGAAGTATTAGACTCAGACACGGTTGTCTTAGTTTTTTCCAAGGAGGTCTGATATTTCTGTTGAAATCATCTTGTGACCCTACCCGGAAATCCTGCTTGTCTTTGGCAAGACTCATTGGTTGCACGAAAGGGCAATACATGCAACTCGTCCACAAACGAAATTCTGGGGGTCCTTGTTACTGAGTATTTATTGTGACTCCTTGAGGTAATGAAGTTGCATGCAGAAGCCAAAGTCAGCGTACAATTTTTTCAACAATTACACAATGTCAGTTATCAACAATTTTAATGATTAAATGATGCTCCCTGTTGAACACCAGCATGAATCTTTTTTTTTTTTTTACGATGTCAACTTGCTTGTGGCTCCATCTTTCAGAAGGACACCCTGAATTTTGAATGCCCGTCACATGTGCTTGAATGGACCAATGAGTCCTGCAAAAAGAATCAGTCGCTCACCAAATGTCTGGCCCTGGTGCATATGTAATACAATCCAACTGCAAATGTTTGATTGAAAATCTTGCCCAAGATGCAGAATTCCATGAAGGTGATGAAAGTGGTGTTGAAACACGCTTAACGAACAGAAAAAAATCACAGATGACCCATGAGAATCTGGTGGTCTCAGCATAGTCAGGATTGCTAGTCAACTGAATCCGTAGGTTCAGGAACACTGGCTGTCGTGGTGACTGTTCTGAATGGTTGATGCTTGTATCATATTGGTTAGTAAACATTTTGAATATCATCCTCAAAAGAGTTAACAGTCGAAGGGAAAAAAATGACAAAGGAAGTGACACAGTGAGCAGCACTTTAAAAGAGAAAGATTTAAATATCAAAAGATTCAAGAGGGCCTTAGGAAAAATTGCTAGTGCCCTGCAATGTTTTTTTAATGACCTTTTTTTGCTATCATGCTAGGAAAGCCAAGCCTGAAGTGAAGGATTTTGTCCAAAAAATTACACCCCAAAAATGTACTACTTAATTCATTTTTATTCTTCCTGAGAATTCATGCATAGCTGGAATGGTCACCGAAATTTTGTTATGTTGATAAGCTTTAGTTTCATTTCTCAAGGTGACGTTCCAAATCAAACTTCTTTTCTCCTCATTGATTTGCTATGAAAACTGGGCTCCGTATGAAGTCATTTACTTTAAATGTCCTTCACCAGGATTGATTTACCTCTCAGGGACGGAAATAAGAAAGCCAGGGAGGGAAGTCCCTCCCTCCTTTTCTCATGGAGCTGTGCGTCATCCCCTTCTTCTTGTTGCCACGATCCCTCCGTTTCCCTGCATCTCTCACCACACTTGTGTTTTCTGCTCACTCAGGGTGTACCTCCCAAGACATCCATGTTTTATACCATGTGTCTCCCCTCCCCAGCCATGGGTTATTGAGCCAGGAGTTATTGGGTCAGGGGTGGCCCATGACCCAAAGAGAGCTATTCCATAGGCTGGCCGAATACCTAAACTTTATAAAACAGACATGAGTTGGACCAATGAGGTTCACTCTCAGGAATCTCTAAGGAATATGGCTATGTGGTAGATCGACACAGCATAGAGATCATGATGGGCCAAACACAAGTTTCAGGAGAGAGAACAAGTAAGCTAGCAGCAACAAGATAATATCTAAGGGTCAAGAGTCCTCACCCAGTGTCCTCCTACCGGGTCACAGTGGGCAGCTATTCTCTCTTCTCTTGGGGACAATACCCCGGGTTTTCTCAATCCATATAATTTGGGTGGGATTGCGCCTATCCTTAGATCTAAGGTCATCATGTGTCCCAGGCCTGGTTAGTCAGCTCATTATGTCCCTTTGGGCATAAGGATTGGTTAAGGGATGGGCATATATTGCCCAGCTTGGGCCAGTAAGAGTCACGAGAAGGACTTTTGTTTAAAGAGTTAAGGAGAGAGAATCATTGGGACGTGCACCTGAAGCTGTTTGCAGCTGTTCTGTTGAGACATGAAGCAACCTGGAGGAGATCAGGACCAAGAGGGGAGAGGAAACAGGTCTCGCTGATGATGCTGGGGTTGTTGGGTCCACCCATGCCCGAAATGGCAGACTCCCTTAGACTTTGGCCAGCATTTCTCCCTTTTTGCGTAGGCTGGTTTGAATTGGGTTTTATGTCTCTTGTTCCCAGAAGAGCCACAGCAGACACAACATGCTTATTTGAGTATGATAATAGTAATCCCTCTTCACCATCCCAAGATGCCTTTCCAGCTGGGATCCCATCGGATTCTCTCAACAACCTTGTGATGCCCACAGGTCAAGGATTATCATCTTGATGAAGATTGCTGCCAGATCCAAGGGGCTACGGTGATGTTTTCTCAAGCACTTGGAAAGCACAGGGAGTGGGGATTGCCTTCTGAGAGTTAAACCATGAAGTCAATATATTATAGGTCAAAACAGAGCAATGAGCGCCACCTGCCTCGGAGACTGGACGGCTCCGAGGCCTGCAAGACTCGTCTGTCAAGGGACTGGACATATTAATATTTAAGGAAAGAGCGTGTCTGTCACCATGTGACTCAGGAGCCCAGAGGACAGAGTTGCAAATGCCCGTCTTGGCAGTGCAGCCACTGCACTTGTCCCCGTGGAGGCGGAGTCTTGATCTGTGACTATTTCTCGTTCCAAGCTAGATTTAGAGAAGTGCTTTCAGCTGTAAGTCGTAGGAAAGCAGATTGATAATTGAGGTCACTCAAAGGTGGCTGAAGTGTCCTTGACACTACTCCCCTTAAGAGGCAGGGTCTCTTTCCCTTCCCCTTGAATCTGGGGTCAACGTGTGACATGCTTTGAAAAACAGAGTGGCACGGAAGTGATGCTGTGTCATTTCCGAGGCTGGGTTGCAAAAGATCTGCCACTTTTCCTTTGCCAATTGACTCGTGATGGTTACGATCCCTTCTGAACCATCTTTTTCATGAGATGCTTGCACCCAGCCATTTCAGTCTGCCACCACTAAACAGGACATGAATACATTTGCCTCTCTTTGTCCCAACTTTATTCATCAAGAAACCAGATTATTCTTTATTATATTTCCCCAGGCTGGTCTTCTTACCAGGAGAGAAAGTACTGGTTGTGTACACTTCCTGAACAAAATCCCTGCAATAGTAATATCTCTTTACAAATGAATAAGTTACCTTCTGCTTTATACATCAGTCTCCAAGTGTGGCTAATGTGAGTCTAAACCTGAGAGTTAATGCTACTCTAGGTGTGTTGAGAAAGCCAGGTCTCCATGTTTGTAGCAATCTGGACACAATCAACCAAACTTCATGTTGTCACATAAATCTCTTTGGGAGACAGCTTGCTGGTTCTTTCTTCTGGTGGAGACGCAACTGATGGCTGAGAGGAGACATTTGGAATTGCCACCCAGATGAGATGAATGAATGGGATGAGAATGAAGGGGGCTGAGTGGCTGTTTGTCCTACCACCGCCCTCCTGTATACACACAAACCCTAGTGACTTCAGGCTTATGTAGATGTTTGACCTCATGTCCCAGATTTGATGATACCATCCTGATTTAAAACAATCTGTCACATTTACATCAAAAAGTCAGTGTGATGGTTAAGAACGTAAAATCTGACTTGTCTCTCAGCTCTGCCACATCTTGACTGTGTGACCTTGGGCGAATGCTTCCCCTTCTCTGAGCTTCGGTTTCCTCATCTGTAAAATGGAGACAACATTCACACCTCTACCTTGCAAGGCTGCCATGAGAATTGATAGGTGTGATGCATGCAAAGTGCTTAGTATAGTATCTGGCTGGAGCCAGTGCTTACTAAGCATTAGCTATTTTTATTTTTACAGGCCTGTGTCCCAACTGGAGGTTAGAAAACTCGGTCACCCACCACCATGCTGTCTTCTTCTGTAAAGGACCTATTCCTATATTCAGTAATTATTCAGTGAGTGCCAGCAGGGCACAAAACACTACACTTGCATTGAAGGAGATAAAGAAAAGAAATAGAAGGCATGCTCCCTGGGCTCAGAGAAGTTATAACCTGGTTGGAGAGGCAATATATAAAAACATGAAATGGTTAAGTGACCGTGCATGACATGTCAAGATGATGGAGTGGCTATTCAAGTACAATGAAGGCTGCTCTGTACTGCTTGTCCTATCCTGCTGTAGTGGAAATGGCAGTGGACTTGGACTCAGACAGCCTTCCCTGGACACTCCCCACCCCAGGCTGGGTTAGAGACCATACATTGCCCCTGGGATATCCCCTTTGAGGGTGTTGATCATGCTAAAATGTGATTGTCTCCCTTATTATGTTGAGAGCAGTGGAGGACACTCACTCATTTATTCATTCATTGAGCAAATTAAAAAAAATATTTTTAATTATATTTATTGGGATAACATTGGTTAATAATTTTATATAAGTTTCAGGTGTACAATTCCATAATACATTATCTGTATATTGTATTGTGTGCTCACTGCCCATTGTCAAGTGTCCTTATGTTGGACCCCCTTTTCCCTCTTCATCCTTCCCCTGCCGCCCTTCCCTTCTGGTAACCGCCGTTCTGTTATCTGTATCCATGAGTTTGTTTGTTTGTTTTGCTTGCGTATTTCTTGCTTTCTGTCTTACATCCCACATATGAATTATGGATGGATCTTGACAGTATCATGCTAAGTGAAATAAGTTAGACGGAAAAGGTCATCGAGCAAAGTTTTGCTGGGTATCTGCCATGTGCCAAACACTGTTCTAAGTAATAAGAACAAAACGGTCACTGCCTCTATTCTAGAAAACCTCACAGCCTACCTGCCTGGAAAGACAATAAACAATACATGGATATATAGCATGCTGGGTAGTAGGGAAGCCCTGGGAAGAAATTTAAAGCAGGATAAGGAGTATGGTAGACATGGAGGCATGACACCTACGTCAAGGAAGGACTGCTGTTTGGCTGTGGAGAATGTGGGCAGCAGACAGCCCCACCTGTTGGCCCTTTCAGGGTCTGTCTGAGCTGCAGAGAGCCACCTGGCCCAAGCTCACACCGTTCCCAGGGCAACCTGCATCCAGTGACTACGAGAGGGTGGGAGGATACAAAGGCCCGGCCATTTCAGCCTGGCTCGGCACAGTACTCGGTGGGCAATACTTGCTTGCAGAGCTCCTCACCGGGTTGGGGGAGGCTTTGTTGAACTTGCACCACGGTTTATCTTCACCCTTTTGCTCAGTTCTGCTCCCACCCTCCAACACGGTGTTTGCTTCAGGAGAACCCACCATGTGGAAAGGTGATGGAGGGCCATGGCATGGAAGGGGGCTTCCCGGTTGGACACGGTGGTCAGGGAAGGCCTCTCTGAGAAGGTGATATTTGAGCTGACACCAGGAGGCGAGGGAGTCAACTGTGCAAGAGGAACAGTGTTCTAGGCGGAAAGAACCGCAGACACACGAGCCCTGAGATGAGGCTGTACTTGGCACCTTTGAGCGTCGTGAGCAGGGCAGCCTGGGGGTTGAAGGCCATGGCAGGAGAGGCCACAAGAAGTCACATATGCAGGAACCTATCTACTGTGTGTCCCTAATGCTGACACATAGTAGAAATGTCCATCAAACCTCACTGGGTTGTTCTTCCAGCCCCTCCCCGCGCTCCCCATGTCACCTTGGACAAGTAGTTAGTTCATTGTTCAGTGCCTCAGTTTCCCCAACCTGTAATCAGTGGCAAAGGTGGGACTCTTGGGCTCTGGCTTACAGCTCCTGCTTCTCTACCATTTTCTTTCCTTGCAGCTCTTCCTTCCTACTCCTCTCTCCCTCCAGGCATGGAGCACACCTGGTCCTTGCCCCAGCGTCCCAGCAGATGGTTCCCACCAGGAAGGTGGTTCCTCTGGCAGCTCTTCCCTGGATCCTGGAGGCCCTGAGCTGAGAGGCAGCCACACTGGGGCGGTGGGTGGAGGAGGTGGCAGAGCAGAGCGAGGAGGGAGAGTTAGAGTGCTCTCCTCTGGCATCCCCACATCCGCAGGGCAGGTGCTCCCGTGGCGGGTCTTACTGCTTTGATAAAAACGGCAAGCTCTGAAAATTGTCTTGGGCGCCCGAAAACTCCTCTTTTATGACTTGCACTTGCCTGGGATAAGCACTTTTGCGGCCTTATGAGATCTGATTCAGGTCCTTGTGGGTGCTGGTGGGATACCTCATGCTCTCCAGTAACGATGTGTCATTTGGGGGAAGCTCCCCCGGGGGCCTGCCCGTCCTGTCGGACAGCTTGGAGGCCGGCACTGCAGCACACGCTGGATTCGCCTTGAGAAGGAGGAACCAGTTTGGACGCCTCAGTGTGTCTGGAAAGCAGGCCTGGCTGGATTCAGGGCCTCCTGCCTGGAGGAGGCTTCCTCCAAGGCTGTCATTAGCTGAGATTTGCAGGCATGATTTCAAGCTTTGCAGGCATGATTTCAAGCTTTCTCACTGCTACTTGGTGGGTGGAGGATACTCATAACTCCATTGAAGGGATGGGTGAGTTGCAAAGAAGTTACGTGACTTGCCCAAGGTCACCTGCCCAAGCAGGGAAGGGATTTTCCTGTCTGATAGGTCAGACTTCACTTTGCTCCTGCACCCCTGAGACTTCCTCTGTGGCACCCACCTGTGAGGTCCAGGTGATGTATTCCCCTATGTTACAGATGGGGACAGACCAGGTTTACCCTCTAGAAAGTGAATGAATGCCTGGGGATTTCATGTAGGTCCACATTCATTCATTCCTGTATTCATTCATTCACCTCTCGTACCTCAGTTTCCTCCCTTGTCAACTGGGGATTACATCGGTACCTACCTGGTGGAGTTGTTGTGAGGGTTAAAGGAGGGATTAGAAAAATGAGGTAACACACATGAAGTACGTGCAAGTGTCTGGCACATAGAACAGTGAGCAGTACATTTTAGCTGCAATAATAATTTTATCCGTCCCTCACTTATTCTTTCATGCCACCAATGTATTTAAGGAGCCTACTATGTGCCAGGAGCTCTCCTAGATGCATTGCTCCTAGGGGCTCATTTTTATTTTCACCACTACCCTCATCTCACAGATGGAAAAGCAGCTCAGGGAGATGCAGTAACTTGTCAGCGGGCCCCCAGGTTACAGGTGCGCGAGTCCCATTTTCCACAGCACGTCAGCATTCATTCATTCCTTTGATATATTTTCACTAAGAACATACTCTGTGTGGACTACGTGCTGAATGGTGACTGAATACACAAATGAATATAGGGTGGATAATACGATTGGCTCCTGTGTCCTCAGGACATTTATGATCTGTTGTGTGGGATATAAGCCGGCAGAAAGGAAAGGGCCCTATTTCACGAATTCTAAGATGCACATTTTTCCCCCCACATATTAATCTCTCTGAACTTGGGATGTATCTTATAATCATGGTGTAACGGCACCTTTGACCCACAGCTGTCAGGACGAGGTTAGCCTTTTCTAGAGATCACCATGGAGCACCTTTTAAGAATGCTTGTATCTCTTATACTCAATGGCACAGAGGGCAATGTCTTCTAGGAAAACATGCTCACCGGTAACTGCGTTTTGAAAAATGAGTCAGAAGACCTGGACTTTGTATTGAAGACATTTTGGGGTTAGCTTATCTAGTATATTTTGCTTCTATTTCGTTAAAGTATGGGCCAGAGTGATATGTGATAAAAAAAAATTGATGTTTAAGCCTAAAAGTGCTATTTAAATAAGTAGAAATAAGCATTCTAACTGATAAGAAAGCATTGTGACTCATTTAAATGAAATGAAAACATGTCTGCATAAAAACATGTACACAAATGTTAATAGCAGCATTATTCACAACAGGCAAAAGACGCAAACAACCCAAATGTCCATCAACTGACGAATGGATAAACATAATGTGGTCTCTCCCTACAATGGAATATTATTCTACCATAAAAAGTAATGAAGTACTGATAACATGCTACAGTGTGGATGACCCTTGGAAACATGCTGAACGAAAGGAGCCAACCACGAAAGTCCACATTTTATAGGATTCCATTCATATAAAAATCCAGAATCGACGAATCTATAAAGACAGAAAGAGAATAGTGGTTGCTTGTGAGTGGGTAGGGGTGGGAGTTGGGGATGGGGAGGGGATAAAAAATGGGTACAGGTTTCTTTTTGAGATGATACAAATATTTTAAAATCAACCGTGGTAATGGTTGCACATATCTGTGAACATACTAAGACCCATTGAACTGTACACTTTCAATGGGTGAATTGTATGGAATATGAATTACATCTCCACAAAGCTGTTAAAGAAAGGAAAGTATTATGTGAGAGTCTTTCTTAGGGTACACAAAAGAATGCTGCTGCTTAGATTTGATGAAATTCAGTAGAATATAATGTAGTCAGTGTTACATTGGGGGTAAAGATGGGGCTTTGGAGGGGCTGAGAATGCATCCAGGCTCACCGGGGGGCGCAGGGAACGCCTCCTGCAGGAGGAGATGGTCGTGGATATGTCAGAGCTGAAACTGTGAGGATAAGTAGCAGTGAGAGAGATCCAGGCAGAGGAAACGGGTGGGAATTGGGCAAAGGCTGGGGAGGAGGGGGAGGGAATCGGTCCTTCACTTTAAGGACAGGACCTTATCCCAGTGCAAATGCCTGCCCTCACCCCCTGGGGCTTGGAGGGACATAAAGATGAGTAAGTTGTGGTCTCCTCTTTCCAGGAGCTTGTGTTCTAGCAGTGAGGAGAAAACACGTGCAGGTGCAGGTATCCCCGCTTTTTTTAAAAGTTCACAGTATACCACTTCGTTTTTACGAAAGACCTACACTAGTACCTCTTTTCGCTAACCAAAGGCAATCTAAAGAGGATTTTTCCTTTTACACAAAAGGGCGAAAATCTAAAATAGCGTTCAACTTTTGTTGTGCAGTAAGCCACTTATAGAGGTAGCGTGCAGCCTGTGCTGGGAGAGTGGCCCTACTTTTACTCTCTGGTAGTCTTATTTTAGGTTTTCTGTGTTATTTGGTTTCACAACATCACGGGGGTCTGGGAATGCCCCCAAATTTCCGTCTAAATTACTGGTGATTGCATCTGCTTTAGTCTCTTTGGCTTACAAAAGGTTTCATAGGAACACTCTACTGTGGGATAGCGGGGGACTCCTGTGCACCTCTCCTGCTTGGTCAGCTTCAGCAAATGGCACATTAGCGTGTGCAAGGAGAGAAAGGAGAGAGGGAGGGTGGGGAGTCACTCTTGGCTTCGGTTTTTAAAAGCAGGAGGGGTTGTGAAGGCAGGTGATTCCAGCGCTGCTAGTAAATGACACAGGAGAGTAAATGACGCAAGTCATTTAACAAGGGGCTTACCTTTCCGCCAGCTGTGCCACCACTAGGCATTTATTCTAAGGGCGTAGTCATGCCGACCCCTGGCTGTCTGTTCATAGGATACTCTTCAGCTCCTCTGTGTAACGAATGGCAAACACGGACTCAGTCTGGATACATGAGGAAGGGCCCTCCATCACGTGGGATCCAGGGGCAGGCTTGTGTGTGGGTCAAGGGCAGATGTCAGACGTGCCTACAGTCGAGACGGAGCCGTGTCCTGATTTGGGGAAACCTTTTGGAGAGCCTCATTTTCCTGGTGTGTAAAATGGGGGTGACAACAATGGAATTTACCTCATAGGCTTTGAAGTGAGGGTTAAAGGCGTGAAGACACGA
Organism: Rhinolophus hipposideros; assembly: GCF_964194185.1. Lineage (NCBI taxonomy): Eukaryota > Metazoa > Chordata > Mammalia > Chiroptera > Rhinolophidae > Rhinolophus > Rhinolophus hipposideros. Next base: position 11,627,163 of record NC_138070.1, read on the forward strand.
GACGTGCTTAGCACAGCGTGCCGCAAACGCATTCCAGCTTTACCGATTACTGTTTTATTATGGAATAAAACAGGTGCACTTGAAGTCTATGAAATGGGACTGGAAGATGCTCAAGATCGGTTATGGAGTGAAAACAGGCAGTTGAGAAGGGACCCCATTTTTGAGTGTGTATGGGTGTGCGTGTGTACACACACACGTACATATATATGTATGTGTATATATAATTTAGTTTTCTTCTTGATGCTTTTAAACTTTTTCCTTAAAAAAAATTTTTTAAATAGGCGTGGAAGACACACATCTCAGTGCAAGAACATAAGCAGCTTCCGGTCCACCTTCCTTTGGCTCGTGGGGACCCTTTCTGGAGGCTTCCCCTGAGCAGCAAGGCTCCAGTCCGTAGTCATTTTGGTGCAACATGGAATGCGGTGCAGGCTGCTCCGTCTAAAAATGGGCAGAAGGAGTCACGTCTGCAGCTGCTTCAGTTCTCCCAGTTCTCTTGTGGCTCTGTGGGTGACGGATCGGCACCCTTGGATGGAGTTGGGGTTGTTTTCCCTCCACAACCCAAGGCTCCGTGGCTCAGCTGGCAGGGATGGGCGAGCCAGAGCTCAGCATTCTGGACCCCCCGCCCGAGATTTCCCGTACTCTTGGAGAATCCTGTCTCTTGGGACTGTGTGTGACATAGAGTCATCCCTGGTTTGAGTGACAGCCTCCTCTATGACAGACCACGGCTCACAAGTCATGGGCAGAGCTGTGAGCAGTCCCGAAGGCTGATTTCTCTTCCAAACCGCCAAGGGAGTGACCACACCTATTGAATCCATTCTCTTCTCTCTGTTTCTGCTGCTGCCAGCCCGACTCACTCTATCATCATTTAAAGATGTTTAAATGTTTCCTTTTTTAAAAATTGAGGTGTAACACGTATAAGGAGCACAGATCTGAAGTGCTTGATGAATTTTACATACCAAAGCACTCGTATTGCCACCCTAGACAGAGAGCATTTCTCAGAGCCCAGCTGGCTCGCTCATGCTTCCTCCCGGTCAATATTACCCCAAGGGTAACCACTCTCCAACCTCCATCACCACAGCTGAATTCCATCTCTCTTGACATCCTACAAAAGGAATCACACAGAATGTGCTGTCTTGTGTCTGGCTTCTCACCATTCCATTTGGGGGAAATCCGTCCACGCTCTCACAGGAAGCCATAGTTTTTTTCCTTTTTCATCGTCGTGCAGTATTCCCCTATATGAACATCCTGCAATTTGTTCATCTATTCTTCTGTGGATGGGCATGTGGCTTGTGTCCAATTTGTGGCTATTAGGGTAAAGACGTTATGGACATTTCTGTACGTGCCTTTTGACAGACATAAGCCTTTATTTCTACCATCATTTCTTGTACCAGCAGCTGCAAGTCTCATCACTGAGATCCCAGCTTCTACTCTTCCCTGCTTGAATGCATTCACTACATAGCTGTCCGAGTCATCTTAAGAAGAATTTGTAACTCAGTTGCGTAAGCCTCCAAAGGCTTCCTAGTGAACAAACCCAAAACTGTTTACTCTGGCCTGTAAAAACTCGACACGGTCTGGCTCCTGCCTGCCATTCCTAGTTTTCCTTGAACCACTGTCCCTCTCACTGTGCCCCAGGCCACCTCAGCCCTCTCTCTGTCCCTTGAATATGCCAAGCCCGTTCCCTGCATGGACCTTGGCACTAACTGCTCCCCCTTTCTGAAATTCCTTCCTGAAACCTTCCCCTAAGATTAATCCCTTCTGGTCACTCATGTCTCATCTTCAGAGAGGTCTTTCCTGATGGTCAGAAAGAGCCCCCACATCCATGTTCTTTGTAGCATTTTCTACTCTCTTTTACCCTTGTCTTCCTCTCTCCATGAGAGCAGAGTACTTGCCCAACTTATTGACACCTTCATCCCCAGTAACTAGCCTGATGCCTGGCACAGAGTTGATGCTCGTGAATGTTGGGGGATGAATGAAGGCAGTAGCCATAGATGTCTTCATAGCCATACCCAGATCTTTTTTTAAGGGGAGGCAGCGTAGCTCAGTGTGGACCACCTTTGAGCTTGGCTATCAGACTGTCTGAGTTTGAGGCCAGGCTACACCTCTTACGAGCTGTATGATCATAATCATCCCATCGCCACGTGCCTCACTTTCCCCATCTGTACAGTGGGGATAATAGATCGTTGCCGGGACCTGGGATGTACTATTGCTGTTTCACAGGGCAGCTGTGCTATCCCTATTTTACAGACAGAGCAAAACTTTTTGAGTGCAGAAAACGAGGTCCAGAGACTGCTCAGATCACACAGATATGGAACAGCAGCACTAGGACTTGAACCCAAGTCTGGCTCCGCTCCAGAGCCCACGCAGACGCCTGTGGGAAGCACCTACTGTAGGGTCCTTGCTCTGGTCAGGTTGGATGGCCCCCAGAGTGTTTATATAATCCTGGGATTCCACTATCATGTCAGTAGCTCTAAGAGGTTTAGAAAATAGTTCCACTTGGTTAATTCACTTGGTTTTCACAGGAGACCTGAGAAATAGGCAGGATCAGGAGGCATTGCTTTATTTCACAGTGAGTGACCTGGGGCTCTGGCACTTTCCCTGAGTGGCTCCTTAGCCCCCCAGGCCCGCTGTTAGCACTGCCGCCAGTTACCCTCTGACCTCCGGCGGTACTTTGCAGAGGTTTAAGCATTTCCAAGTCTATTACCTAGTGGTCCCCGAACTTTGGGCTTTTGCATGCCACCTTTAAACGCATGGTTAAGTGCTTTAAGTGCATGGTTAGTGCTTTATAAATGGTAGCAAGGATTTTCATTTTTGGCCTTGCTGCGGTTGCCTTCTCAGTCCATGGACAGATATTTCCTGCATCACCACCAATGTGCCATGTCCCAGTGAGCTCCTAATCCTTCATATTTGAAAACCATACCACTGCTACTAGTCATATGACTATTGATAACAGTAATATATCATCTCTGCAGCACAGTGCAATTCACAAGAGGGTGAGTGCATCCACATTTAGCAATACTTTATTGCCAGGCTTTTGTAAATAACCAGGGTTAATTTCATCCTCATAACAACCCAAAGAGAGAGGAGGAGTGATTGTTCTTCTCCTGTTGCAGTGAAGAAATTGAGAATCAGACAAGTTAAGCAACTTGCCTAAGGTCACACAACTAGGGAGTAGAAAGGCCTTAGCTTCAAACTTGGTTCTATCCAACTTCAAAGCAAGCCAGACCCTACTGCACCTGGGATGTACACCTTGCTAGGCATCAGAAACACCGGGAGAGCTTTTAAACAATAATGATGCCTGGACCCTACTCCAAACCAGTCAACCAAAATCTGCGGGAGTGGGATCGAAGTGTCTAAAACAAAAACAAAAACAAACATCTTCCCCAGGAGACCCCAATGTATAGGGAAAGATGAGAAAAATGGCTCTAGACCAGTGCTTCTCAAACTTTTCAGATGCACATGAATTCCTCTGGGGATTGCGTTAAAATGCAGGTTCTGGTTCAGCAGATCTGGGGTGGGGCCTGAGACTCTGCATTGCTAACAAGTTCCCTGTAGCGCTGCTGCTGGTGCACAGAGCACACCTTGAGCAACAAGAAATGAACCTGCTGCGTGTCCTCTCTTCTTAACCATACCTACCAAATGTACCTAAGAGTTTCCTAGAGCAAGAGGTAACCTGAATTTCTTCTCCAAGGAATAACAATAATGGTAACAATACCACTTGTTGAATATCTACTATGTGACAAACACTGTGCTGAATAGGCTTTAAATATATCATCTCATTTAAACTTCAGAATAACCCTGTGTGGTGGGTACTTCTATTATTATTCCCATTTTACAGGTGATGAAACAGAGGCACAGAAAAATTAAATGGCTTGTTCAAGACCAATGCAGTTAGCACAGTAGTCAAAATTCACACCCGAGTCTCTCTTGGGACTCTCGATGCCTTGTTATCCTGCCTACCTTAATTCGAAACCATTCTCCACCTATGCTGTGTAACCTTAGGAAGTCACTTGACCTCTCTGAATTTCATTATTTCCCAATTGAAAACTGAGCACAAAGATCATCCCTGGATACCTCACATCAGAAGAATACATTCTGCTGTCAAATAAGACCCCATCCCTGAAAGGGGCATTCATTCTTCGAAGACACAGCAAGTTACAAATATGCATTCTGAGACTAGAGGGGTCCTGTTTTATTTTTAATCTTGAGCAAGGGAGTGGGATTTTGGCCCTGGGGACAAAACGGTGTAAGGGACTGGGGAGCAGATAGGCACATCTGCAGGAGAAGATAAGGTTTTCGCCATCACCAGTGACTGGAAGCTTATTAAGGAGGGATGGCTGGAGAGATGCTATCTCCCCAGCTGAAATATCAGCCAGTTTATCTCTGGCAATGACTCAGGCTGGGCAGGGGAGCCAAGGCAACAGGGCAATCAATTACAGTGCTTCATGCTCTCCAAGGAAGCTGAGATCTGCTGCTCGCGCAGCCCCAGTAGTGGGGTGTGGATGAGCAGCCCCTCAGGGAAATTAGATGAGTTGCAGCTTCAGATTCTTTTTCAGGATAGAATCTGTATCCCATTTGGAAAATGATAGAGGCAAGAGAGGGAGCCAGAGGGCCGCATTCCAGCACCTTCACGCTGTATGAGTGGGCAGGTCACTGCGCCTCTCAGAGCCTCTGTTTCTTCCTCAGTAAAAACGAGGCAAGTCTCACCTGCTTCTCAGTAAACACAGAAAACCTTGGGGTTTGAAGGTTTTCCAAATGGCAGTATGTGCTTTGCATGGACCTGATGGTATAGGGCAAATCTAGATGGTACATGAATGGTCCATTTTATATCAGTCACTGCACTAAGCACTTTATAAAAGAATTTCACATTTATACACGTACTTAATTTAGATCAGTGCTTCTCACTGGGGTGAGGAGGTGATTTTGCCCCCAAAGGAGACTTTTTGGATTGTCACCGCTGGGGTTAGCGGGGCTTGTTTGCCAGGGCTGCTGCTAACCCTCCTACAGGCACAGAGCATCTCCCAACACAATCATCTGGTCCCAAATGTGAATGGGGAGACGTACTGGTTGAGATTCAGTAGTTGTGCAAAGCGTATTGTACAAATTAGCTTTCTCCCCTCCCCTCCCGGAAGCAAGCACTTTTGCCCTTTCCGTGGGGTATTTCATTTACCTACACGTCTCTAAATAGCCCGCTTGTGTTGTGACTTCTCAAGGACGGCCTTCTAGACTTTATCCTTTGGCTTCTCACTGTGGCAGGTGAGGAGCTGGCTCTCCTCTTTCTGCCCCACCTGTGCCTGGCTTCACACAGGACACCGTCCCCCCAGGTGGTGTGGTAATTTCTGTGGGATCAATACTCAGTGTTTATATTACCCTAACTGTAAACGGTGTGTGCTGCTGATAGTGCAGTCAGCTCAGATTACGCCCCCTCCTGCAACACCTTTTGTTCTCTCTGAAGTCAATAATTGCCTTGTTTTTCCCTTGGCTTTGTTATCTATGTACTTTCCACTAACTCAGCCCTCAGCTCTTTGCCAGTTGAAATCTCCTTTCAAGATATGCAGACCCATCAGGGAGGAAATCTATCAAGTATGTCTCTCCTAGAACAGACAAACAGTTTCTGCAGGAATTGTTTTACGTAAGACTCACAACAGCCCTAGGAAATAGGTACTGTCATCATCATCATCTTCTGACTTCTCAGAGAGGTCTTCCGCATGCCCAAGGTCACACAGCAGTCTGTGGAGGAGTTAGAACTAGACCGCAGGCCGGTGGGACCCCATGGCTCTGGGAAAGACGCTCTGGGAAGAAGCCCATTGAAATACCTCCTGTAACGAGATTATAACCTGCCTCAATGAAACCGTAGTAGCCCAGTCATTTCTGTATGTGCACCGCTGATCTCAAGGCCAGGCATGGAGCAGGACTCTGAGTATTGTTTGTTGAGTGAATAAGTGAAGAATTTCGAGAGGTGGTGGGAGGAGGGCCCAGTGCTCCTGAGCAGGGGATCAGAAAAGTTGGGGCTTCGTTGGGTAACTATGAGTGAGTAGCTTAACCTCTGCCCTCAGCCTCCTCATCTGTAAAATGGAACTGAGAATACCTGCTTCACAGGGCTCCTTGTGAGCAGCCAGCGAAGCTGGTAAACTGCAGGTGCTCAGGAACCTATAAAACCCTGCACAGGAGGTACACAGGCCCATCAGTCACTGTGTACCTAGGAGCAGATTTCTGCAAAGCCCCTCCCTCCTCTGCTCCCTCCCTCCCTTCCTCCATCCTCTCTCCCTCTCTCCATCCCTCTCTCCCTTCTTTCCTTCCTTCCATCCTTCCTTCTAAGTGAAACATGGCATAATTAATTTAGAAAAGACAAAGAAATGCCTTACAGTTGAGAAAAAGATATATTATAGCCCAAGCTAGTTCTAATATGATAAAATATTTATATTCATGTGTCATAAAAATTGATTTGCCGTTCTCTTGCCTGGTATCATTAATGGGTAGCTATGTAATATCTTATTATTTTTTTTGCCTTCCTTTTTTCTCTCTCTCTTCTAGAAAGGTAGAGTTTCAAATGACTATGATGAAATCATTTTTCAGAAATAATAATAGATAATATTTATTTAGTGTTTACTATGTGCCAGTCACTACTGCAAGCCTTTTACATTTTAACTCATTTAATTGTCACACAGCCCTAGGAGGTAGGTACTATGGTTATTCCCATTTGACGGATGAGTAGACTGAGGCACACTTTGGTCACTGGTTCAGAACAGGCAGGTGCCTGTTCTGACTCTAAAGCGCTAGCTCCTGACCCTTCCTTCTGCCACCTCTCTGTGCTGTGAGCCTTGCTGCTCTCAAGTGTAGGCCAGCATCCCACAGCTTTTTCTTGGGGAAAAGCACCTCATATTCAACACCTTTTCAGTTTGCAGTTAATAGATGTACCAAGAACTCTGAATTTCTACAGCTCAAATTTTGGGTGTTGATGTAGGTTTTCTAGCCAGGAGTGGAGAAAACCAAGAATTCCTCTTCTGGCAAGGTTTCGGTCTTGGCAAAGCAATGCTGGTTCTCAACAATATTGGAGAGAGGAGCCCTGGAGGAGAGCCTGGGACAACCCGTCCCCCGAAGCCAGTTTGGCATCTTAGGAACGTGACTCTTTAGGAACGTGACTCTTTAGTTCCGAGGCCTCCACTCCCTGCCATCTTCCTTCGCTGCCTTGCAGCTTCAATGTCAAGGCTGTCTAACCATGATGCACACTGTCCCCGGGAGCTTTTCAGAGTCAGACTCTGGTAGAGAAGAGGCTTCCGTGGCTCCCAGCCCACAGCTGCTCCAAGGGCCCACAGACACAGAGACACACGATCACAGACACGCATAAGTCACAGGCACACACACAGAGTCACACACACTCATGAACACAGAGACACAGAGTCCCGTAGACACACACAGGTACATACACAGACACTCAGAGACACACATTGCAGGTTCACACAAACACACACCACATACATACACAGACACATGGAGAGACATTTACAGACACACACGTACACACATATAGACATACACCAACACAGAGACACACAAACACACATACAGACACATAGAGACATACAATCACAGAAATACGTATATATACTGACATATATGTACTGCACAGAGACAGACATGCAGAAACACACACAGACGCATCCACACAGATACCCAGACACACCCACCCACACACACACACACGTACACACACATACAGGCACACACTCCTCTGCCCGTTTGTCCCATTCACTGTTTCTTTATCACAAAACCGCAGCCCTGAGTTTCAGGTCCTGCACTCAGTAGGTATCCAACAAATGCCTGTTGGATGAATACGTGCGCACGTGATTCAGGTACTCTTTCCCTGCGCTGTCCCCGAATGTTCCGGTATTTGTTGTTGGACTTGCCTGGAGACGGTTGGAAACGAGAACTACAGGGATTCCTGTATTCGTTTTGGATAGAAGCCACTCTCCTGAGCACAGCTTGCAAGGTCCTTCATGATCTGGCTCCTGCCAGCTTCTTTTGCCTCATTTCCCCACCACCCTCTGCTGTGTTCTTCTCCACTTGCAGGGGTTTTCAGTTTTTCCCACGTCCCAGGATTCTTTGGGAATCTGATGGAAGCTACAGACCCTCTTCTCTAATATACACACATATACACATTCAAACAAGTCCCGTTCATGGATCTCCAAGGTGAACATCTGCATGGTAGGGCTTGGGAGACCCAGAAAGGTGAAGTGCCTTGTGTGGGCTCAGGGATGACGGAATTGGAACGGAGACCCAGGTCTCTGGAGCTCACGTTCAGGACTTGCTCCCATTCAGCACCCTGTGTTGATGAATGAACACCATGTAATTAGTTGATACAATGAACAATTAAATCAGACACTCTTCTCAGCCTTCTCCATCCATCAAAACCTCAGCGCTGGCAGCTCTGTCAGAGGCTCAAATACCAATGGTTTCTGGAGTGCAGCGTTTTTCCTTGTAGCCTGGTATTTTCCTGATGATTATAAATGGAAGTGATTATAGCAGGGTCCTGTTGACAGTTCCTTGGAATGTCTGCCACGTAACTGAGAAAGCTCATCTTCAAGCTTGCAAACGAACCAGGACAGCACCCCAAATAAAAGCTGTTTGTCTCGATTGTTGTAACCTGCCATGTTCAGATTTCTTAGGGTACGGAGATGCTTCATCAGTGCTCCGTATCTAGTCTAATAGCTCTGCCATGTCCCCAATTCCCTAAGCCAGAAGCAAGGGCTTCACCCGGCATGTCCCTCTTCTCATCCTTCCAGTCGCATCTGTCACTAAGACCTGTCTCTTTTCACTGCATGTCTAATCTGTCCACTTCTGTCATCTTGGAGGCCACCCCTTTTCCAAAACTGGGCCACTGTTATTTGTAGCCTAGAGAATGGCCACAACTTCCCCTGGATGGATGCCCTGCTGAGATATTAGCTAATGAGTGCTTTTCCTTTTCACTTCCACCATCCGCTGTTTGGGCCAGAAAGATGGTAGGTGGGTCAGGATGGGCTGTGCTGTGCTGCTGTAACAGACAACCAGCGCGTTCAGAACAAAAGCTTGTTTTGCTTGTGCAGAGTCTGCTCGTCTTGGTGGTATTCCGGGGCAACTGTGCCCTGTGAAGATTACGTCAGCAGTCCAAGCTGCTTTGATCTTGTGACTCTTCCATGTCAGTGGAAGCCAGCATGCTTCCATGATTGCTGCAGGAGGGGAAGAGAGAGAGAATTGTTCAGCGTTTCCACCCAGAAGTGACACGGGTCGTTCCTGCTCCCATGTTTATTGGCCACAGCAAGTTGTATGACCATTGTCTAATTCAAAAGAGCAGAGGAGCAATCAGAAGAAGGAGAATTGGAAATATTGGTGAGCAGCACTAATCATTTTCCCCAGGGAACAGGTGGCAGAATAGGAGCTGATAATAAGGGAGCTGATAATAAGGCTTCTTAATTCAAAATATGGATCTGGCTGTGAGACAGAAAGATTCAGGAAATCAACATCAGCCAGACCCAGTTCCCTTCCTCCCACCTCTGATTAGGGGCCAGGTTGGGGGAGAGTTTGAAAAGGAAGTGGGGAGGGAATGAATATGAATTTACATAAATGTGGGGGCACCCCTTGAAGTACAGAGATCCAAGGGTCATGGTGCCCCTGTGTCTTGTTGGCCCCCTCTGATACTCTGATAATCGGAAGCCTTTCCATCTTGAATGGCGAGAGAGCTAAGGGTTGGAGGTGGCGGTGAGGGGTGTTGAGCAGAGGGAAGGCTGGCCGAAAGCACAGGGGTTGTGTGTGGCCCCAGAGGGGGATGGGAAAGGAGCCAGAGGGAGGGAGGATCAGAGGGAAGGCTGGTCCCACGATGAGGGGACTTGTGCCGCGGAGGAGGCACTGACGAGTGGGACAGGTGAGGACCAAAAGACGATGCAGATCCATGTCAGCAGAAGTCGGTGCAGGACAGAAGACGAGCTCAAGGACCAGAAGGGACAAGTTACATCTAGGGCAGGAACTAGCCTGGTGAGGAGGTAGCTCGAGAGTGAACGGAGCAGCCCTTCACCCACTAAACTCATCAGGCTGCTGTGTGCGTGAGCTCCCTGGAGTGTGGCAGGGAGGGGGAGGGCGATCAGGGAGAGGAAGGAGAATAAACACCTGCACGGATGTGGGGGGTCACCTGCAACTTCTTCTGAAAGGGCAGAGAGTAGTTTCCTACGTCAGGCTGAACAGAGGTCAGGTGTCTGAAACTCAACGAGGTTCTAGAAATTAAAGTGGTTTTCTCTTCGGACACCTGAGTCTATCTTGGGTGCCTCACACACCAGTGCTTCTTAACCTGTCATCTACTCACTAGTGACACCCAGCAAACTGTTACCTGGTTCACAACGAGGAAGTACAAAAACCAGGAGTGTTTTTCAAACTTTTATAGCAATTTGACATCCAAGCGAATTTTTGTCATGTTTTCCCAAAGCAGAGGTCTGTAGTGGATTGGAGGGAAAATGGTCCTGCCCTATAGATAGTCTGGAAAGTACTCTTCTGAGTTCCTAAGTGGCTTTTCTGATTCCACACACGTCCCCTCCTAATGATTTCCTTAGTGGTCTTCCTAGAATGTAAGTCGGGTCTCAACATACCCCTGTCTACAATCCCCCGGTGATTTTTCTCAAGCCCTTTTGGGTAGAGACCAACTTCCTTACTGTCCCTTCTCACCTCCCCAGCCCCTCCGCTTCCCTCTCTCCCCCACCCATCCCTGCTTCCTGGCCACACTTCCTCTTACAGATAGAGTCTCACAAACACCATGTCCCTGCTGACCCCAGGCCCTTTGCCTGTGCTATGGCCTCCACCTGGCGTGCTTTTCCCTCCATCTTGGTAGAGTCGACTCCTGTTCTGCCTTGGGATCGCAGCTCAAGAATCACCTCCTCAGAGAGGTCTTCTCTGTCCCCTGGGCTAGTTGAGGCCCCCGCTTCCTGCCTTGATCACATTGGCTTCCTTGAATGCACCTGTAAACCTCTTGTTCTATGTCCGCCTTCCTCCAGGTTTGTGACCTCTAAGAGGGCACAGACCTCACCTCTTTTGCTCACCACCAAATCCCATGGGCCTGGCTCAGCTCTAGTCCTCCGTAAATATTTGTTGAATGAATTAATGCAACACCCAGAGCTTGTGGGAAAGGCATTTGAGATTATGAAGTGTATACTTTGGGGGCCAGGCCTTTATTTCATAAAAAAGTTCCCACATCTCCTTCCTCTGCCCAGAACCTGGCAGCCCGTCCCGAGCTCCTGCTGATAAATCATTTTCTTGCCACAGCTGAACAGGAAAGGACAGCGTGAGAAATGGGAGTCGGTCACCGAGTCGCGGACAAAGGCCCGAGTTGACATGGTAACAACAGGGAGACCGATGTGGCCTGGGCAGCAGTCTGGCCCCTGGACACATCTGAGAACAGGCCCTGAGCCATTTTTCCTCTGTGCGGGGGAGTCCGCAAAGGCCAGGGTGGGGGCTGGTGGAGGCTGTGCTCTCTGCCGTGGGATGGGCTGCGAGCAGCTTTAGCCATAGAGGTCGTGCCCTGGGGGGGCGGGGGGCGTTAGAATGTCTTTTAATATATATGTTTGATATATAATATATGTATAATGAATTAAAATATTTTTTTAGCTTTTATGTTGCACCCTGTTTTTAAGTTACAAAGGTAATTCAGTGCCTTCTATATGAGTCATAATGGGCGTATGCAGTGGTTAGACACGGGGGCTTAGGAACCTGGCTGCCTGGGTTGAAATCTGGTTCCACCCCTTCTCAGTTTTGGGAACAGAGACGAGCCACTTAGTCTCTGTGTGCTTTCGTTTACCCAGAGGCACCCTGGGGATAAAGACAGACCCTACTTAGTAGGGTGCTAAGAAGGTTCCAAGAGCTGATGCATGTCAGGCACTTCTAGACGCGAATAAAGAAGGACAGTCTCTATCCCCACGCTCGGTTTGCAGATATCAGATATCGAGAGCTCCACAGCTGGAGGTCTGGGGAGGTGAGCCCGGTATCTGGCAATTCCAGATGTGATGAGAGACCACGAGGCTGAGTGGCAATTTCAGTACCCTTACGGGACGAGTGGCGCAGGGATGGGAACTCAGGGCCTGCGGAGGGGAGGAGGCCTGGGTGAGCCCTCCTTTCTCTTGGTTGGAATCCTGAGGCGCTGCTCCCTGGGGGTCCAGGGGAAACAGAAACAGACAGGCTTCTGGGGCTTCAGCTCAGCACTGACTCATCTCAATCAGCAAACAAAACAGACTCCAGTTTCTGTCTTCGTGGCCTTTACGTTGCCATGGGATGAGACAGTAATAAATACCAGAAACAAAATGTTCAGAACCTCCAATGATTATAAGTTCTACAGGGAAAAGCGAGCAGGGAAGGGGCGGGTACGGGGAGGGTTGCAGTTTTGTCTTTCTGAGAAGATAACACTTGGGCACCAATGGGAGGAAGTGAAAGGGGCACGGCGGGCAGACGTCTGGGGGAAGATCATGGCTCCTACCTTTTGTTCTAGTCTAAGTATCTAGTTTAATTAAGTATCACAAATCACAGATGAAATGCAAGAGTTAAAAGAGAGGCGTTATTCCCATGAACACTAAGTTAAATGCTTTCAAAAGACTTGAAAAGGTGAGTTACAAAGAAATGTCGTCAAATTAGGGGATAAAGACTAAGAGATTGGCCAAAAAAAAAAAAAAGAATCACACAAGTCCGGAAGAGTGGGGCAGTCAGGTTGTTTCGCATGTTCCTTCTTTAAAGTGCACTTCTCTAAAGAAACTGGAATTGGATATCAAAGGTAATATATCATCGTTGTGATTTATGCACGAAAGAGAAAAGGGAATTCCATTAGGGCTGCCGTGCTCTGTGACAAGATCTTCTGCCTGCTTGAAAAGAGTGGCGAACAAATGGCATTGCTTTGTTTTAGGCTGAACTGAAACATGGAAAGGTATGGATGTGTCACGTTTTCTGATTCTTCGCTTTGGCTTTCTTAAATAACCCACCCACTGCTAGATCTGACATCGGAAGCAGGCAAGTTTGCTGAACCTCAATGAGTGGAAAGCTATTTTTCTGGGAAATGTGTCCGACTGGCATCCCTCCTCTCTGCCTGAGTGCACCCCGTTCTTTCTTGGAGATCACTGCAGAGAACAGGCAGGAGACGGAGGAAAGCGATGAGGAAACAGGAGGTGGTGTGAAGTAAATGTGCCGAATTAGAGACCTCGTCCAGGTTCCGATGGTAACTTACTGGGAGAACTCGGGCAAGTTATTTTATCCTCACTCTCTTCATCTGTAACGTGCGCGCACAGAGTTCTTGCCAGGATGAAATGAGATGGTGCATTTCAGGTGCCTAGACACTGCCTGTCATATTGGAAGTGCTAAGGAGTGAGGTGACTAATTATTTTACTATTGATATCATTGTGGATGGAAAAGGGGCCACATGGGAAACCTGACAAGCTCAGGAGGCTGAAAATAACCACATAGGATGGCGTGAACATAAACATTCCTAACTAAGGTGGACCATGGCGGGAAGTCACATCTTTGGCCTGTAGCTTCCTTGACAAAAGTCAATCTTTACCTTAAGTGAGCCTGTCTGTTGTCGTTTTGCATCTAAGATAACATACCCTTTCAAATGTCAGAGTAATCCCTTTTTCTGGACACCCCTCCCTCCCGCAGGGGGTATAACCCACCAAACCAGAGCAGGAAACTACAACATTCCTCACTGTTATCTTGTTCCCCAAATACCATCACTCTGTGCTGTAAGATGCTATTAGCTCTCCTGTACCCACCAATGTAAAAGAAGTGTGTGTCTCTCCATTTTGCTTTTTATCCAATTCCAGAGATTTCCCCGCTTTGCTTTCTCCCACCCCCTTAATCTACAACCAACGGGTTTCATGTAACTCTCCTCTTTTGATGCTAATGTATAAAATGAGTTGCAAAATGGCCATTTTCGGAGCATTGTCTCAATCCATTGAGACTTTGCATCCCAGCAATTGTCGTCAGTTTGGCTCAAAGAAACTCTTACAAGTTTTCTCTTCGGCTGGACGTGTTTTTCTTTGACATCATTGAAATTCAAAAAGCTGTACCTGCACTTGGTGGCAGGTCGTCTCTCATGGAGCCTGGACTAGATACGCTGGAGGAGACCCACAGGGGCACTCGACCCATGGGTACAGCATCATCTCCAGCAGGAGACCTGGAAGCATGCCTCTCGGTGGGCAGCGTGGCAGTCTGGGGGTCTGACAATTCCACGTGGTGTTCAGCCCGCGGAGCCTCATTTTGAACAGAGAAAGTTCAGCCCCCCAACTCTGTACGTCCTGGCTGGGATTGGAACTTGGTGAACAGAAGGCCCAGACACCAGGCCTTTGCAGGTGGACCCAGGAAGTTGGCACCACCTTCAGATGTACCACTTTGGATTCTGAGAGATGGGGAGACCACATTCATGGTGTTGAGCTCCTGGGTCCACTCCCCCTGGGTCCTTTTCGTCTGTCATCAGCACAGGATGTCCTCTTCATGGGATGTCCTCTTGCTTACCATGTCCCACCCTTCGTTCTTCAGTGTCCCTTGAGGTGCTAAGGGATATTTTGTGTTTAATGGTCCCCTCGCCATAGAAATCTGGGAAATACAGCATACTATGGTAGCGAAAATAATGGCTAAGTTTTTGGAAGGGAGGTGACCACTGTGTGCCAGGAGCCCAACTAAGTATTTTCCAGAGTTTTTCCCACTTACTTCTATTAATGTCCCAATGAGGTAGGTACTCTTATTATTCCCATTTCACACGTGAGGAAATGGAACATCAAGAAATAGTACTCAGAGAGATTAGTTAACTTACCCAATGTTGCCCAGCTAGTAAGTGGAAGAATAAGGATTTGAACCCAGGTCTTTCGACCCCAGAGCTTCTGTTCTTAATTTGAATTAAGAGGTTTTTTGTTTTGTTGTGTTTTGTGTTTTTCCTGCAAATCCTTGATTTACAATGAGGTGATCAGGGAATGTATCCAATATCTCATCTAGGAATATTTTGAGTAGAGCTGTAGCCTCTGTTTTTCAAACGCAAAAGAATATGTAAATGAAAAACAAGCTTACTCCCTGTAGGCGTCTTACGTCCACTTGAAAGGATAGCAGCTGTTTCTGTCCAAAGTTATCCTGTGCCCTCTCTTCAATATTCTATCCAGAATTAGCGTCAAAACTTCCTAACGTCCTGCAGGAAAGAAACCGCTTTAACTTTCTTTAACCCTGTTAGCCCCCCCCCCCCTTAATTTTTCTCCAGAATCTCTTTTTGCTTCCCACTGTATTTCAGAACAGTTATTAACATCCACAGGAAGAATATTCCATAAAACACAGTTTGAGGAAATCCCCTCGTAGGGGAGGCATATATCACTGTGTGTAATTTATTTCCCAAATGGGAGAGGGGACCCATTTCATCGTATATTCAGGCAGGTAGTGATTAGGGCAAGAATTCTTTCTTTACATAAAGGGCAACATAAACTAAACCCAGACATACCCTGTGATATCTTCTAGAAGATATTGTTCTAGGGATTAGCTACTTGGAATTTCACAACAAAGAGGGAAATGGCAAATCATGAGTTATTGATGTACCCTAACATTTTCAATGTGTCATAAAGGGAAACTTGACAAGAGGGAACCCCTGAAGAATCTTGGATGATATTTGCTTGAAATTGGCTTATGGTAGTTTCATATCTCCTTTGCAGGCCCAGCCCTGGATGACTCCATGAGTAATAGCTTCCTTTTGAAAGCTTTTCATTCTTTATATCATTTTCTTAGTCCTTGGCAAGATTGCTTAGGGGGCTGTATTTATTTCTAATCCGTGGAAAAGAAAGCATGCCTGTCCTGGAGACTCCAACCTCTGCAAAGCATGCGAGGTAATGATAGAGTGAAGTAGTTATACAAACTCTAAATAGCTATCACTATAAATATAAAATTGTAAGGTACATGAATAAGAAGCTCCTTGAACACTTCCAGAATGGACGGTAAGCTTGGGTGAACTTTGGCAAGTACTCAGAAGGTACAACCAGAATAAATGGATTATTGGGAAGTCGTGTGGTAGAAGTTTCCTTTCTTCCTACACACACAGATTACATTTCTCAGCTGTTTGGTCCATAAAAGCCTCCCACCCACAATTCTTAATCTTTTCCCACCCTGGCAACCTTGGAAGCCATTTTATTTTTGAGGATGGTGAAGCCAGCAGATAGAAAAGTTCTGGGTCCTTGAGTTAATGTTTTGCCAGAGCTGCCCTAGCATTCAAGAACACTGCTTTGCAATAGCACATGAGTGAGGAATACACTTCTGTTACGTTTGAGCTATTATACCTTTTGAGGATTGTTTGCTGTTGTGGTTGAAAGTCTGGACAGGGAGTTTGTACGTGGTGGTGGTTGTAGTGCTTGCTGAGAAAGAATCGTGTGTAGTTGTGAGACCCTGAGCTGCAGTGTAAGATAGATGCGGTTTAAAATCTTGGCTCTGCCATTCACTTGCCTCTTTGATCTTGGGTAGTTTACTTAATCTCCTTCAGCCTTGGTGTTTTTCCTTAGAAAATGGAAACATTTATACTACAGGCTTTTTTTTTTTTTTAAGTGAAAGAAAACACATTTAACATGTCTGGCACAACGACGGACACGTAGTAGGTGCTCAATAAATGGTAGCTGTTGTTATTGATTTTTCCAATCACTTTTAAAAGAATTCTACTGTTTGGGTTCTGCAGGTTTTCGTAGCGATCTCTGTATATCTCCATCCTCAAATAGAATAGAGAAAAATATCTGAAAACTGAGAGATGAAAAATTTGCCCCTCTTTTCTTTTGAGTTCACCATAGTTGTGATTAAATCGTTATTTGAATACTGACCAGTTTCACATCTCTCTTCCTTTCCAGGCCCCTTGAGGGCAGGCATGATGTCTGTTTCGGTGTCATGTTTGTGCTTAGCCTACACACTGCATCACAGAGAGTGGAAGTTCAGTAAATTCTTCTTGAAGGCATGAATTGATGAGGATGTGAATCCTCCACTTAGAAATCTTTGCAGAGCTCCACAAATACCTAACCCACAGGTAGGCAGGGGAGAGATGCTTCAAGACCAGCCAACTCAGATGGCTTTTTCATTGGCCTGTCTGAAATGACCGCAGACTCTCTCCTTGGGTCTTAAGTAGAGGCTCTATAAGGTGTTGGTCTGTGTGTCAAACTCAGCTCATCAGCATATTATGTTTATTCTGTACTGCGTTTTGGTGTTTTTTTAATTAAAATTTATTGGGGTGACCATGGTAAGACTGCTGGAAGAAAAGATGAAATAGTGCCATTTGCGACAAAATGGTTGGACCTTGAGATTATTATGCGAAGTAAAATTAGTCACACAGAGCATTTTATGAATTTGACTCCAAAGGCAATGGAAGTAAAAACTAAAATAAACGAATGGGATTATATGAAACTGAAAAGCTTCTGCACAGCAAAAGAAACTATTGACAAAATAATGAGGCAACCAACTGAATGGGAGAAGATTTTTGCAAACAGTTCCTCTGATAAGGGGCTAATATCCAAAATATACAAGGAACTCATGAAACTCAACAACAAAAAAAACAAACAACCCAATTGAAAAATGGACAGAGGACTTGAAGAGACATTTCTCCAAAGAGGATATACAAATGGCAAATAGACATATGAAAAAATGCTCAACATCACTAATCATCAGAGAAATGCAAATGAAAACCACAATGAGATATCACTTCACCCCAGTCAGACAACCCTTCATCAACAAGACAAATAGTAACAAGTGTTGGAGAGGCTGTGGAGAAAAAGGAACTCTCATACACTGTTGGTGGGAATGCAGACTGGTGCAGCCGCTATGGAAGGCAGTGTGGAGGTTCCTCAAGAAATTACGAATAGAATTACCATACGACCCAGCAATCGCTCTCCTGGGTATCTACCCAAAAAATCTGAAAGCATTTCTCTATGGAGACACGTGTGCTCCAATGTTCATTGCAGCTTTGTTTACGGTGGCCAAGACATGGAAACAACCAAAGTGTCCTTCGATAGATGAATGGATAAAGAAGTTGTGGTACATATACACAATGGAATACTATTCGGTGTTAAGGAAAGATGATATAGGAGCATTTGTGACAACATGGATGGATCTTGAGAGTATAATGCTAAGTGAAACAAGTCAGACAGAAAAAGCAGAGAACCCTATGATTTCACTTATATGTGGTATATAAACCAAAAACAACAAAAGAACAAGACAAACAAATGAGAAACAAAAACTCATAGACACAGACAGTAATTTAGTGGTTACCAGAGGGTAAGGGGGTGGGGGGTAAGTGATGAGGGTAAGGGGGATCAAATATATGGTGATGGAAGGAGAACTGACTCTGGGTGGTGAACACACAATGGGATTTATAGATGATATAATACAGAATTGTACACCTGGAATCTATGTAAATTTACTAACAATTGTCACCCCAATAAATCTAATTAATTTAAAAAAAAGAAATTAGTCACACAGAAAAAGTCGAGAACCACGTGATTTCTCTGTACTGTGTCTTCAAAGTTTAATTTATTGCCAACTTGAGAGATTGCACATAAAAAGCCACCTTTACTGCTTCTGTTGAAAAATTAGAAGGTCTGGCCACTCTGGGCTTGATTCGAGCATGGCAGGTGTTGGCTGGAGTTGCATAGCTGTGCTCTTCTGTAGGACATGTGCTGTCCAGTTCATCCCATCAGGCCCACTCTTGCCCTCATTTATTTTGCCAACCTGTCCCTTGAGTTTGCAGTCTCCCCACTCTTATCCCTTAGTTGACTCATTCACTCATTCATTCATTTAACAGATATTTTGATGTTGGTCAAAATGGGGATCCAAGAAAATATTATCCATGCTTACTGATCTCAATGTGTTTATAGGGTGGTCAAGTAATAAGAAACATAAACGTATCGTCCACCCTTAAAAAATATTAATTAATTGATAACAGTGTAATTGTAGTGAGTTAGTGTCCTCCCAAATTTATATACACTCAGAACCTCAGGATGTGACCTTATTTAGAAATAAGGTCTTCGTAGATATAATTACTAATTTTCACGTGCCTTATCTCTGAGAGGCGTAATATCTTTATGAAGTAGGTAGGACCATCCTCATTTTATTAAATAGGAGGCTGATGTTCTGAGGGGTTAACTATCTTGTCCAAGGTCAATCTTTTGCCTCCAAATCTGTTACTCTTTCCACCACATGGAGTATCTGCTTGTTCACAGCTGTATGTTCAACTGTAGTGCCTGGCACAGCGTAGGTGCTCAATTAATCCTTCTTGAACAGAGTGAAACAAAAGACCAGAAAGCAAGCTCTTGAAGGAGTGGAACAGAATAGGGGGAGAGGCTTCCCTAATGGAGGGAGTCTGGGATTATCCCCAGCACAGTGCCTAGGATGTGGTAGGTACTCAGTAAATACTTGTTAAAGGGGGAATGAATGAATAGGACTTTGGAGGTGAGTCTTCCTGGGGTTCCATCACCTGCGAGCATTGGGGTTTTTGCTGTGGGGAATCCCAGGAAGGTAACTGCTAAACATATACTTGGTCTGCTTCCCAGGGCACCCAGCCTTTTCGACTCTACCACTCCCCAGATCAGGGAATGTGGTCAAATCAAATAGTGCTAACTTCATCCCTGCCTGGTTTTCTGCCCCGTACCTGACCCCCGTGCTATGTTAAAAATAGATGTCGGTTTGCAAATGTTTAACAGCTGGATCTGTGAGGCTGGCAGCTGGCGGCTAACAGGGCTGAGGTCTGATTTGGACCCCTGTGGAGACACCTCTCTGTGCCTCTGATTGGGAAGCTGAGTCATGCAGTGCTCCATTAGATGCAATTTCCCCAGCAACACGGAAGCATGGTGAAGGGACGGGTGTCAACCTCATTTTATTATTCATTTTCAGCTCCACAACGGGCTTTTCTGAGGTAACATACATCAGGAGGTCTTCTCACCGGACTGCTTGGGTGGCACTTCCCATTTTGTTGAGCAGACAACTCCCTTGGTGTCAGTGGCCTTTCTGCCCAATTAATGACATCTCCTTCAACCTGACTCTGTGCCTTTCATGTCTCCCTGGGTCCCCTGCGGAGCTAAGCTGCCTGGCTGGCTTCTCACCACAATGGCAGCTGACACAGAGCAGACGTCATTGCAAATTTCAAGGTCACTTCCCCTTTGTTATCCTCACTCCCCGCCCCCCACACATACACCACCGAGACTGGTTCAGTGTGAAGCAGCCTCGAGGCATAGCGTGCGGGCTGCAAAGCTCAAAGACCTCTCCAGAGAAAATCTACACACCAGCTCTGAACGGTACCCAAGTCTTCCGAGACAACTGGCATTGGCTTTAAGCGCATGGTCAGGCATGAGAGGAGGATGGACTGGATTCCCAGGCAGTAGAGTGGGTCAAGGAGGAGCATGGAGTCACACATGGCTTGGGTTCGCCCTTCCAAATGGGGACAATAGTACCGAGTCTTAAAGTGACATTGGAAGGTAAATGAGATGAAGCCTGTGTAGTGCTTTGCATACAGTAACTGCTCAGTAAATATTAGGTCTTTTACTGTTACGAAAAGAATAATGAAGCCATTCCCCCCAAACATTAGACCAGGGGAGGCAAGCTGTTATGAGTTGGGGTTCAAGTCAGAAAAACAGAAACCTGCTGAGGTTTTATTACCAAAGGAATTCAATGCCTGGCCTAGGTTATACAGATGAGCAAAGAATGGAGAAGCCAAACTGAAATCGGTGAGTCATCTCAGAGATTGGCAAGGACAGGAAGTACTGCTATTTCTAGGCCAGAGGAACAGAGAAAGGAGGTGGTGAGCTCAGGAGCTGGGGGCAGCCTTTGGAAGCTGGAACCACAGGGAAGCTTCTGGCAGGAGCTGGACTTCCCCAGGTGACATGGCCACTGCTAGAGATGCTGCCTGAAGAAGAAAAGAAGAGAGAGAAAGACTGACTTCGCTCTCACTGTGATCTACCACTCTCCTTCCTGTGCCTCTCACTGGCCAAGCCAGTGGGACCTGTAGTCCATAGAGGTCAGACCCTGTGATACTGAGGTGAGTACAAGGCAGGAGATGGAGCTGAGAGCAAACAGGCCCAGGTTTTGCACAGCAGTAGCGGTATGGCTGCCAGACAAAATACAGGGTTCTTAGTTAAATCTGAGTGTCAGATAAACAATGACTTTTTTTCAGTTTTAGTGTGTCCGAGTGAAATTATTATTTCAAAATTGTTATTCATTTTGACGTACTGATACTAAAACAATTCTATTGCCTATGTGAAATTCAAATTTAACTGGGTTTCCTGTGTTGTATTTGCCACATTTGGCTACCCTAGGTTGAGGCAATTTTAGAACTGGGGAGAGAGTCCCAATTCTCAGCCCAAATTAGGCGGGTGACAGGTGAGGAAGAGGAAGGCGAGAGGAATGGAGATATCAAGCAGACCTGAAGTTTGCTATAAGGATTAATGCTACTACTGTTTGTTTTAAAGGGGTTCATTCATTTATTCATTCAGTCGTCTACCTATCCATCCATCCTACATCCTTCCTTCTACATTCCTTCCCTACTTATTGAACACCCCCTCTGTGCCTGGCCCTGTGTTGGACATTGAGAATATACCAGTGAGGAGACAGACAGTTCCTTCCCTGGGGCAGTTTTTATGTCAGACAAGAACACAGATATTAAATCACAAAGTACATAACAAGCTATCTACCACACTTTTAAACAGGTCTGTGAATGGTTGCATAGAAAGCCTTGGCAGTCACGGAAAGCTTTCTGGAGGAACTGTCCTTCCAACCGAGACCTGGATTAGTAGGAGTAACTTAAGTAAAGGGAGAATTTAAGGTCCATGTGCCTAAAAACAACAGCACAGACAAAGTTGGGAAGGAGTTTGTTATGTTTGGGAGTCTGGGAGAAGATCCATGTGGGTCCAAGGTGGGGAAGGTGGGGGAACCCGGAGAAGGAAGCAGGGGCAGGGCTGCTGTCTGTGGTCAGGCGGGTTGTACGGGGCTCAACTCCACGGTGTGATGGTCAGGGCACAGTCTAGAGAAATGGCGTGCTTTAGAGTCATTCAGGATATACCAGCATGGCCATAGATGGCATTTCTCAGCCAGAAAACGCACCAACTTATGAGCCATGGCAAAGCGTTTGGATGTTAGAGCCCCGGGATGGTACGACTAGGTGAATGTTTTTAGAAAGATTCTTACTCTTCTAGGTGGAAAATGGATGGCTGTGGGCCTCGAAGAGATTAGGATCGACCTCTAAGGAGATTTTTATAGTCATCCAAGCGAGCGATGATGGTAGTTTGAACTGGGTATTTGGGATGAAGGAGGGGAGGGTGGGTAGATAGGACGTGAGGTGAGTGGAGGGCTGCCTTTTAGACACGGCTTGGCTGTGGTCACGAGTGAACAGGAAGTTGCCTATGTTTATGGCGTGGGAAGTCAGTGGACAGATGGTGGTGGTGGTGCCCCTTGTGACGGGGAGCACGGCGCCGGGGAAATCATTAGAGAACTCAAACAAAGCATCAAAGCGTTTTTTTTTTTTTTTTTTTTAGTTATTTAAACAAATTCAGCCAAATCCACCTCATACTTTGTTTAAACTAAAATAAGCTTTCTCAAATATTTTGGCCCAAACATTCTCTCTCTCTTTTTTTAATGAAAATTTACTGGGGTGACCATGGTTAGTAAAGTTACATAGGTTTCGAGGTACAATTCTGTAATACATCATCTGTATATCATGTTGTGTGTTCACCACCCAGAGTCAGTTCTCCTTCCATCACCATAGATTTGATCCCTTTTACCGTCATCTACCACCCCCACCCCCTTTACCTCTGGCAACCCCTACACTATTGTCTGTATCTATGAGTTTTTGTTTATTTGCCAAACATTCTCTTGATACACTGGATCGTTCATCTCTGGTTGTTTATTTTTCCCCCGCCCTTTCTTAGGGAAGTATAGTCTTACCGTGTGACCATCTCCCGCTGTGCACTCAGGCAAACCAAACACATTAAAATATGACCGCATCTGCGTGAGGGCCTGACCTCTCAGACCACCTTCCTCACTTGGTTTTCTCAGCCCGCGACGGGGGAAGACGGATGAAGTCCCCACATGTGGACACCATGTGGCCGCTGGCTGGGGCTGGGGTGCTGCCGCCGCCACTGTGGGCCTCCCTCCCCGAAACCCAGGACTGAAGTGTGGAATTCTAGCAGCTGATGTGAAAACAACGGAAACTGTCTTAGAATCAGAGTTCTTCTCTAGAATTATTAGCTGGAGAAATCCAAGCCTTGGGGGACATCCCTGGCAGGTCTCCCTAAACTTAGCTGAGCACTGTTTCTGTGGAGGAAGCCTGATGCGGGAAGGTCTAGTGGTAACAGAAGCACCCTGCCTGGTTAGCCTCCATGAGAAACAAATTAGGAGTCTGGCTGCGACTTTTGGGGAGCACAGCCTCTTTCAGAAGGATAAGCAAGAGCAGAACACTCCTGTCTCAAAAGTTATTACCATTCTCCATCCTGCACACCACGGGCGTGGCTGTATGAGCTCTGACATTGCTCTGCTGTGTCTAAAACACAAGCAGTGTGTTTTCAAAGTCAAGTCTGAAAAACTCTACGAAGACCCATCTATGTTAGGAACTGTTGTTCAGCAAATCTGTCTTCCCCACAAAGATGATAGATGTGAAGAAGAGATTCTTTGCATGGCCAGTGGATGGAGCAAGATTTCAGAGAGTAAGAGGCGTCCAAAAATATAATAATATTTGTTCCAGGCTCCTTTGTATGCCCCGAAGAAGCAAGAATTGTGTTGGCCATGAGTAATACTTTTACCCTGTTTTTTTCTTTCCCCTGAGTTCTGACCCAGTGAAGATCTCTAGTTATCTTCACCAGAGAAAAATCTATACTGAAGGCTCTACATAAAACTCCTTTTGCTGCCATTTTGGTGAGTGTCAGATAAAGGAACCAGATAAAGTAACTAAATAGATGAAGAAGAATACAGTAAAGGGATAATCAGGAAATAGTAACAATAGTGAAGCTTCCTTATCTTTAATATTATGATTTTTTTAAAAGAAAAATAAAGAATTTTCCAAAAAAAATATTACTGCATTTCAGTGTTTCTGAAATACACATTAAAAAACATTGTGTCATCTCATGAATTGGGGTGCACCTGGGAATTGATGGCAACTTACAATCACTGCCAGCTAGACAGCTATGTTTACGTGGTTGCCATTGCGTATGTATCTGCATACTTGGTTCTTATTCCTGCCGGTCAGACTGGACCGCTTAGCTCCATAATGATTCAGGCAACAAACTGTGAAGGATAATTTGAGCAAGGGCTATGAATTCTGGTTATTGGAAAACCTTCTATTGACACTTCTGGGAAGATTTAAGAAAGTTCCAGCATTCAAATTTGCAGACTGGTGTCATCAGCGAGGAAGAAAACTCTGGGGACAATAGTGGGACACTGAAGGAAAGCCATATCACCAATGCGGTGGCACAAGGAACAGCACTGTGTGAAAAAAGAAATGGACATCCTTTATTGTGAGTCAAAGTGATTTAGAAGAACTGGGTTCTGACCATAAAAGAGTTGTAGGAATACTCTACCAATTTCTTTTGCTTGTATCTCCCCCTTTTATGCAAGCATAAGAAAAATATGTGATAAAATTCTAGATGAGTAAAAGAGCTCTTTAAATAGGTATAACATAAAAATTATCAGCGGTAAGAAAGCTGTGTGACATCGTTTAATTGGTAGTGTTTTTTCTTTTTTAGGGTTACTTAAAATAGAGGCGAGTCAAGGAGAAATCTCACAAATATGATGTTTGCATGATAGACGTCATAAACAAAAGAATATATAATGTATGATGCTAGTTACATAAAATTAAAAAAAAAACAGGCAAAAGCAAGATATAATGTTATAAGTCAAGGCAGGTGTTATCTTCCGAGAGGACAGAGAGAACGCGAAGGGGCTACTCTGAAAGGCTGGCATTATTCTGTTTCTTGACCTGGCTGATGGCCACACGGATGTTTGCTTTGTAATTATTCATTGAGTTATGCATTTATGTGTTATCCGTTCTCTGTGTGTGCTATGTTTAATAAAATAATTTAAATGGTGTTGTCTTGTAATTACTAGCATCTTAGATTTGATGAAATGCAGAAATGTGTGTGTGTGTGTATGTGTGTGTGTGTTTCCCTTTCTCTCTTTCCTAGTACATAAGCTTCCCTAATTAGGGGCATCTATCTTGCCTAGAGAATTAGAGTGGATGTAGCAGGAACATAGCACATTTTTGGATTTACAAAATAGTCTCTTGATAATCCAAAGAGAAGGGCTTGAGAGGAGGAGGACATAGTTTATGCCATAACCGCACAGGTGACAGGGAATGGAGAAAGGGCATTGCCTACAGTCCAGCAGAGATGAGAGTCACCACAGCTGGAGCGAAGTGGGGATGGTGATGGGCATGGAGGAGGCAGTGAGGAGAGGACCACACCTGGCAGAAACCATGTGGAACAGAGTTGAATTAATATAAAGACACAGCCAAGCACTCTCTGATGTACCAATCAGTGCCAGGATTGGTGCATCAATGTCTGGAAAGACTTACGGGGTTTATTTCGAGGTACTAGTATCACATGCATTTAAAAAATTATTTATGCTTTTTTGTATTTTCTAAGTCTTCCACAAGTAACGTGATTTTATTAAGACAGTTCTTTTCAATTAAAAACTATAGGCTGGAATCCCACCCCATGTTAGGTTGTGTATGGTACCCGTGTCCAGTGGGGCCTGGGGATGCCCTTATAGTCCAGAGAGTATATTTATAGCATCTTAAATCTTCTACCCTGCACGCGGTATTCGGAACACCAAAAGCAAGGTGGGCGCCCAAAGCTTCCAGTTGAGAGAACTATATGCAGACCCATCATTCTGAATGGCCCAAGCTCTCAGTTGCTCAAATTCCCACTTGGTGCTTTTTGTCTTCTGTAGCACAGTACGGCTGTGTAGAATGTTGGACAGATGCAATTTGTTGGAGGCAAACATGAATTTGGTTTAAAATGCTCCTTTTTCGCCAGTGGCAGCAGCTTTTATTTCAACCACTACACAGCGGAGCACAGCGCCATATGGCACCCACCTGCGTCCCTCTGTGAATGCCTTGAGGACACTTCAATGTATCGAAAAATAAAACATACTTGGTGTCCTCGGGGAGCTCACAATTCCCCCAGAGAAGCAGACTGCATACAACTAATCAAAGTACAATGTGATGATTATTATGGCAGAGGAATGGAAGTACATAGTTTTCTCTCTCCACTCCCACCTTCCTGTGGCACGTACCAAGGCTAGAATAACAATAGGAGATAGATATTCTTTTAGCAGAATAATGCATAGGGGATGAGGTAGTGGGGGTTTCATTTCAGCAACGTGATAGATCTGATTGCTTTTTTGATAGTTCACTGTGAGGGAGCCCAGATCCTCAAGGGGTCTGGACCCCCTCTTTAAGCTCCAACCTCCAACCCAACAGTGGAACCAAAGGAAGAGCCAAATGGCTGAAAGATTACACTGGAAACTGAGCACAAGGAGAATGAGGATGGCTTTTTAAGCTAAGAGTCCAGTGGGAAGAGGAAGTATAGAATGAGGCCTCCTAGTTGGATATTACCTCAAGGAATATCATTCCTGATGATGAAGAAGAAAATTCTTGTAGCCATTGGAGTGTCTTGTAAGCGTTGGCATAGTATGATAATAAAGAAACAATCCCAATCCCAAATCCAAAGTCTTTTGGATTTGGGATGGAGGGTTAACTGGCTATGCATGTTTGTTTATGGATTTTATAACTACACTCTTCTGGATAAAAGGCATAGTTTAGAGCTACTCGCTCAACATAAATATCAAACATCTGCTGTTTGCAAGGTGCTGTCCTAGGTACTGAGTATTCAGCCGTAAACAGAACAGAAATCCCTGTCCTCTTGGAGCTTATACTCTGTGGAGGAGACATGGCAACACAAAGAAGGTGATTCTTGATGCCTGAGAGAAAAGGGATTAACGAGGCTTTTCAATGAATACAATTTTGAGCTAGACCTTGGAGGATGAGGAAGGCACTATCATAGGAGAAGATGGCAGAAGGCGACGTGAGAGTAAAGGCTAGGGGCCATGCCCAGGTGTATCTAGAGACTGGGTGGTTGGGTGTGGGCTGGACCTGAAGAGGTTGATAATTGGTTGCACAGGGGTTGAATTGGCCCCACAGTCATGTTTGGGTGATCACCGAGTTTTTAAAAATCTGAATGTAAATGTCTTCAGAGAGGCTTGTTTTACTGTTCACTGCACCCCCTACCACTTCTTTTTTACCTCATGCCTCTTCCACTGGCCCATTTCTCTCACATACATTAAGTACATATAGTGGGTTTGCAACTCATCGGCTAGAATTAATTTTTTCACTACAAATTTAAAAAAAATAAAGTATAACCTAAATACAGCAAAAAGCACAATTCCTAAGTGCAAGTGGTGCCATGAACGTTTGCAATCTGAACATAACCATGGGACCAGCACCCAGATGGAATCCTTGCTGGTACTACTCAGGTCCCACCATCACCACTTTGGGTCACTACCTGCCCCACGCGTACTCGCTCCCTGTCTTCTAACAGGATAGATGATTTTGCTTGCTTTTGACCTTGATACATATTGAATCATACACGAGTATTCTTGTGTCGGGTTTCTTTCACTCAGCATTTTATTTGTCATATTCAGCCACATTGTGACCTGTCGCTGTTTGTTTGTTCTCATTTCCATACTCCCTTGTACGATGATATCACAACATATTCATCCATTCCATCCTTTCTACCATTGGTGGGCTTCTTGTCATTTGGGACCATTTTGAATAGTGATACTAAGGAAATCCTTATGCGTGTCTTTTATGGACATCTATGCATATTTCTACTGCACATATACCTAGGAATGGGATGACTGGGTCATCATGTACGTATATGTTCAATTTGAGTAGACACTGCCAAATAGTTTTTCACAGTATTTGTACAAATTTACATCCACCATCAATAGATAAGCGCTCCAGTTCGTCCAGAGCTTCGCCTTTTCTAGAGGTCCAGTTGCATGGTGGAGAATGGGTGGAGAGACACAACGCTGGAGAAATTGACAGCAAGGGATGTTTCGAGATTTTAAGAAAGGATGCTATAGCAGTTGGTTATTTATTCATTCGCTCTTGTAGCAACTATTTGATGAAGATTTGCTACATATCTGGTACTGTGCTAGGGTCTGGCACTACAGCTGTAAAGGGAGGGAGAGAGTTCCTGTCCTCATGGGTTTACAGTCTATTGGAAAAAGAAGCATCTATTGTCAGAATTGCACCACCTGTACCAAGCCGTTGTTTTCTGATTTCCATCCCAATTCTGGCATACAAATGGATTTCCTTTAGGTCCTGTCCAATTTCGTTCTGGCTACTGTTTTCTGTGCCCCAGCTAATTTGACTGGCTTCCCTGGGGGAGTATTGACTACTTGGACAGCTAGATGCATTTAGATTCCAAAACTCCAGTGTTCTTCCTGGAGGTCAATTGGTGTATGGACTGGATCTTTGCAGCTTGATAATTCTGGATTTCTGTCTATCATCTCAATTTATCTTGCTGTAAAAGATGAGGTCTGTACCTCAGCCACCAGAGAGTCCTCATTAAATTCATACTTCTCCTGTTGACTGACCAAACCATTTTCTTTTTTAGGAACTTCCTTCCCTCCCCACACCTCCCTTCAATGATTGGAAGTCGAAAAAGCCTTTGTTTTTACCTGAGTTGTTGTGTCCTTGCTCGTGAGATGCCAAATGTCTCATAATGCCCAGGCATGAAAAGTAGTGATTCCACTGGCATAAGGTAGACCAGACAGTAAAGACTTTCTCCATGGCCCACAGTGAAGAAATTATTTATGTTGCTTCAAAGTGATTGTTGGAACTGCACAAAATTGGGGAGAGCATCATGGAATATGGGTATGGAGCCACCTTCACTCCACATTCAGTCCACCACAATTAATGTGCCAGGCATTTGTGCTAGGCGTTCACATCATATTGGTGAACAAATCGTGGTCCCTGCTCATGCAAAGCTCAGTCTAGTGGGGGAGACAGATATGCCAAGGACAACAAAAAATACAATGCAGTATATGAATACTACCCATGGAGAAGTTCAGTGTGTTAGGGGATTGTAAAGTGGGGGATCCACTGACTCTATGGTAGAAAGAAGGCTTTCCGGAACAAAAGCCACCTGAGACCTGAGGGAGCTCCAGGAGTGTCGGAAGGTGAGGAAGAGTAGTACAGGCAAAGGGAACATGGCATGCGAAGTCCTGGAAGGAAGAGAGCATGGATGAGTGCAGTATGACTGGGTGGGGTGCAGAAAATGAGATGAGGAGAGATCAGGCTTTAGAGGTTCACCCTTTAAGCCAGAGTAAGACATTTAGGCTTCTTATAAATAGAGAGGGAAGCCAATACAGTGAACGCTGTGTTTTGGAGTAGCTACCCTGCTGACTGACTTAGGGGCTCGTTTGTGAAATCGCGGTGTGTTTTCTCCACAATTTTGTAATACATCGTGTAGCATGTCTGGCACCAGGGAGAATGGTGTCAGGAGTTAATGTCCAGATGGAAACCCTCAACTCCTGGCACCTGGGGATCATTGAATAATGCCCCAGCCTCCTCCTTCTCCTCCAGGGAGACCACTTAGAGGTGTATTTTACGGATTTCTCGGAAGACTTCTAATAGGATCGAGCCCTTGTAGCCCCCTTTGGCGATCACTCGTTAACATCCACTTTGTTGACACCCTTCTTTGGCTTACTTTCCCCACTTCCTCACTTGAGCTGCCTGGGGTCACCTCTCAAATAAACTACCTCCAGCCACATCAGCACCTGATTTGGGGGAAACCCAAACTAAGACAACTGCCTGTCTCTAAAGTGAAATTCATCAACCTTACGTAGCCTCTGTTTTTTAGTATCTCATCTCAAGCATACCTTCCAAATGTGGTGAAAACCTGCTCTGCTTTCTTCCCTTCCCTTCCCTTCCCTTCCCTTCCCTTCCCTTCCCTTCCCTTCCCTTTCCTTTCCTTTCCTTTCCTTTCTTTATTGCACAATGTGGTAAGTAAATAGGAAAAAACTCTTAATTTTACCTACATAGGTAAAAAGACTGCATGAAACTGACTCCTTCTTTGAGGCAGAAGTCCAGTTTTTGGGCTGGACGGTGGGCCCATGAGAACCCCCTTCTGCCCACAGGCCCATTTTCCAGACCAAGAGAAGAGAGTTTTGGAGTTGTGCCCTGTCATGCTTGTATCGACAAGGGAAGCGTCTAGCCTTCCCTTGGAAGGAAGTTTGGAAGGAAGTGTGTGCAGAAAATCACCAGCTTTTCTTTCCCTGTGTATGTTGCGGGGCTGCTTTTTCATTCCACGTCACAAATTTGGGAAGGCCCATCTGCCTGTTTGATTAATGGGCCCTCTCTGCAAAAGCAACAGAGATAAATGTCCTCTAGGAACCCGGCAAAGAGAAATGAAGAAATAGGATGGCTAATTTTCAGCCATTATTTTGGAGTCTGAACTCCTTTCCCGCATCAATTTAGCTATTATTTCAAAAACTAATTAATCTTCACTCAGGCAGCTCCAAGGGACCTGTGTTTAGATAATTAACAACCCATGGATTATGAAAAGTCTCACTTGCAAATTTGGCTACAGCATTTGGGTAGAAGAACTCTTTCAGTATTATTCCATTGAAACCCTCTTCCATCCATCCTTCATTTCCTGACAATTAAGAACAAATAATTAACCATGATGGATTTTGCTTGCCTACTTGCTGCTGAAATAATGTTTTCCCTTCCTCTTTGTTCTTAAATCACCTCCATCTGAGGGTTTTTGACCAGCTTTGTAGATAATTGCATTGAACCAGGTAACAGTAAGCTTCATTCAGTATTAATACGTATCAGGAACGTTTGGAGTTTGCCTTGTGTGGAGAGAGGAAGGAAATTCCCAGGGCTCCATCAGAGAAGCAGCTTGTAATTCCTCCTTGGGGCTCAAAAAATACATACAGCATTCAGGTGTAACTATTTGTAAAATGTTTTCTCTGCCAAGAGTGAAGAAGAATGTAGGCTAGACATGAAGGATGATTTTGTGACTGAAAAGCTTGAGACACCTCAGAACAAGTTACCAAAAGCCATGTGAGTTTCTATGAAATTACAAAGCCACCCCTCCTCCCCCGAAATTTTATTCATTCAACAAAGTGGGTACCTACTATGTGCCAGGCACTGTAGAAATTTCTGGAAACACTGTGGCAAAGAAATCAAATGCTATTCCTGCCCTCGTGAAACTTAGAGTCTAGTGAGAAGGTCAGACATTAATGAAATGATTCCTCCAATTAAAACAAAAAATTAAGCCTGGAGAAATGAATGCTATGGAAGCATTTAATAGGAAGACCTGGTTTACAGTGGAACTGGGGGTAAGAGGTTGGGGAAGCTTCCCCGAGCAAGGAACATTTGAGCTGTTATAAAGGATAAATGTTAATTCTTGTGGAAAGAGCATTGCTCCCGGAGAGAACAGCACGTGCAAAACCTGTGAAGTTTCGAAGGAGCTTGGGTGGACAGAAATCTGCAAAGAAAAGAAAAGAAAAAAAAAAGCCAGTAGATTTGAAATACAGAGAATAAGGGAGGAAAAGTAGTTCAAGGTATATTTTATTTTCAAAGTTTGTATAGGTATTTCCTCATCTGAAAATTAATACTCAGAAAATGAAAACCTGAAAAATTAGGGGGAAAAGTGGAACACAGTCTTGCAACATTCAGTTGCCTAAACACATCTCTGGAATTTCAGAATCATAGACTTTGAGAGGTCAACTGGGCCAGGAAACTAAAGCTCAGAGAGGGTAAGTGACTTGCTAAAGTCACACAGCTAATTAGTGGCAGGTATCTTACCAGGAGTGTACATGTGATTGGCGGTACTCATGAAGGTTTTAGGATGTGCATCTACAAATATTTTCTATTCAAATAATTAATATTTAATTAAATGTATCAGGAAAAATATAACTGGTTTATCAGGGTTTTGATCTCATTGATGATACTGCTTAGATTGTGGTTATGTGGGAAAAAGTGAGTTGGTTTAAAGTAAACCAAAATTTAATAATACTATCATTGATACATAAATACGGCAAAACCCACCAATTTGTTAAGCAAATGGCTGACAGATGGGAATGTATACACCACACCAGGCTGATAGGAGACCCTCTGCCCAGAGGGGTTTAGGGTAAATTACTAGGGTCAGCAGATTTCTCAGCTAACGTCTGAAAGTTCCTTTTGTACTTTTGGTTGCAAAGTAGTCAGGGCCATTTTTAGCATGTCTCTTTCTCTGTTTCCTCTCCGTGAAAACATTCCCCTTGGTTCATCTCTCTTCGGATTATGCGGGGAGAAAGTAAAAGGTGACTGACTTCATGTAATCCTAAAAAGAATAGCCATGAATGTAACTTGGGTCATGTTATGGCAGGCAAGTGATTTGTAAAGGGGGCTGTCAGCATTGTTTGGAGACTGGGCAGTTAATGAATGTGAACTTTAGCAGCAGATTAAGGCATTCTGGCAGATAAACCTCTTAGCAGGAAGATTATGCTTATTAGGCAGCCCATAATTTACTTGGCTGCCTTTTGTCTGGGTCGGTTCTTCAGGAAAACTGGCTGCCCCTCCTCATAAGCTTTCAAGATAAGGAAGGCAGGCATGGGAAGAATACTGCTGGTCAGTGGACATAAGTTTCTGCTCAAAAGATTTTCTCCTGAGAGTAGATGTGGCCAGGGCTGATTTATCCACTGGCACAGGAAGTGCAGTGCCTCGCCTCAACAAAAATGTTTAAATGTCTTCTACAGTCAGAAGAGAAACATGGATATAATCCAGCCTGGGTTATAGCTGTCTTTATGCCAACACAGCCATAAAATACGAGACACACACACACACAAAGGGTGCCAAAAAACGTATACACATTTTAAGAAAGGAAAAAACTGTTTAAAATTGTGATACAATGAATGACACTAGTATGCATTTGATGAACGCCATCTTTTGAGCGAATGTCATACTACACATTGCTACTGAAATTCAACTCAACTTCAAAAAGTAATGAGTAGATAACACCTCTTAAAATGTGTACATTTTTTGGCACCCCCAGTGTGTGTGTGGAGAGAGAGAGAGAGAGAGAGAGAGAGAGAGAGAGAGAGAGAGAGAGAGAGAGACAGAGAGAGAGAGACAGAGAGAGACAGAGAAAGACAGACAGGATGGGACTCATGAAGCCAAAGTGTGTGAGACTCGTAAAAGTCATAATGTGGCCCTGGGTATGGTAGAAATCTTTATTTTGTCTGCCCTCCAGCTAATTCCTCTTCTTCTGGTCACAAAACCTTAATTTTCCTTGGGGAACCACTCTTTCTATTTTCTCAATCCTGTGAGCTTCAGATGGGCTTTTTGCAATCCTGGCTCCATAAATGATCATGTGACTCAGGCCCAGCCAATCAGAGGCCCACATCTCTTGAATACTTTTCTGGGGCTCCAGCAGTAAGAGTTTGGGGATTTTAACTTCAGAGCTGGGTCACCTCCTGAAGCCAGGCTCTCTCAAGAGAATCTCATTGGTTCTCCCTCAGTCAGTGGGGTGGCAGAGTAAAATTCTACACACACAATTGTCAAGACTCAGCAGATACAGGTTATTTGCTGGAAAGGTTTCGTGTTGTTGTTTTTTCTGGTTGGGGAGCTATGGAATGTCAGGTGACATAGCTTGGCTTCTGATTTTGACTGAGAGACTTCACGAAGCTTTTATCTAATTCAAAAATTCTCAGACTGTGTTCATGGGAAACTAGTGTTGGTGGGGTGCTTGAAAGTATTTTGGGGTCAAGTATGTTTGGGAAATGCCAGCTTAAATGACGTAATTCAGACTTTTTTAGTATGTTCATGTGCATTATGAATCTCCAGAGGAGGGGGAAATAGAAGGTCCAGTATTTCATAAGCTTGTGTGACCCCCAAACTAGGAATTTCAAGGAATTCCTAGCTTTGAAGGAAACTGTTATTTTTGAAGAATGCAGTTTAAGATATGCTGGTCAAATTTATTACCTGCAGAGCATTAAATGCTATAAAGGAAAAACATTTAAAAATTTAAAACCTTAAAAATGCCCCTTTTCTTAAGGATGCATCCAGAATTTGACAAGTTCAGTTTTTCCTATTAAGAGACCTAGAATCATGTACCAGCTCCAACAACATTAAAAATAATAAAAGGCAAAAAAAAAAGGTAAGAAAAAGCAACCTTTATCTAATGCTTATTCTAAGCTTCTAGAAAATTATTCTAAGAGGTTTATGTTCACTGTCTCTTTTAATCCTTACCACAATATAAGGTGATACGTGCTGCAATTAGTCCCATTTTATAGCTGAGAAAACTGAGAGATAAAGTAACTTGAATGTCGTAGAGGTAGAATCTGAATCTAGGCAGGTTGACTCCAGAGTCCTGCCCCCAACCCCTTATCCTAATGCTAAAATAATTTGCATATTACATTAGGGAAGTCTCTTCTCTTTATGGACCTTCAGTTTCCTGATCTGTAAATTGAAGGCATCAGACTAGAGACTTTTAAAGCAATCAACTCTATCTAGATTTTCCATGATTGTGTGATTTGACATTTGTTAACATCACCTTGAGGAAAATGGCCATTGATAAAAATATTTTCCTTGCTACAAGATGAGGTAAGTTAGTACATGGAAGAGAGTGGAGGTAGAACTGAGAAACTTCAGACAACTGCCCAGAAACAGAGGCAGCAGCTCTGAACGAAGGTCTCACTACTGCAAAATGTCATGCCCGTGAGTGAAGAGAACCTGCAAAAGTGAGGTCTCTGGAGGAGTCTCCATTGATTGCCAATCCAAATTTAGCCAAGGTATCAGATACCCAGACAGACATCGATGGCTGCTCTAAAAGCCCCAGCTTCTTTCCTGGCAGGGAGGAGTTGGGTGTTTGAGCCAGTCTCACCAGTTCATTGGTTTGCTATCCATCAACCTGAGGCAGGAGAGCCTTGAGCCATCCCATAGCCTTTCTTCTGGCTGTGCATTGCTCCCATGGGACAGGTGTCATGTGCCAGAATGGATGCTTCCTTCCAAAGCAGGTGGACAGAATAGAGGAAGCATGTTAAGGAAACCCTTGGTGACACTATGTATCTCTGGACCACTTTACACCTTCCATCTCCTGTGGACCTCACAATGACCCTGAGAGATGGGTAATACTAAAAACAATTGAAATATATTGAGTACATACTATATTTCAGGCATGGAAATAAGTGCTTTCAATACATTATTTCATTGAGGTCCTCATAGTTAAAATGACCATATATTCTGGTTTAGGTGAGACCATCCTGACACACACCTGCTATTCTTGCCTTATCATTATTACAACCATTTCACCCTGAAAAGAATCGTGTTTTGCACAGTAAATTATACAGTCACGTTAGTGTGGACAGACTGCCTGGATTGAATCCTACTACTGCTATTAAGAGGAATTTCTTCCCACAAAATGAGACTAATAGTAGAAGTATCTCTTACTGTCTAAATTATTTTTATCCAAATTCAAAAACTAAATAGATCAATGTAGCAAAACATATCAGTAGAGATCCATAGCATTGTATGCGTGTGTGTAAATATATAGCTTAGCAGAGTGCCCAGCATGTAGCAAGTACTCTACGATGGAGTAAATTTAACTTCTCTGTGTTTCCATCTGTAAAATGGCAACAATAATATCTTACATTTCTGGTTCCATATTAGGTGCTCAGTGAATGTTTATGATTATTATCGTAATCTCTCTAAATACAAGAATTTTTTTCCCAAGTTCACTCTAAGGAAGATTGCCATACTTCAGATAAAAGAGCTAGTTGTCTCTCTCCACTCAGTGGTTTTTTTATATAAGATTTTATTGGGGAAAAGAAACAGGACTTTATTGGGGAACAGTGTGTACTTCCAGGACTTGCTTCCAAGTTAAGTTGTTGTCCTTTCAATCTTAGTTGTGGAGGGTGCTGTTCAGCTTCAAGTTGTTGTCTTTTCAGTCTTAGTTGTGGAGGGCACAGCTCACTGGCCCATGTGGGAATCGAACCAGCAGCCCTGCTGCCCAGAGCTCGTGTTCTAACCAACCTAGACTCCCGTCCGCCCCAGTGGTTGTTGTTGTCAGTTTGTTTTGTAAAATTTATTCCCCCTGGTTAATAGTGTCAAGAAGAGGCAATGCCATGCCCTAAATTGTGGAAGAGGTCCTGGAGAAATTGACTGTGGAAGATCCTGGCAGGGTGCTCTCCAAGGTCCTGAAGTACTATCTTATTTTGTACCCAGAGGACATTTTGAGATACTTGGGTGCATTTTGTGGTAGACAAATAGATGGTTTGTGTTCGAGGAGTGTCATGGCCCTACAATTGAAGAATGAGCTGAAATATTAATAGGTCTTACCAACTGCTGGGTGATTGCAGAATTAAAAAGGCACAGGAAGCCTTTGGGACAGAATTGCTTTGTGCTAGAACAGAAATGTTAGGAAAGGAAAAAAGCTGTAGGCTAGGGAGAGTGGTTGTCTAAATTAAGCAGGGCTATTATTTGAGGGCAGAGAAAACATATTCTCTTTGTTAGGTGAATTGTACCCCTTAGACTATCAATAAGTCACTTGCATCCATGATGAGTGAATTCGCCAAAGACTGGGTTGAATTAGATGATGGTCACAGGTAAAATGATGAAGTAGGGATGGTTTAGTTTAAGTACCCTCTTTATATCCTCTATATATTCTCCACAACTTGGATACACAACTTGTATATCCCAATGTCTTGGAACCTACTATCTGGACCTGCCTGCTACAGCTCCATATTCTGTGGAAGAACCTGTATAGTTAGGAATACATTTAGCTACAAGTAAAACTCATCTATAGTAGCTTATAAGAAAATTTCAGGAGGTAAATGGTTACTGGTGTTGGTTCAGTGAGTCACTTGGGAATGTCAGGGACAGTGTATCTTTTCTTTCCTCAGCCTTTCCTTCATGCTTGTTATCTTTATATCATGTGATAGCTGCTTCAGTTTCAGAGATCTCTTATATATTCAAGACAGAAAGTGTAAGGATAAGGAAAAGCAAATGCTTTCTTAGGATTGTGTCTGAGTAGATTTTTTTTACATTTGTTGGCTGTACCTGGGTCACATGACTATTCTTAGCTGCAAGAGAAGCTGGGAAGAGAGAACAAGATTGTTGTGATCAACTTACACCAATCACAATCCATTGCCTGGAGTTGCCACTTTACTTTTTCCAAGTAAGTTTTCATTCTGCTGTCAAGAAAGATGGGGAATAGATATTGCTGAAGCAATTAAGAGTGTCTTCCTTTTTTTGTTGTTTCTTTGAAATCAGATATTGTAGTCTGGGGAAACTGATTTCTGTTGTTTTTTAATATCTTACAAGCCTTGAACTGTATTTATAGCTGCTTAGAGAAATGTTAAAATGAATAACTTGCTGAGTGGATTTCTGCCAAATTATAAAATAGGTCAAGCAGTCTCATTTTATGTTAATACATTTTAGTTTGGGGCTAGGATTTTTATGAAAACATACCTTAATTTGAAGGTGTGGTTCTAGTAATGAGGATTTCAGCTAACAACAGGTCAGCAAGAACAAATCTCATTTCTCAGAGAATATTGGAAAGTGCAGTATCCCTTAGTTAAGACTTGTTGCTTTTCAGTTTTGTGTGGAGAGTCCTAACATATCAGCCCTGGAAGGAGTCTTTAATAGTGATAACCAATAGGTAGAATTTATCGAACACTTGTTATGTGCTAGGCACTCAACCAGAACTTTAAAATGATCAACTCATGCAATCCTTCTGATGCATCTGGGAGGTATGATACGATTATACTGTTTGATAGCGGTGGAAATTAAGACCCAGAGAGATTTAGTAACCCACCTGAGTTCACGCATAGTGCGCCTGGGCGTGCTCTCGATTCAGATCCAGATGGCCTGGTTCCAGAGCACATACTCATCTCTCTTAGACAAAGTGGCCCCTCTAACAATAATAGCTATCCTAGATCGAGAGTCTTTCTATGCAAAACTAGCACCTACCATGTAACGTGTTTACATAAGCAGGTTACATACATCTGCTCGTTTGATTTTCACTACTTTGTGAGGGAACTACAATTCTAATCCTCATGTTACAGTAAAAAAAAAAAAAAAAAAAAAGCACAGAGAAGTGAAGTGACTTGGCCCTGGGTTACAGAGCTTGTGTAGGGCCAACTTCACCGGGTTCTGAGCTCAGGAGCATTCCTTGTTTCAGTTCCTTTTAAATCCCTCAGTTTAGAGATCAGTTTCAACAGGAACTGGATGAAGAAAAGCTCATTGAGGGTGATTAGATATCAGGAAATCTGTGAATCAGGGGTTGTGATTTTCTTGTTACAAATATTGGTTAGGATACGTGCGAAAATGCTATAACCAAGAGGCCCCAAAGTACAGCCCCTTAAACAAGATAGAAGCTTATTTCTCATTCATATAACTGGCAGCGTTTGGTGATTTGAAACTGGCTTCCATGTATGAACTCAAGACAGCTGTTCCACTTATAATTTCTTACCCAGCAGAAATAAGAAAGGAAATATGGAGGGAGAATTGCTTGCTTTTAGGGGTATAATGTAGCAGTTATGGATGCCATGCAGTTTTTAGGATTTACATTTCATTGGTCAGAATGTGGTCATATAGCATCTAGCTGCAAAGTAGGCTGGGAAATGTCTACATGGGTGGCCACATGCTCTGGGAAAGGAAAGAGGAGATCATGGATATTGGGAGCGAATCAGCAGTCTGCCACATCACAGGTGAGGAGATGGAGGCTCTGGGGGTAAATATTTTCCCAGTGTCACATAGTTAGTAGCAAATGTAGAACACGCACATGTTGAGGACTAGATGTGGAAGATGTATCAGGATGTGGGGCGGTAGCTTGACAGGCTAGACCGTGGTGCAGAGAAAGCATCTTGCAAAGCCCTGAGTGGCAAAAACAGGCCACAGTGAAAGAATCTGGGACCTGGAAGAGAGCAGAGTGGAGAGCTGGGTGCTCATTTATGCTGGTGGAATGGCTGGTGTGATTTGAGGCACTGACAGGAAGTAGAGCTTTAGGATTGCACAACTCTTGGGAATACCATTTTCAAATAGTACAGTCGATGCGAAGCCTCCTGGAGTTATGCCACATGTTGGCTTTGCTAAGAAGGCTCTTCTCCTATGGCCCCGTCGCAAGTCGGATTCCCTGGGGAAGCAGAATTTGAGATGAGATTGGCATACAGGAGGTTTATTAGGGAGAGCTCTTGGGATCAGTACCTAATGTGTTTCCCTGAAAATAAGACCTAACCAGAAAATCAGCCCTAGCATGGTTTTTCAGAATGACATCCCCTGAGCATAAACCCTAATGCATCTTTTGAAGCAAAAATTAATATAAGACCCGGTCTTATTTTGGGGGAAACATGGTTTGGGGAGAAAGATTGAAAAGAGGAGGAAATCGAGCTATAATTTAGTTTCAACAGAAACCTTAGCCAACATTAGGGAGAGTTCTGAAAATGGGATGACCTTTCCAAACTTGTCTCTGAAGTTCTTTCAGCAAGAAGGCTGGTCCTATATACCCTCTGTAAATCAGTAATTGGGTGCAGGCTGCCCAGGGAAGGGGGAGTGACCTTGGGCATGACCTTGGATAAGGTAGCTCTCTTAGGCTGAGGCAATCCCTGAAAGAGGCTGATTGCAAAGTGCTCTCTTTTAAAAGTACTTCAGCAGTCGGGATCACACATCCTTCATTTCTGATGTGGGAGTTTGGCAACACCTCCCAAGATCCACCATGCCCCTCAATCAACACACCACCTACTGGTCGTCCATCACAGAGTCTGTACCTTGAAGACTTTGGGCTCTCCAAGAGCTCCCTCATTCAAATCTCAAATATCCTTGGTTTGGGGTGGGGGGATACTTACAGTAATGGGAAAGCTGATACCAAGAGTGGATGGGACAAGTTACAGGAGGTCTTGCAGGAAGCCAAAGGAGGTACTGAGAGGGAGGTGAGGCCAACTTCCTCTTTCCCTCTCCTTGCTCAAGGCAGACTCTTCCTGGGGTGGGAGCAGGATGGAGAATGGGCCTCTGTGGGGTTCTCAAGTCAGACTTCGCCAACCTCACAATTTTACCCAAGGCCAACCCTACCTCACACGTTCCCTCTTCCTTTTGTTTGAATTTCTAATTTTCTACTTACCAAGATGGTTGCCTGTTCAGATGAATGAAAGTCACAGTTTGATCTGATTCAGAGTTTGATTTTTTCCTTCCCACCCTCAGCATAACAACTCTTGCGTCTGAAGCTGCAGCTAACAAGTGATTTTTATAGACTTCTCATTGGCAAAGAAATCAATGCCAAGAAATCTCTCTTTGTCTCCCCTCTCCATCCTTCTTTTAACTTTTTTCCTTTCTAACCCCCTGCTAGGAAAGTTTTGTCTGTGGCCATAGAACATACTTTGTCAGAAAGTTGCCTTGTGAAGGGTCCAGGTCCCTGGGTGCACTGAGGAGGTGGGGACATCACCCCTGCAGTTTTGGCAAATGAGCCAGCTTGAGGAAGGAGCGGAATCCAAGAATTCCATCAGGAAGATGGAATCTCAAGACAAAATTGTCTTTCAAGGACAATATTATGGTGAAAATAGCTTCACGGCAGCCTCCAAAGAACAAGTCCCTGGAAGGGGTGGTGTTCATTAGAGGGACAGGCTAGAGAGGTGTGGATGAGCTTTTGGAAAGACATGGGAGAAAGGGCTTGGGTATCCCAGGTACTCTGCACTCCACGCTCCACTGCCACTCATTTGCTGTGTCGTCTTTGGTGAGTTGGTTAACCTCTTTGAGACTCAGTTTCCTTATCTGTGTCATGAGTGAATACTCTCTTCATATTTTAGTGAGATAAGCCAGGGAAGTAATGGTAGAAACATAAGCCAGTATAAATAAGAGGGGCTTTTAAAAAAATTGTGCTAACACTACAACGTGAGATCTA
This sequence comes from Rhinolophus hipposideros, assembly GCF_964194185.1. NCBI lineage: Eukaryota > Metazoa > Chordata > Mammalia > Chiroptera > Rhinolophidae > Rhinolophus > Rhinolophus hipposideros. The sequence continues at coordinate 11,668,088 of NC_138070.1, forward strand.
TTCTCTTAACAAATTTTGAAGAGCGCAGTACAGTTTTGTTAACTTTGGGCACAGTGTTATGCAGCAGATTTCTAGAACTTACTCATCTTTATACCTGTTAAATAGCAACTCCCCATTTCACGCTCTCTTCAGCCCCTGGCAACCACCATTCTACTCTCTATTACTACGAGTTTGACTTTTAATACCTCATGGAAGTGGGATCATGCAATATTTGTCCTTCTGTGACTGGCTTATTTTCATCATGTCCACCAGGTTCATCCACGTGGTCACATATGGCAGTATTTCCCTCTCCTAAAAGGCTGAGTAATATTCTACTGTGTGTATACACCGTATTTCCCTTATCCATAGAAATACATAATTAACCTGATTAAAAAATGGGCGAAGGACTTGAATAGACATTTCTTCAAAGGCGACATACAAATGAACAACAAGTACATGAAAAGCTGCTCCACATCACTAATCATCAGGGAAACGCAAGTCAGAACCACAATGAGACGTCACCTCACACCTGTCATGACGGCTGTTATCCAAAAGACAAAAGAGCAGTGTTGGTGAGGATGTGGAGAACAGGGAACCCTTGTACGCTGTTGGTGGGAGTGGAAAATGGTGCAGCTTCTATGGAAAAACAATACGGAGATTCCTCAAAAAGTTAAAACTGGAACTACTGTATGATCCAGCAATGTCACTTCTGGGATTAAAAGGGGCTTAATCATGAAGCGCCTGGGACTGGAATGCAAAGTCCTCAGAATCTGAAGCAGCACTAATGACTGTCTGTTCTCTTATAACTCACTGTCTCTGTGTTTACTGTGGGACTGCTCCACTCTCCTCCTTACAGACCAGCTCCTCTGTAACTCATAGTTTCTGCTCACAAAAGCACCGGCTTGCACAAGATTTTAAGGTGGCTTCATCTCTACTCTGCCTTATGAACTTTCAGCTTCCATTTCCATTGACTGGATGCCACCTTCTATTTCTTGGTTCACATTCCTGTGAGACAGAATCTGACTGGCTCAGCTCATCTCTATGCACTAGGCCTGTGGAATCGCTGCCGTTAGGTCACGTGATTAAACCTAAGCCAATCAGTTGTCCATGGAAGGGTGGACTCACCTCACATCAGGTAGAAGCTGATTGCTTAAGACTCCCCAGTCAGAAGGGAAGGGACACAGGACCTGAGGTTCATCTTCTAGTTCTTTTTAGTGAATAAATGTGTTACTAAAAGTCCTTAGACCCCAGTAGTGGGATAGAAGCATTGGCCTTGGGATCAGGAGATGGTTACAATTCCTGGTTCCAGCCCATTTCATCTTGATCTTCAGTTCATTTTCCTGGGCCCCCATTTTTACATTCCTAAGTGAGAGGTTGAACTTGAGCACAGTATCTGTGATATTCTCTTGTGTTGCCCCACCCACCCTTCCCAGAACCACCTCCTGAAAATGGCCAGATGAAGAAAACTTAGTCAAAACTGCCCAAAAGAGCAGATTCACGCAGAAAATCCAAACCACTTAGGAAGTGGACATGAAGTCATTTCAATGTCTTATTAGGCTTCTAGCTTGACTTTCTTTAGCTCTAACATGATTAAGTCTGTTTGGGAAGATAACGCATTTAGGTTAAATGCTTTCCTTGGAGGATAGAGGCTGAGGGGAGAGAAAGTCGTTAAGTATGGCAGATTGCATTTTCCAACGATGGCCACTGCAATATTTCCAACCCCACATGCTTTTTAAGAGCCTTCCCACGCCACAGCAAGAGTCTATGTCACTTTCCCCCTTGAACCTGGGAGAACATTTGCAACTGCCTTGAGCAATAGAATATCATGGAAATGGTGCTGTATGACATCCCAAGCTAGTTCATAAAAATGCTGTGTACTTCCTCCTTGTTCTCTTAGGACATTCAGTTTTGGACATGGCTGCCATGCTGTGAGGAAGCCTGAGCCTGTGGAGAGGAACCACACTCCCCAGCCCCACAGCTTTGGCTGGGTTCCCAGCCTAAAACCCGTACCAACCAGCCGGCCATGTGAATGAGCCATCTTGAGTTCCCCATTGAGTTGCCTCACCGGATACTACTTAGACCACAGACTACTTGTTCCGGCCATGCCCTGCCCAAATTGCAGATTTGTGAGCAAAATAACTGACTGTGGTTGTTTTAGGCCACTCAGTTTGGGGGTGTTTTGTTAGATGGCCAAAGATAGCAGATACGGCATTGACTAAACAAACACTGTAGTGAATTTTCCTAGTTCTGGGAGTGAAGAGGGGAAAAGGCCAAGGAGAGAAAGAGGAGGACAGAAAATGGGCAAGCAGCGGTCATGGGCTGCAAAGGGAAGAGTATATCCCAATCCTGAAATAACCGTGGACTGAGCACTTGCTTGCTGTGCACTGGACTCTGGCCTAAGGGCTTCAGTCTAACCCCTTATCTCTTCCTGAACAACGGGGACCATTGTCACCCTCTGACGCTTAGGAACCTGATGCCTAGAGAACTGAAGTCTCTCCCCCAAGGTCACAGCACCAGTAGGTTTGAGAGCTCACATTTGCCCCCAAGTCTGTCTTCTCGGTCACTGCATAATACAAAATCAAGTCCCTCCTTGATCAGTGGCCTACTCTTAACACATGTATAACCATTCAAGCAGGAAATGTTTTGAGTCCCCATTATGATTCATTATGAATTTAATAGTTCTAATGTATATTCAGTGCTTACCACGTGTCAATCACTATTCTAAGTACCTTACTGACACATTTCATTGAATCCTCACGGTAACGCTCATTTTTCAGATGAAGGACCCAAGGCTCTAAGAGGTTAAGCCACTTGCTCAAAGTCACACAGGTAGTAAATGGCTGATGGATGAAATGATTTGGCACCAATGAGTCTGACACCAATTCCCTCCCTCTAAACCACGCCTACTTCCTAATTTTATGAATAAAGCCCGGAAGTAGAAGGAAGGAATGGAGGGAGGAGGGAGAGAGTTGGAAATGGGAGGGAAGGGGAAAAACTAAGGCAAGATACAAGGGAAGGAAAGAAGGAGAGACATCACAGGTGAGTTTTGTTGATGCCAGAACCGGTCATTTCAAATGGAGACATCCTCGGTGGGGGAGAGGTGTACAAATTGTCAAGTCATTGTGATGAAGACACTAAGTCTGGGGTGTGGCAGGGAAACATTGGCGGGACAGCCATACAGCCTGCCCTCCACAGAGCTGTTCTTCTTCCGATAACATTGTAGAAATATATCGGGTGAAGGAGGAGAGTGCATTGGAGTGAAATACTGTGTAATTCATTTGTCTTCTTGACTGAGGACATTGCCATATAATTTAGCAGTAGGAAAGGTTTAAGTGAGTTTTGTAGTTCTTTTCATGTGTCTTTAAAAGGCAGGTTTCCCCTTTGCCAATGGGTCTTTTTCATCATTCCCTGAACCGTAAGTGCGGATCATGCTCTAGAAAAAGGAGAGTTCAAAGGAAAACCAACAAGCCAGAATTTTCACAATCAAAAGCTACCTGCCCCAAAGCAAAGACAATGCAAAATGTGACCTAGAATGTAAATTTTTTCTCTTTACCCAACGCAGTATGAGCATGAACACACACACACACACACACACACACACACACACACACACACACACGTTGTCACGAGCATCTGGAAGGGCAGTCGCTACATTTCAGTCTTGGGGAAAGTCAAGGGGACATTAACCCCTCAGCAGGGCCCTATGTCCCTGCATGGTACTCGTGACGCGAGTGGGGAACAAAGTCGTGACACACAGGTCAGATAGAGTGAGTGACACAGCTTTATTTGGGAGCCAATGTCCCTCCAGAGGCCAGTGCTCTGGTAAGCACAGAAGATTATACAGAATAGAATAGAATTTAATAAGGAACCAAGTCTAAGAGTCAATCAGGATGGAGAAGGTTCCTGGTCCGGGAGAGACGACTGGGCCCACAATGGGTCTGAGGCGAGCTGGTCTTCCAGAACTTTGGAGGGTCCCGGAGTATTGCGGCTTGCACCTCGCAGGGGACTCTGTCAGATTGCCCAGATGAACATCCCGGAGGATCGTTCTGGAGTGTCTCGCTCAGAGCCTCACAGAGAGTCTTAGCAGGAGTGCCCAGTCGGACCATTCACAGCATTGCTCTGGAGTTCTGCTTTTATCCTCTTTGCCTAGGACTTGTTTACCTCTTAGGTGATAACCAGAAGTGGTTTTGGTGAACGTGTTTACCACTCAATTTTGTTATGCTCAGTTATACACATATACACATAAACATGTTTACTTTCCCTTTACTCTTACCAGTCTCACACATATGCGGCCACATTCCTGTCCCTGCTAGTAAACAACTTGTTTTGCAAACCTCAATCCAACATATGTAATACATTTTATATACTCTCCACACATGTGAACACAGCCACACATGTAATCCCAGTACATAGTCACTCGTGCATACGTACACGCCCAGAGTTACATACGCATAGTTATGCACATGGACAGACAGACAGACACACACACCACTCTGGTTCCCTGAACACTGGGTTTTTCAGGCATCTCTGTTTCTAAAATTCTCTCAGGTTCTTGGCCCAGAGGCTCATCTGCCTGGGTTCAAATTCTGTTTCTGCCCTTTGCTGACTGTATATCCCTGGTCAAGTTACTTAACCTCTCTGTGTTTAGGTTTCCTCATAAATAAAATGGATATAATCATATGCCTAAATCATAGAGTTGCTTTGATGATTGAGTGGTTGCATTTGTGCTGCTTAGAAAAGTGTCTAGTGGATGGTGGCTCCCGACTATTAGTGGTTATTGTTCTGTGAGTGGGTTCAAGGCTACTACCATTATTATCACCAGTGTCATCATCAAAACCTTCCTTTCACTGAATCCTGGTGTGTTATGCCCTTTGCCAAGGGGATTACTTGAATTACCTCATTTAATATTCAAAATAGCTGTACGAGGTAAGCGTTATTATCTTGATACATAAGGAAATTGAGGCCTGGAATTGCTCAATAACCTTGCCCAAGGTCACCTATCTGGTAAATGGCTAAACTGGGATGTGAACCTAGGTCTGTTTCCTTCCAAACCCTGGTTCTGAACTGTATATAACATGTGACCTCAGCCATGGGCTACTTAGGACAGGAAACTTCTCCTCTGCAAGGTTATAAGCTCCCCACAGGACTGAACCTGTCTTGCTCATTGCTGTTTCTCGACACGTAGAACAGGACCCAACTCCAGGAAATCTGTCCTTTGAAAGAAAAATGAGCTCATTCACCTGCAAAATAGGGGTGATGATGTCCACCTAACAGAACTGCAAAAATTAAATAGGATCATGTCTGTAAAAGACCCTGGCGCATATCAGGAGCCCCATAAATGGCAACATGAACATTTTTGTTGAGTTAAAGAATAAAAGGTGACCCGGAAGCCTAAATCTCCAGGGACTGGAAGAACAACAATGCCATCAATGGAACAAGGGAGGCAAATTGGGCTGTTTTAAAGAAACGCAAAAAAGTTGGTTTGATGTAAGTAGAACATGAGGTACCAGACATCTCCTATGTCCGCATGGCATGACTGAGCAGGCACTTGGGAATGGAGAGAAGAAAGGGACATGACAGAAGTGCACTCTCCTTAGAGTTGATGGGTACATAACCCCTAAGATGGCCCCCGTGATCCCCACCTCCTGGCATGCGTGCCCTTGTGTAATCCCCTCCTTTTGAGTCTAGATGGAACTATCAATTTGGTTCTAATGAATAGCAAACGGCAGAAGTGATAGAATGTCACTTCTGAGATTAGGTTATAAAAAGGCTGTGGTTTGCACCGTGGGTGCTTTCTCTTGGATAACTTACACTTGGGGAAGCCAAGTGTAACTTACACTAAGGAATTGAGGTCTGCCAACAGCCACATGCTTGAGCTTAGAAGTATATTCTACCCCAGTCATGCCCCGAGATTGCAGCCTCATCAGGGAACTTGAGGCAGAATCCAAGTCACTCCTGGATTCCTGACCAAAAGAACCTGCAAGACGGCAAATGTTTGTTTAGTTGCTAAGGTTGGGTGTTCTTTGTTATGCAGCAGTAAATAAGGAATATACCTAGGAAAAGTTGAGATCAGGAGGGCGAAGGTGTAGAGAGAGGAATCTGAAGTCAGAGCCTGGGGGAAACATCCCCATTGTTGAGGTAGGAAGAGACAGAGGAACCAATGAAACAGAGAATAGAGAGTGAGAAAGAGATAGAAACAGAGAGTGAGAACAAGAGCAAGAGCAAGAGAAAGAATGAATCATTGGGACCCTGGGGCCTAGAAGAAAGCATACCAGAACATAACAGAGAGGAGAAATGAATCAGTCATATTTCATACAACAGATAGAGTTGGACTGAGAAATATGGGTCTATAGGGTAGGCTAATAATTTTGTACCCTTCAAACTGATGTTCTTTAAATATTTGCTTGGCATTCATTTGGAGGAGAGCCTGAGCACTGCATGGGGCAAAGGCCTCTCCTCTACTGACCCCAAAATTAGCTCTGACTCCAGATTTACATTCCATATTCAGCAAAACAAACGTCCTGCAGATAAAGAGACCAACCCTTATACTCGGAGGGCACTCGGAAAACAATTGTTACCGAGGCGTGCTTCCTGGGGACATGTCATAGTCCTTTTCCGAGGAGTAACTTATCCCAGTTTACTCTCCCACTGCTCAAGGTACTATCTCTCTGAGAGGACTTCTGAAAGGTAAACACATTTTTCTTCATTTGTTACATTTCCAGTGATGTTTTAGAGTCCCGTATGGACTTGAGCCATGGACAGCCTATTGGTCAGGTTCAGGAAGAGGGAGCATGGGGAGAAGCTATTCGTTTGGCTATTTTTGATAACTTCCGCAGAGCATTTCAATGGGCAGGGGGTTGGGGATGATACCAGATGACGCGCAGAGTAAATGTATGCTGAGGATGTGGGATCAGTAAGTGTAAAGAGGTGCTTTTGAGGAGTTTGATCGATTGAGGAGAGAGCAGGGCAAAGGGAAATGGCTCTCATTTTTCTTTAATTATAGGGAGGATCTGAAAATGCTGCCCATCGGAGGGAAAGCGTTCATTAGACAGGGAGACTTTCTTTGTGTAAAGAGAAGGAGTCACTGAGGGGCAAAGAATGTCAAGAGAAGACAGGAGTGAGAAGGACCAAGCGTGGCTGAGAGCTTGGGCTTTGGAGTTGGACGTACTTGGATCTGAATCCTGATTCTACCTCTTTCTAGCTGGGCATCCTTGGACAGCTGCTTAACCTTTCTGGGCCTTGGTCTCAACTCTAAAATGGGGATAACAATGCTTACCCCACAAAGCTGTTCTAAGGGCTAAGATAATGTTTATAGAGGGATTAGCAGAGTGCCTAGCACTTAGGAATATTCAGTAAATGCTGCTAACGTGAGAATCACAATCAGAGGTGAGGCTAGGGAAGGCCGGCTGCTGGATAAGTTTCACTCCTGGGAAGTTTAAGAACTTTTCTGGCCAGTGAAATTTGAGGGAAATTCTCCTGGGGGCAGGAGCTTCTGGAAAGTTCTTTTCCTCCTTCCTAAAAAGAGAATTGAGAAGATAAATTTCTTTTTTTGCATCTCTTTGGGTTCTGTTATGTGAATTGTGATGCCTGGAGCTGTGGCAGTCATTTGGCACCCCCTGAGGGGGGAGGGTTAATGGTGGGAGTGAGGGAGGAAGGGGGTCCCAGCCTGAGGATGTTGAGCTGTCGAAGAAATTAAAATTCTTTATTATTTTCAGTTGGGTGTTCTGTTCATTGTAGTCACAAGCACTGCAATTGATAAAGTGTCCTTGAAAGAGGGCACAGCATTTGCAAAAATAAAGAGGCAGGAGGCGGGGCATGGTCAGGGGACTAGAAATAGTTTGGCTGCAGGATGGGTGGAAGGTAGAAAAGAGAATTCTGAAAAATACAGAAGAGACACAACCGTGGAAGTGGGAAAGAGCTCAGTGTAAATGGAATGTTTAATATTACAATGTTAAATTCCTTGATGGTGAAGTACAAAGCAAAGGGAGTGAAATAGTGAATGATAAGAGCAGAGTGGGGGACCCCTGAATGATTTTAAACATTAGGGACTTTATAAGCATTAAGAATCAGAGGAGGTGATGGTGTAAGATTGACCTTTTACCACTTCCATACTTTGATTCTAAATTGCGCTTCTAATCCTTGTTTTTCCTTTGGGATTAAATTCTTACTTATCCTGGGTGAATAAGCTGCTCATTCCTCTCACTCAGTCTAGACCGCAGATTTCTGGATAAATGGGGGCCCTGGTTTTATTATGAGGACAGACTAGAACATGTGTTAATCTTCAGCAGTGTGATATTTCTCGTGTACTTTCATTTAGCAGCCTTGTCTCTTATTAAATCTAATTAGTTTCTCTGCTGCTACGAGACTGAGGGCATTCTCTAAGTGAAAATATGTAGGCTGAGTCAGATGTAGCAAAGGACCTTGTCTAGGGTTTTCTGTAACCCTTTTCAGAGGTTCTTAGCATTTGGACGGAAGCTTGACACTCCCTACTCCTTGTCAATTGTTTGCAGGACCATAGACTTTTCAGAAGTTGGAGAATCTTACCAGGTCAGACAATTAAGTTCGCGAACTCATCCTAGGAAAAGTGCTACATACCTCATGGCTGAATATCACTACGGTCACCTTCCAAGGACTCCCCTTGGGAAGCTATGCACCGAGGCCAGTGCCTCATCTATCCTTCAAAGCAATTTTGGAACTCTTTTTCTGGAATGGCCATCTGAGTTGTGGTCATATTACCCTTGATGTCCTGAATGTCATCAAAATGCCTTCCTTTCAATATTTCCTTTATCTTTGGGTAAAGAAAGAAGTCATTGGGGGCCAGATCAGGTGAGTAGGGAGGGTGTTCCAATACAGTTAATTGTTTACTGGCTAGGAACTCCCTCCCAGACAGTGCCGTGTGAGCTGGTGCATTGCCGTGATGCAAGAGCCATGAATTGTTGGCAAAAAGTTCAGGTTGTCTAACTTTGTCACGCAGCCTTTTCAGCACTTCCAAATAGTAAACTTGGTGACTGTGTGTCCCGTTGGTACAAATTCATAATGAATAATCCCTCTGGTATGATAAAAAGGTTAGCAACATCATTGCAACAAGTTTGCGAACTTAATTGTCAGACCTTGTATGTCTACGATTTAGTCATTTGGCAGTTGAGGAAACTGAGTCCCAGCAAGGGGAAATGCCTAGGGTTACACAGAAAATCAGGGACAGGTGGAACTGGATCCCAGGTCCTCTGACTCCCAGGCTATTGCCTTTATGGCTTTGCCAAGGTGGACAGCGACTGTGGACATCTGAATGATTTCAGTGCATGAAAATACTCACCAAGGGAGTGTCCAATTAAGACATCAGCCTGCGTGCAGATACTTCTTTCCCCTCAACACTAGTCTATCCACACCCTCTAGTCAGCATCTCAGCCTCTTCCTCAATTATCAAAGGTTGTAAACATCCCACCGTGTTAAGGAAATAGACCACAAACTGACTGCAAGGTAAACCTGCAGATCTTGCCCCAGATGTGGGATTTCCTGAAGCTGTTGAAAGTGATGTTAGTGAACTGGTTGACTCTCATGCGCAGCCCTTGACGACCGAGCAGCTGGCAGAGTTAGGCAATTCAGGAGGAGAAAAATCCACGGCGATGACTCCACAATGAGAGCTGCACATGTAGGGGACGAGAGCAGCAGAGGATTAAGAGATTTGCGGGGAAATTGATGACGCTTCTCCCCGTGAACTTGCTGTAGAAGTCAGATCGGCGGAGAAGCATCTGAACATTGCTCTGGGATATAATTTGGTTAGAAGAAGGATGCTCTGTACCAAATACATCAATACTACCGTCTTGGTTCTAAGAATTAGAGCGAGCGTGGAATTATAGAGCTCCTTAATCATAACCAAAATTTGTATTCATATGAGATAGAAACACATTTTCGTACTTTGAAGCTTGATTTTAAAGATAAAGTCTCAATCACACCCTTTTTCCCACTGTTTTTATCATAAACTTGACCACCGTGATTTAATTAATTAATTTATGTTTAATACCACGAAGTTGAGGGAAGATGGTCCTGGTGCTTTGCCTCAATAATTCCAGAGTGACACCTCTGTAATTCTGTTGCATTTTCAAGATTGCAAAGTTGCAAGATGGCGGTCGTTGTTCCAGCCTTCACATCTGCACTCAGTTCAAGAAGTAAGTAGGAAGCGGGCTCGGCTAGTCTTGTCTGACTCTTTATCGAGTCACAGAATCCAAGCCTTTCCCAGAAACCTCATTGACAGACATCTCCTTATATGTCATAGGCCATAACTCCTCTGTCAATTGAGTATTTGGCTTTCCAGCCCGCAGGTAGTGGGAGGTGGGAAGCCATAAAGGTGTTGTGAATGACCAATGCCACCACAACGTTTCAAGTGGCCGTAAAAAGGGCGCTGGTATTAATTTTCTGTGACAGGAAGACTCACCTGTACCTGGAAATTTATCTTCAAGTCTCAAGAAGCTCCCAGAAAGCAGACCTTGGCACATATTTAGCAGGATCTGAAATTGAACCGGAAATTGATTTGGACACTGTCAATGTGACATGACTTTGGCTTTTAGAAACAGCAACTGTACAACTGGTTTACTTTCCACGCGTAGTATTTCATTTGATTCTTATAACAACTCCCATGAGGTGCATAAAAGAGGCATTGTTAGAGTCGATATATCGCAGATGAGGAAACTGAAGCTCAGAGAGACTAAGTAACCTGTCCAAGGTAACCCAGTTGGAAAGTGGCAAAGTTGGGATTTGAATCTTGCTTTGTCTGACTCTAGGTTTCTTGCTTGGTCCATTAGGCTGTAATGCCACATATCAGCATTTCCCAAAGCATGTCCCATAGAAATAGAGTGAAGGCATCCCAAAAGAAGTGAGGGATAATATGTTGAAATATATTTGAGACCTTTGGTGATAAACAGAATTAGACAAAAGCTTCTCTGATATGACATTGTAGATTCTCTGAGAGAGAGCTATGAGGTGCAGGCTTTCCACAATTACTTGACTATGGAACCTTTTTATTTCTATTTTTTATTTTTTACTTATTTTTTTAAAGATTTTATTGGGGGAGGGGAACAGGACTTCACTGGGGATCAGTGTGTACTTTCAGGACTTTTTCCAAGTCAAGTTGTTGTCCTTTCACTCTTAGTTGTTCAACTTTAGTTGTGGAGGGCGCAGCTCAGCTCCAGGTCCAGTTGCCGTTGTTAGTTGCAGAGGGCGCTGCCCACCGTCCCTTGCAGGAGTCGAGGAATTGAACTGTCAACCTTGTGGTTGAAAGCCCACTGGCTCATGTGGGAATCGAACCGGCAGCCTTCGGAGTTAGGAGCACGGAGCTCCAACCGCCTGAGCTACTGGGCCAGCCTGAAACCTTTTTAAATACAACACCCGATAAGATTCTCTGTTCATTTGTTTATCTTTCAAAAATTGTTGAGCTCTGGCCATGTTGTAGTATCCTTCTAGTTCTGGGGAAATATTAGTGATCCAGACAGATCTGGTCACTGCCCTCACAGAGCTACCAGTCCAGCTTACAGACTACGTCTCCAAATGCTCTCTGTGGAAATCTGTGATGCTTGGTTGGATTCACCTCTTCCCAGAAAGGAAGTACCTCAAAGGCAGCCAGTGACCAGATTCTCATCCCGGTCTTGCATGGGAGCCTTGACTCAACTTGATTTATTAAGTCTGCCTGTTGGCTTTCCAGGAATAATGGGGTACATTCTCTACCTTTCCTGCCCCACTGGGAAGGCGAGATAGGTGAATTAACAGAGGCAGAATGTTCTAGAAAGGAGAGAAATAGGAGGGGAAGAATGGCTGACCATTCTTCTGTCCCACAGGTTCCTTCTGATGCTTCTGTCCCACAGGATCCTTAAGATCCTCAACTGTCATTACGGGATTGGCTGTTCTCTCCTCTCTCGTCATTGCTCTGACCCCCCTCCCCTATTGCTTCCCTTCTCTCTTGTTGCTTTGAGTTGCTTGTTTTCACTGATGACAGCTGACCTCTCCATTTTCAATGCGTTTCTGGGGTGAGCGACTGGCTATAAAATATTAAATCCTAGTAAATATTAATGCCCCATCACTGTCACATTAATTCAGCCTTGCGAATTGAGAGGTCAGAATTGGGCTGATGAGTGGGTCTACTCTGTTTACCCATTACTACCATTGCTGCCACCCCCGTCAGGCCTACCACTCCCACTGCCACAATTGCCGCCACCACCAACTACATAAGGGCTTCTAGCAACCGAAAACCATCCCTTTGGGAGCCTCAGGGACTTTTCATTCTACTTATTCTCTTCACCAACAACTTTCTAGAGCTCGAAAGGTGTACCCAGTGGGGCCATTAAATTTTAAAGAGCTGTGCTAAAAGGGGCATGCTGAGACCACCCCGCCCCGAGACAAATTCTAATCTGGATGGTGAACCATGTTACTTCTGTCTACTCCATCCTTATTTTATTTCTCATCATTGTTAATATGTTCCATAGAATCATCATAATAATGATGTGATGAATTGGCGAACTTAAAAACTATTTTCCTTAAGTTCAGAGAAGTTGCTGCATTCCCAGCGGCCTTTATTTCTAGAGGTGGAGACTTTGTTGAGTGGGTAACGTAGATGCACAGCAAGTAGGTACCCATTGTTCCAGGGGAAGAACATAGAAGATATATTTGGGAATAAATAAAGGTTTTTCCTCCCTATATTCCTTGTTATACGGACCTTGATGACTTATGGGGAGGAGTTGGATACATTTGCATACGAACCTCAGAGATTCTTGGGAGAAAAAGAGATTGAGGTTCTAACCCCTATATTGTGAAGTTTAATATTATTAGAATATCTTTGATGGGCTAGGGCCACCTTGACTAAAGTCTGCTGATTGGAGCAGAGCTCTGGGAGCTTTAAGGGGAACTCATTATGAGGCTGGAATGGTTCTACACCAGGGTTCAGATCTTCTTAGGAAATGTCGTAGTGTGTGGATGATGTTGACAATCTTCTGGCATAGCTGTCTTGTCACTCTGGGTATGCCGCAGGACTTATTGCTGTGTGTTTTTGTATGTGTGTGTGTGTTGAAAGAAATTTGGTAATTAATATCCTTTAACATGTATCAATGTATGCAGTATATCCTCCAACACGTATACCCATGTGTACACGTGTTGCCTTATGATATAATTCTAGAGGTGGACATGCTAGGTCAAAGGATGTATCAGTCAGCATAGGGAGGATATGCTGCAGTAACAAACAACTCTAAAAACCTTAGAACAACAAAGGATCATTTCCCACTGAGTTAGGATTATGTCTTCTCCCTCTGGGACCAAGGCTGATGGAGCTGCCACCATTTCAAACATTGCTGGTCACTGTGGAAGAAGAAAAGAGTTTTCTAGGTGTTACATGGATGATGCAGTGCTCTGGCCTGGAAGTGGTACTCACCACTTCCTCTTCTAACTCATTAGCCGGAACCAGTCCCATGGATAATAACTAGGTGGGTAATAACTAGAAGGCCACACAGTTTAATTCTACCATGTGTCTGGAAGGTGGGGAGACAGAAACATTGTGAACAGCGTTAGTGACTATTTCGAGTAGTGTGAACATTTTTAAAGCTTCTGATCATATTGCCAGATTATTCTCCAGAATGGTTGTGCCAGTTTACACTCTCACCTGTTAAACTGACCAGGATTGTTTTAATAATTATGCCATGCTCCACTACATGGATGTACCACGGGTTATTGTATCAATTCCCTGCCAATCAGCATTTACGATTTTTTTCTATTACAGTCATGTGATGAACGTTGTTGTACATACATATATTTGTCCCCTTATTTCTTTAGCATAAGTTCGTAGAAATTGGACTGTTGAATCAAAGTGTATGAATACTCTTGATTGTTTCTCCTATCATATTGCCGTCTCCAAAAGGTTGTAACTTTATATCCCTGCCATCAGAAAAGAAGAGTGCCTGTTTCATGGATTTGGAAAAAGTGATAGTAATAGTTGTGAACGTTTTCTAAATTTCTTGATTCCAATTGCCAAGTCCAGATGCTTCTGACCTTGGGTGGTCAGAGGTTGAGTTCAGACACTTGGATTTGCATCAGGTGAGAAATAAGAGGGGTAGGGAGAGAGGGAGAGAGAGTTTATCTGCAACGGCCATTTCCAGGCTGGACAGGTGTTGAGTGTTCTAAGTTGCTTTTGTCTTAACTGAGAGTGTCTGCCTGCTAGGTTTACCTTGAAACCTTGTCTCAAATCGGCCAAGCTAATGGATGAGGCATAGCAGATGACAGAAAAATGAATAGGGCACCAGTTGGACACACTACATCAGCGGACTTCTCAGTTTTCTCTGTGGCCATGGCCAAGATGGCCCCACCTTGCTGATCACAGCGTAAGAGGAGAGGGCGACTGGTGAATTGAAGCCATTAATGGAGTGCCTGGGGAAGGACAGATGAAGGAGAGAGTGAGAATAAAGACTTTAGGATGCAGTATCTGACAATGGATTTATAACTCTGGGAAAAGTTAAAGAGCTACATGTATCTAGAGGGGTCAAGATTTTGCTACCTAAGACAATAGTGAAAATATAATGTGTGTGTGGGGGGGTGGGTGCGGAAGGGAGGCACACAGGTGGGTTCTGCCTCAAAGATTCATGAAATATTTGGGAGAAGATGAATTCCTAGATTATAATGTCACTTTGTTTCTTGTGTGTGTGTGTGCGCGTGTGTGTTTTCTGTTTCCATACTAATGATGTTTACTAAGGAGGCAAGAAGAGAAAGCATTGACTATTTTAAGTAGAGGTTACATAAAGCATTCCTTCTAAGTTTTAGTATAGTCATGTGTGTGTTTGCACGTATGCATGACTATGCACACATATGTACACATACATCCTTTGTATTTCTCTCTAGTCCTGCATTAATTAGAATATTTTGGTGGCATAGAATAAACTTAACTCAAAGAGGCTTAAATAACAAGGATGTTTATTATCAGCAAAGAGACCATGTAATTTAGCATTCAAACCAGGAAACTTTTGTTTAGTGCAAATACTCAATCAGACGGTACTCTGGGACAAATGTAAACTGGAACCATTCAGTAAAACCAGGATTCTTATGGACTGAATGTTTGTGTCACTCACCACCCAAAAAAAAAAAAAAAATTCATATGCCGAAATGTAATCCCCAGTGTGATGGTATTTGGAGTGGGACCTTTGGGAGGTGATTAGGTCATGAGGGTGGAGACCTCCCAATGGGGTTAGTGCCCTGATAAGAAGAGGCCAGAGAGCAAGCTAGTGTTTTCTTTCCCACCATGAGAGGATACGTGAGAAGTCTGGCCTCCTGCCATCTGGAAGAGGGCTCTCACCAGAACACAGCCACGCTGATCTCAGACTTCCAGCCTCCGGAACTGTGAGAGATACATTTGTATTACTTAAGCCACTCAGTCTATGACCATTTATTACAGCAGCCTGAGCGGACTAGGATGTATGCGCACCAGTATTACCCTACATAGCAAGACATCTCTAGGCAGGGAAGCTCTAGAGGACCAAAGACATGGAGGCTCTCAGTCTTCAGTGGCTGGCTGTTGTCCTTGCGTTTTTTTTCCCCCTTCGAATTCAGAGATGGCTGCAACAACTCAGATCAAGACATCAACATGATCAAAGGTACTGACTTTGTAAGAGCAAGAAATACATTTCCCAGAGCCCCCAGCAGGCTTCCCATCATGTCCATTGGTCAGAGCTGTGTCAGGTGTCCATGTTTCAACCAATCACTGACAAGGGAAATGAAATTAGTGTGATTGGTTGTGAACAATTAAGAGTCCCACCGGCCCCGACCCCTCGGGGACAAGAGAGCTACAGCTCCACTTCAAGCACTTGGCTGTCAGGAGAGTGAATAAAATTGGATTCTGTTGGGAAGGAGGAAGGGGTGAATAGCTGTCGGGTAGGCAGTCAAAAGGGCTACCACTCACCCACTGTGGCCAGCTCGCCCATCTGGAATCAGTTGAGAAGCCAAGCAGGGAGGCAGACATAGTTAATCAATGAAATGCACAAGCCATTTGCACATACCCAAGGCTGGACAGTGTCTGTGCATGTAATGACTTAATGTTACAAAGACCCATCCTATCCTTTATCTCCCTGGATCCCCACAACAACCTTGTAAGATTGGCAGCACAGGTGTTAGGGTCCCCATTTCTCAGCAGCATCAGGGTCCAGAGGCTGAGATGCCAATGGTTGTACCAAGTGGAGGAAATCTAGGACTCAGAGTGGTTAGGAATTTGCTATTAAATCCCAAAGCTACTAAATGTCCAAGAAAGGATTAGAATTCACTTCTATCTGATCCCAGTGTCCAATATTGAGCTATGCTATGCTGACCTCAAAAGTCAAAACTTTTTTCTTTGGTGGGAGGTGCAGGGTATCAGAAGTAAAGGACAAGCATCATTTATAAGTAGGTTGGCAAGGTAAAATTGGTTGGCGTTGTGAGCCATACCTGGAACTCTGTATTTTTTCTCTTCCACGTGTGACAGGATATTGGAATATTAGTGCCAGAGAATGATCTTATTAGAGAGACAACTTGAATCTATTTTAACTTTTTTTTTTTAAAGGACTGAAGAATATAAAAGGAAGGGAGAAAAATCATTGTCAAACTTTAGTATTCTTTAAAACTGTTGTTAATAATTTTTAACCATAGTGGGGATACTTTGCCCACATTTCATTATCAATTTCCATACATTAGAGTGTGCCAACCTACTTTGTTCTGAACTGGGGAGAGGAAGGAAGGGAGTGAAGTGGAGAAAACCTCAATTCCTTCAAAAATACCCCATCTTGGATAGTATGTATGGAGGACCGGCAGTCAATTACCATCCACCATCTCTTTCTCTTCTTCCATGGCCCATCTCCTCCCATTTCTCTTCTTCCAATTAAACCTACTGGAGACCCATTTCTAACAAGGGGCCGTGTGTGAGTACTTCCTGATGATTTCATTTTCAACATATTATGAGTGAGGAGGCAGCTGGGAGCAGAGCAGCTCAAACACGAGCAGTCCTGCTTAATTAGGTTCCCAGCTGCCTTCTTCTTCCACCCGCCACTCCACCAGTCTGCTGCCCTGTCACGCCCTCTGTTGTGTTTCATTCCGCTGGTTGTCTTTGTTAATTTGCAGATCTCACTCAGAACTATACCATAACCTACACTTATTTAAAGGTTTCTCTGCTGGGACTGATAATGTCAGAAGTAATTAGCAAAGTTTTCATCTCCTAGGGGGATCCCCTCAATGGGTGACCTTGTAGTGTGGTCTGGAAGGGTGGACACTGCCAAAGGGACATTTGTCAATGTGGGGCGGGGAGATATTTTTGGCTGACAGGATGACTGAAGGAGGGGTCATCAGCATCTAGTTGAGGGGGGCAAAAATGCTAAACTACTTGCAAAGTCAATCCTGCACAATAAAGAATTCTTCTCTTCAAGAGGCGGAGACCCACTGAAAAACACTGCAAAGTGCAGAGAGAAGGAGGGGTCTTTAGCTTCAGTTGCTCCCCTTTAAGAGGCTTCCGATCTACATATGGAGATGGGAGAAAGGGGGTTCTACTCTCTGTCTGAAGATATTTGGGGTACTCCTGGCTCATTCTGTGTCAGCTCTGAGCCTCTGCGGACGTCACACAATGCCAGGCACGTAGGAGACCCTGGCACGCAACATGGATATGAGTTGTTCATGCCGTATTCTAACCACAGAATGGTCCCTCACTTCAGTAAAACGTTAGTTGAACATCTACTGTATCATGAGGGTCCGGTGAGGAAGACAGAAACCATGCTAGGTATTTTAACAGAGAGAGTTTAGCATAAGGAGTTGGACGTTCAGGTTATGGAAAATGGAAAAGCAAGAGCAGAACAATGAGCTAGCCCACATGTAATAACTGAGGGAGGCAGATTCTTCCCCTGTAGCTGGGAGAATGAAGGGAGGACCACACGCTTCTCAAAGCCTAGAATCTGGGAGCAGGGGCCCATGGATCTAGGGCTTAGCCCTCTGATAAGGGGACACCCCTGGTTTGTGCTAGCACCTGTGAGAGAGTACAACAGGCTGATTCGGGGTTGCTGAAAGCAACTGAAGACTGGACCCACTTGCCAAAGTAGGGGCTGGGGGTGGTGGAAGTGGTGGGGTGGAGGTAGGAGTAGGGAGTGGGGAGGTAGGAAGGCCTTGTTTTGCTGGGGACGTGTTTAAAGGGATAGGATGCCAGCTGGAAGAAGGACCAAGTCCCTTCTCCCTCCTCCAGCCTTCATGTCTCCCCCTATGGACAGAACCATAAAAAAGTCTAGCTGGCAAAGGAGAAAAATGTAGTTTCCAGTCCTGGCACCAGCAGCACAAAACAGTCAGGAAGGGTGGAGTTCGAGCTGGGAGGCAAGAGCTGAATAGTAGCAAAGCTTTTATGTACCAGATTTCATGTTAGATCTTAGAAACCCAGAGATGAGCAAGATGGATACAGTCCAGATTCCCAGAGTTTGCAGTCTAGTCCAGAGCTCACAGTCTGGGGACATTCTGTGAATAATGGCAGACACAGTGATTAATGATCACACTATGCATTTTAAAGGACAGAACACAAGGAGAGTGCCTAATCTGGGGCATGATCTTGTTTGGGGCTAAGACATTTCTCCTGAGGAAGAGACATTTAAGATGTAACCTGAAAGATGAGGAGAACTTAGCAAAGTTAAAGGGAGGGGCAGAGGAACTAGCAAGTGCAAAAGCTGGGAGGTGGGGACCTTGGAGCATTTGGGGAGCTGAAAGGAATGGAGTGACGAGAGAGGCACCCGCCTGTTGTTCAGGGTTCCAATCACGCCTCTTCTCAAGGTCTCCCTTTCAGCTCCAGGACAGACACCGAGCCCTTTCCCCCTGAACTCAAACTTCATCTCTTCTAGCCCTTAGCTCTGTATCCATTCATGCCGCCTCCTGGGTGGCCGTCTTCTACTGCGCGGTCCTTGTGTTGGTAAGTAACTTTCTGTGTGTAACTCACCGCTCCTTCCAACTCCCCTTCTCTCTGCTGAAGTCAGAGCAGTTCTTCAATACGTGATTGATTTTACCTCACTTGTCATAAAAGTCACACATCAAACTACCCTTGAAACCTCATTTCTCATCTCTCAATTTGAAAGATATGTAAAAAAATGACAGACAGCACCCAGGGAGGGTACAAATGTGAAGAAGCAAGCAGTCTTAGACAGTGGTCTGGGAGGATGCATTCACACAAGCTTTATAGGGAGGGATTAGACAAAATACATCAAACGACTTTTCGGTATGCACAGCCCCAGACACTGCAGTTTTACTCCTAGGAATATATTCTAAGGAAATCATCACAAATGCACTTAGAAATACAGTTCTGAAGATGTTCGTAGCAGCATGTTTTAATAAGACTGCACTAGCTAAGGGTTGAAAAATTGGGACTGGGCATACAAAATGTGGAATACATACATAATGACTTTTGTGGGAGCCTTCCAAATAATGTGATAGAAGAACTTGGCATGTATATGTATATGATATGTATATGTGTATGGTATATAGCATGCATATGACATGTATACACACAGAGACGTGTACACGTCATGCATGTGCACACACATGCACATGATAATGAACGTAATATGTGTACGGTGTGCATAGGTGTATGACATGTATATGCATGGGTATGTGTATACCTCTATGTGTATATGTATGTGTATGTGTGTATGTGTGTGTATGTATATGTATGTGTATGTGAATATGTGGAGCACCTGGGAGGTAAATGCCAGAGTAATGAAGGTAAATATTTCTTTTTTTTGAATATATTTTTATTAAAAATATAGCTAACATAAAATATATGAATTTCAGGGGTACGTCATAGTTGTTCAACATTTATATACCTAAAGTAGTGATCACCATGATAAGCCCAGCAACCTTCTGACACCGTACCATGCTATCACAGTGTTATTGACTATATTCCCTGTGCTATATGTTACATCCCCAGGACTTATTTGTTTTATGCCTGGAAATTTGAACCACTTACTGCCCTTCATCTTTCCAATGACAGTTGGCATTCAATATTATTTTATATTAATTTCAGGTGAACAGCATAGTGGTTAGACATGTACAAATTTAAGAAGTGATCCCCCTGACTACTCTGGCACCCACCTGGCACTATATATAGTCATTACCATATTATTGACTATATTCCCTGTGCTTTACTTTACATCCCCGTGACTCTTTTGTAACTACCGATTTGTACTTCTTAATCCCTTCACCTTTTTCACCCTGCCCCTGAAACCTCCTCCCCTCTCTCACCCCAACAAATCTAGTACCCATCTGTCACCATATGTAGTTATTACAATATTATTGACGGTATTCCATATGCTATACTCTAATCCCCATGACTACTTTGTAGCAACCAATTTGAGCTTTTGAATCCCTTCTCCCTTTTTCACACGCACTGCCAACCTCCCTCCTATCTGGCTACCATCAAATGTTTTCTCTATCTATGAGTTTATTTCTGCTTTGTTTGTTTATTTTGTTCTTTAGATTCCACATATAAGTGAAATCACATGGCATCTGTCTTTGTCCGACATACTCCCTTCAGCACAATACCCTCTAGGTCCATCCACACTGCTGCAGATGGCAAGAACCCATTCCCTTCCATGGCCAAGTAACACTCCATTGTATAGAGGTACCACCTCCCCTTTATCCATTCTTTTATCAATGGGCACCCAGGCTGCCTCCACATCTTAGGCATTGTAAACAGTGCTGCAATGAACATATGGGTGCACACATTCCCTCGAAGTAGTGTTTTGAAACCCAAAACGGTTTATTTGGATAAATATCCAGAAGTGGAATTACTGGGTCCTTCTTTGTCTCTTGTTATAGCCTTTGTTTTAAAGGCTATTTTGTTTGGTATTCTGGTATAAGTATGGCTACTTCAGCTTTTTTGTGTGTTTGTTTCTATTTTTATGAAATATTTTTTTCCATCTCTTTACTTTCCATCTGTGTGTGTTTCTTTCAATCTGAAGTGATTCTCTTGAAGACAGCATATGTAAGGGTTTTGTTTTTTTATCCGTTCATCCTTCCTATGTCTTTTGATTGGAGCACTTTGTCCATTTACATCAAAAGTAATTGTTGATAGATATATAACTACTGCCATTTTATTATTCATAATTTTGATCTCTCCCCCCCCCCATCTTAAAGAAGTCCTTCTAACATTCCTTGTAATACTGGTTTGGTGGTGATGAACTCCTTTCACAGCCAGATGTTGTGGGGCTTCCTGTTCCTGGCACCAGTACTCTGGGCTTGGGAGCTTGGAGTGGGGCTGGACTCTTTGCTCCTCCAGGGGGAACCTCCAAGACCGAGGTAACCCTCCCATTTTTCGTCTGCCACACGGAGGTTTGGGACCTGTTTCGCATCTTGCCATTCCTACCTGTCTCGTTGTGGCTTCTTTATATCCGTAGTTACAAAATTCTGTTCAGCCAGGCTTCAGATGGTTCTCCAGGTTGATTGTTCTATAATTTAGTTGTAATTTTAATGTGTTCACGGAAGGAACCAGACACACTATTTATCTACTCTGCCATCTTGGATCTCCTAGCTGAATATTTCTTGATGATGGGATTAAGGGTGGTCTTTCCTTCTGTGTTTTGTTTATTGGCATTTTATTTTTTCTCAGTTTCACACCAGGTATATATATTGAGTAAGAAGAAAAAAAATAGTATATTATTTTAACAAAATAAGTGTTTGAGGGAAGGAAGCAAACAAGCCAACCATGTCCCCATTTCACTTGGGGCCACATTCCCCAGGGTTCAGTTTGGCTTAGGATTCCATCCTGGTTTCATTCATGAAAATTAGTTCAGCAGCCATGGGAGGTGGGCAATCATCATCCGCAGGCACACAGTAGGTTTTCTACTTTTCTCACAGTGACTCATGTCTGGGTTTCTGTCCTAGGCTGGGTGCGTCCTCAATCTACTTTGTCTCCTTTGAATTAGCCATCCCTGAATCTTGTACTGACCACTCCTCAATGTCCCTGTAATTCTAGGAGTCTGGGGAGCACAGAACTTTCCAAATCTTTGAGACACCCATGGGGTCTTCACCTTGTATCTCTAAGTTGTATAGTTGATAGGAACTGAAAATCCTTCATCAGTTTATTGCCAACCTGCTCTGTGCCAGGATCTGTGTGGGGTTCTGGTGTACAAATGTGGACCCTGTCCTCGGGGAACTAATAGACTTCATATTGGTCACCCTGAGGCTCTAAGATCTTGAGGGAGAGAGAGGGTCAGATTTCCTCCCTGCTGTCTCCTCAGTTTCTAGAACAGAGCTTAGCACATAGTAGGGCTCACAAATATTTTGAATAAAACAGTGGGGACCAAAGACAGAGGAAGGGACATAGGAGAACAGCTAAGAAACAGCAGAAGAGTGAATCTTCTGAATTCTGCTTCAACAGAGGGTGCCTGGCAAGGGTTCACTGCAGCGCATTCTCTGTGACACGCTTCCCCACACATGGCCTCACCCCCAGTGGACAGCCTCAAACTCTGGACAGCTCCGTACTAGGCCCAGTTTCGGCTACACAGAAAAACCAGTCAAGACCAGTTTCTGCTCCCAGAGGAGAGATTAGTGATTCCCCAGAACCTCAGACAGACCTGAGCCCACGTTCTCCTTCCCCAACTTGTCAGTTTTGCTTCTCTGGAGAACACATTGAGTTTCTGGAGTCTGTTCCCTTGTGCACAGGGAGGACTCTACCTCCCTCCATGGGCTGCTGTGGGGTTGAATTTAACATTGTGGATATGAATGAAGCCGGAAGCTCCCACCTTTCTGGGGTTCTTTGATCTCTGAAATATCCAAGTGCATGTATCATCCTAGACTCAATTCAGATCAGGCCTTGGCCGCCACTGCCCTAGGAAAAAAGGACTACGGTGACATCTGTAGCTTTGGAAGTCCAAATGGCCGACGTCTTGACAGGATTAAGAGTTTAAGATGATTTTCTGGGGAACCATTTATCTCCGAACTCCCTAAACTCCAGTCTGGAGGAAGGAAGGAAAGTTAAACACTTAGATACATGTGGGGCTCTAAACAGTTCCTCTCTGGAGGCAAAGCTCTGGAGGGGTATTAGGGAGCGGGACCCCACTTTTAGTTTTGGATTCTGTGGGAGACTCATTGCCCTCGTGAAACCCAGCTGTCTAGCTCCATCTCTTAATAGCCATGTAACCTTACACAAGGGACTTAAGCTTTTGACTTCAGTTTCTATGTCTAGGATAGGGGAATAATAAAGGGTCTTTATAGAGTTGTTGGTGGGAGTAAATGAAGCACATATTGTAAATCTGAGAATGGTGCCTGAGAAAGGCTCAATGTGTTGAGGAGGTGGAGGTGGAGAGAGAGAGAGAGAGAGAGAGAGAGAGAGAGAGAGAGAGAGAGAGAGAGAGAGAGACGGAGGGAGGGAGGGAGGCAGGGAGGGAGGAAGGGAGGAAAGGAAAGAAGGCTAAATCTAAAGGAAATGAGAGCAGGCCTTGTGGAAATGTCCCCAACACCCTCGTGGCATACAGGCTGGAGAGAGCATAGACATGTGGGTGGTATGATCAGGAACGTGAAGTACAGCAAGCATCTTTCCAGTGACCCTGGGGTGCCATGGTCCCTGTCTCCCAAGTGGGAGTGGGGATTAGAAAGAGGGTAGGGAAAGAGTGAGACAGCAGCTCTGCAAGGCTTCCCCTGGCCTGGATACAGGTATTACAGCAAAGGATGTGAGGACTAGATGAGGTCTGTCCCATCCCAGGGGTCAGCCAATGTGGAGGAGGACAGTAGCACAGGTGACATCACAGTGGATGCCGGTAGAGGACACATACAGAGGAAACTACAGACCTGGCTGTCCCTCCTCACTGGTGGCATGGGGACATTTGCACCCCCTCCCCCCCAGCTTGGCATCTTTCCCACTGAGAGGAAAGGAGTGACAAAAATGCAAATCTGATTTGGTTTAACCTGAAATCAATGAGAAAAATAAAAATTACGAACATGATTGAGTTTAGCTGGAAGTGACAAGATTAAATGTTCTGCTTCAGAGAGTTTGGGGGGCTCAAGACAGAAATTAAGTTCAGTGGCAGAACACACGCACGGAAACTAGCCTGTTTTCATTCCTGAGAAGGTGCTTAGAAATTCACGGTCACTACATTTGCAAAGGGCTTGGCACAAGGGAAGTGCTCCACAAATGGGAAATAAATAGAAATAATATTTTTTTAAAAGCTACTTCTGCTCATGGTAATGACCAGTATTTCCAGTTGATGTAAGGGACAGGGGTGGGGAGGGTGGCTGAGAGTCAGCCCAGGCTCCGTTCTCTCCCTCCTTCCTTCTGATTGGTCCCTTTGTTGGGCAACACCTCCTCCTTGCCAAGTGTTGAGAACAGAGTACAGAAAAGGCAGTGGGACTCGGAGTGCCTGCCATCCCATAAATACTTCCAGTGGGAAGAGAGATTTATGGAGTTATAAATGCCAGTAGCAGGCCCAGTTTGTGTTAATAGCCTTATTAGTTACATTGCTGTAAAATCCAGATCACCACACTGTTTAACAGCTACAGTTCTGCTCAGCAGCATTAATTCCATAAATCGAGGCCCCTTGACATAAATCGTGAAGTCCCTGGAACCTGATTAGGAAATCCCTCCTGATAGGTTAGAGATGGACAGATGGCGTGAGGCCAACAAGCTTCCAGCGGGAATGGTGCGTCTCACGACAAAGCTGTCTCCTGAGTCTGTCACTGTGGGCATGTCCTATCTATAATCCCAATGGGCTCAGCCCTGACCTTGAACATGGAGGGACTGAGAGGGATGGCTGACACTCCATGGGAGGTGACCTCAGAGCCCCCATTAGCCCCTACAGCGCCTTTGTGAAAATTAGAAAAAGGTGTCCCCTACAAGTGGCTGCAGCATGGCTTGGTGGGAGGATGGCACTTCTGTGAACCCGGGTCCTTGACTCCGTAGCTTATCCTCTTTCTAGTCCCTCCCCTCCCTCCTTCCCTCCCAAATGGGTTCTATGTGGGCTTTGGACACAGCCCACACACCGGCTGCCCTCAGCCTAGAAATAGCCCGTATAGAGGTTGTAGCTTGGACTGTAAAGTGTCCAATGTTTAAAAGTCCGGAGGTATCATGTGAAAATGCAGATTATAGAGTTCCTTTTTCTTTTTTTTTTTTTTTGACAACGAAAGGGCACAATCTGCCATCATTCGACTTGTATGTACATCTGTGGCACCGTTGGCGGATGCAGCGAGTGGCTGCCTCTTTCCTGTGGGGCTCTCAGTTCCTGCCTCTGCCTTTTGTACATGTCCAAGTCCACTTCCCTCACTTCTGTTCCCGGCCTGGCTCCTCTATGCATTTGAGTCGGAAGCCTTTGCAGTGTCAGAGTTTCACTCCTGGGTGTGTACCGTTCTGAGAGGCCCTCTCTAGCCGGAGACCCTGCCTTCGTGCTGGGGAAACCCAGCTCCTATGTGTTCCCTTGGCCTGTTTTCTTTGCTGGAAGATGGAAGGGGGCCGAGGGGGAGGGCAGGAGAAGGGGAGAAAGATGCTGTGTTAGTCAGCTAGGGCTGCCACAACAAAATGCCATTGACTGTGTGGTTTAAACCAAAGAAATTTATTTTCTCACGGTTCTGGAGTCTGGAAAGTCCAAGATGAAGGCTCTGGCAGGGTTTGGTTCCTGGTGTGAACTCTCGTCTTGGCTTGTAGACAGCTGCCCTCTTCTGTGCCTCTTCTTATCAGGGCATCAGCTACCTCTATCGGATGAGCGCCCAACCCTTATGAACTCATTTGACTATCGCCTTCTTATAGACCCATCTTTAAATGCAATCACGTTAGGGATCAGGCCCTCATGTGAAGTTTGGTGGGACACCGACATTCAGTCCGTAGCGGACAGATTGCCTTTTTTGGTTCCTATAGCAAACAAATGTCTAGCTCCTGTCAGGTGATTCCTGCGGTCCAGCTAATTCCTTGTCAGTGGGTTCTGTAGGAATCCCGATCCCCTTCTTTAGAACAAACGCCCTTTGTTCCTAAGCGATCTCCATGGGTTCCTGTTACTTGGTGGGTACCTGCTACCGGGGTAACAGCAAGAACTACACATGATGGGTACTAATGCATGGTGGTGATGAGCATGGGTCTAGGAGCCAGCTGGCTTCTGCCACTTCATTATTCCCTACCCACAGGCAAGTGACAGACTCTGGGATCCTCCGTTGCTTCTGTAAAGTGGGGATGAACTAGCACCTAGTAGGCTGGGTTATTGTAAGGGTTGAATGGTACGATGTATGGAAAGTCTCAGCAGAGTGCCTAGTACATAGGAAGCACTAAATAGATGATTGTTTATATAATCATGAGTTACTGTTGTTGTCGTTATTATTCAGTGGACCAGATGGGCTAGCTCATTTCCAAGGTTTCTTCCAGTTCTGACGGCCTCATCTCGAGTTTTCATTTAGTCTCAGAATGGAGTTTTTAGAACGTCTACCACGCTCCTGAAATTGTATCTAACATTTTGTGCCAAAGCGTGTTCTCCGGGCTAGAGGAGTCCGGACTTTTCCTCAGATTCTTAAAAGGGTTTGTGACACCCTGCCCCCCCCCCCAAACAGTCTCGGATCACGCATCTAAAATGTAAGGATTCCACGTATTTCAAGGTGACCCTGAGGAAGTAGAAGCTGATTCTCCTGAGGATTAGATCAGTGCTAAGACAGATTTCAGTTTAAAGCCTTCACATAACTTCCTGAAAGGCTCAGCAATCAGCGGTCCACCATCAACTTTATCAAAGCAATTTAGCAGGGATGTGGCTCTCTCCCAGCGGCTTTTTTTCACAGGGAAGTAACAGTTTGGTGGGAGTGGCAAGGACTGCGGTGTAATTGTAAAAGGTCAAGTCGATATGCGAAAGAGCCTTGCAGTGTGAGCCAGTGAGTGTGGTGACAGGAATCTCCCGGGATGAGGTCACAGGCTTGACCTCTTGTCAAGGTCTACATGGGATTTCAGGGACATTTGTTGAAACCCTGACCCTGGAAAATGTGGACAAGGAGCGTCATGGCCCAGAGTTATCTTCTGAGCGTCCAGTTAAGGTCAGGTTACAGCACTCCACAGAAGTCTTTGGTGGCGGCCTCGTGTTTCAAGCTCTATTTCTCAAACTGGAGCACCCGTAGCTCTGAAGATGGGTGACAGTGAACCAGGGGAGACAGAAAGCCACAGGGTAAACAGGAAGAACTTTCTGGAACGAACAACTTTCACAGTGTTTTGGACGGGAGAGTTTCTTAGACATTGAAACAACTAATGAAATCACACACTTGCCTATACAGGGTAAGACAGGAGCTGCTGGGGACATTTTGCCCTTGAGGACATGGTTCAGAGCTTCAGAATGGACAGCCACTGAATTCTCTGCTGTTTACAGGTACTTTGGTGAAAAAATTGGAGATGGCCTCAACTTCAGTGAAGCCTCATACTTGTGAGCATCGTCTAAAGGGCTCTTCCCAGTTTAACCCTAATTCATGAAGCAAGATGGCCCCATGCAGCTGTAGGCTTATGACCTAGTAGTGCAGCCACACGGCAAAAGGGACTGTCATTCCGCAGTGCTTTGGTAGACAATAAAAGTCTCAGGGTTGATGTGCATTGACATTCATTAGATCACGTGCACATCCCAAAGCAATGATTGTGATTTTGATTGTCCACGTGTGGATCTGGGCTGGGAGTGGTCATCAGCTCCATCTGAACCTCAAGGACGGACAATGCAGGGGGTTGGTTGCTCCTTAAAGAAACTCAGGGTACTGTGACTGGAAGAGGGTGTGGATGCTGGGCGGGCCAAGCCACCAATGAGGCCAAACCTCACGTACTGTATGAGTTCTGCTCGATCCCAAAGCCCGCACTTTATTTATCTACACGCTTCTCATCCTTTTTATAGAGGCAGGAGCTGGGGTCAGACAGAGAAGGGCAAAGCCTTCCTGAAAGTCACACATTCCGTTAGCAGCAGGGGTGAGTTTGGGACTTGGATGTCACGATATTCAGTCAAGGCGACACTCTGAGTTGTGCAGGAGACCGAGGAGCTCATTTGCTTGGCGAGCATGGAGAGTGGTTATGGTGCATGGTGCCATAATTCCGTTTATTACCTTGCAGACATTAAGAATAACAGGAGGATAAAGAGCAATGAAAACTGATTGGATGGCTAATGCTGGGCAGCAGCCTTCAACCAAAAAACTGGGACTGCTAATGTGCCTTTGCAGGTAGCTTGTTGGGATGTCTTCTAGGTGAGCAGAAGAGAGGCACCAGAACAATCTGTGGGTCTGGCTCAGTACAACCTTTTCCGTAGCTATCCTCTTGCCCTTGTTGATCTAATGTGGCTTTCCTTTAAGGACACAGCTTCTCCTAGAGCCCTCCCAAGCGGTGGCTGTTTGTCTTGCACAGACCTCATGCCCTTGGAATACTCTTAGAGGAAAGGTAGGTGTCCTCCTGTCTCATGCTTGCCCTTTCCCAGTCCTCCTTCTTCCTCACCCAGCTCTGCATATCCTGTCATCTCTTCATCACCCACTGTGTTGTGATCACCCCCCCCCGTGCTCACTCCCCACCCCTACATGCTAATTTAACAGCCTACCCACCATCAACACTTGGGTGTCTCATGAGCAATTCAAATTGGCTATGTCCAAAACTTAATTCCTGATTTTTAACCTCCCCCCACCTCATAGCTACTCTTCCCCAAATGTAACCTATCGTGGTGAATGGCAACGCCGTCCTTTCAGTGGCTCAGAACAGAAGCCCTGAATCCTCTCCTTCTCTCACAGCCCGTCAGCAAATCCTATAGGTTCCATCGTGACACAGTGGAGTACTACACAGCAGTGAAAAAGAACAAGCTGTGAATACACGTAACAACACGATGAATCTCAGAGACATAATGACAAGTGAAAGAAGCCAGAGGCAAAAGAGTCCCATCCATATGAAGCACCCTGTCCTTGTATAGCGGTGCAATCATTTCTATTGGACAAACTCCTCGAAATGGAATTACTGGGACTCAGTGGACAAGAGCAGTTCAATTTTTGATAACTGGAGGGGGGTGGGCTCTTAAAAAATTGCTCCTATGCTGTGCACTTTCTATACATATTGGTATTATTACTGTTTACTCGTTTTACAGATTAGGAAACTGAGGCTGAGAGAGGTTAAATCACTTTTCCAAAGTCATGCATTTGGAAAATGGCTAAGTTAGGATATAATTCCTCTCTCTTTTTGTGTTTAAGATAATGAATGTAAATCACTTAGTACCCTCCTTGGTACCGAGTCCATGTTGACTAAATATTGTTATTATTATACTTTTTGTCTTTGTTTTTTTCAAGGTATGTTATGAGAGTAGTATTGTGTATGATGAAATCAATAGGTATTTATTAAGTACCTACTGACCACACCGAGGGCTTGATGCTTGGGGTACAGCCATGAATACCTCAGATAAGGTCCCTGCCCTCTCGGAGCTTATAGTCCATCAGAGGAGACAGATTTTGGCCAAAGAATCCAAACGTGATGAGTGTATGGGTGAGAAATGCCAGTTGAGGGGGCATTTGGGGGCAAGGAACCTTGTGGCTCCTTGCGCCTGGTAGGTGAGGCAAGCCTGGCTCTGCCCCCTGGCGTGGAGCATTCTTCAAACGTCCACATTAAGTAGAACAGTCCTGAGAAGTGATTTGTCATTATCAGGCCTTGGGGGCCTTTGCTAGGTTCTAAATCAAATTCAGAAGCTGAAGAGCCAGCCCTGAGTTTAGTGTGGATTTTACAGGTCAGTGAGGCTGAACAGCAGCTCCCCAGCTGGTGATAAATGTGTCGAGATCTCTCTCTGGCTCTGCCAAGGCCACTGTCAACTCAGTGTCTTCATTTTCCCAGACTGTTATGGAGAGGCTGGAAATAGTCATGCATTACTCGTCTCCATAGGAGGACGTCTATCAATCCCAGCTCTGACCCTGCCGGGTTCCCCATGTGCCCAAATCCACAGGGCATACTTTCTAAAGGTCAGTAGTAGTGTTTAGATGACCTCCTCCCTCAGTCAGACTCAGGCCTCCTTTTTATAAAAGAAAACAAATTCGTAACAGCCTCTTTACTCTCCAGAAATGAATTTCACAGATAATGGAATCTATATATACACATAACTTCAAAAAAAATCAATATAATGTCCTAACAGTACTATAACAGAGAATAAAGTGAAAGTAGTCTATAATAAAATAGTATGTATTTCAATATGTAAATGCTTGGGTATGACGCTACAATAAAACATAATGATATAGCCAGATAATCGCTTCTATATATAATCACTGTGACTGTCGCAGCTACGAAGTTGTAGAGATGTGTTGTGTCCCCTACTGAAAAATATCACAGCAATGCCGTCAAGGACCTGATTTTCTGAAACAATGCATCACTTTTGATAAGATCCTGTACAAAGAAAAGAGCAACCTTCGCCCAGTACAGTGGTACCTCGGTTTTCGAACGTCTCCGTTGACGAGCATTTCGGTTTACGAACGCCGTAAACCCGGAAGTCAATGCTTCGGTTTCCGAACACGCCTCGGAAGTCGAACATGTCACGGGGCTTCCGCTGAGTGCAAGACCCTGAGGCCTAGCTGGTGGCTGTTTTCAAACGTTTCAGAACTCAAGGGTCTTCCGGAACGGATTACGTTCGAAAACCGAGGTACCACTGTAGTCGTATTCCTTTAAAATTCAATGTATACCGAAACCATGCAGAAAATAACTTTCTGTGGGTATGTCCAAAGGAGTTTGAGTGAGGCCCAGACGATTATGACAAATTTATTTCTCAAGGACGTAAGGGTCTGGCAGGACACTGAAGGGAAGGCATAGCACACCCCCACGCGTAGCAGCCATCTGAATCAGCCCTCCTCCCACGCGCATTTCCAGATCTCTCCCTAGGGGGCAGCACCCACCCCACGGAGGACTTTCGCTTCAGGACAAAGGGTGCTTTTGGGCTCAAACCAGACAGTACATTTCTCCTTATCCAGTGTTTGCAGTAGGAGGTTGGTTTGTTTGTGGTGTTGCCTTTGTTTTTAAGGTAAAAGGCATTTCTCTGGGTGAGAAGAACTTCTTTTGTTCTCCTGGAGTCCACTGAGGGAGCAGAGATTTATTATCCCGAGCAAGGAAAGCCACAAAAATAAAAGATTTGTCAAAAGGACTAGTTATTTACTTAACACATATTTAATCATGGTAGCAACAATGGCTGCCTTTCTTTTGAAATTTTTATTGAGTTATAATTGACATATAACCCGGTGTAAGTTTAAAATGTGTTGCTTTGATACATTTGTGTGGGACCCCTGACCCTGTTCTCCCTTACTGTTTTTCCATAGCATTTCTCGCCTTCTAAAGGGCTAGGTAATGTACTCATTTATTAGGATTGTTGTTTGTCTTCTTCCTAGGATGGAAGCAACTTAGGGCCAGGATTCTTTCACTGTTTTCCTCATCGTGATAGACCTCATGTGCCTACAATGGTGCGTGGAGCATGGCAGATGCTCCATAAATATTTATTGGATGAATAAGTGAATTTCATGTAAATTCATGCAAATCACCCTCCTGGTGACGCTTTTACTATTCCCATTGTACAGCTGAGGGAACTGAGGCTCGGGCTATAAAGGGGCCTGAATCACACAGTGAGTGACCAAGCAGCGTTTGAGCCTGGTCTCCTGACTCCCACATCCTCCTTGTTTGATTGTGGCAGCTTACTGGCATGGTTAAGAGCATGGGTGCTGGGGCCAAACTGCTAGGGTTCAAATCCTGGATCAGACTGTTCCTCGCTGTGTAATAAGTTGCTCTGCATGCCTTGTAGAATCTCTCTAGGCCTGTTTCCACACCTGTGAAAATCAAACACAATGAAAAGACTAACCAATTACACATAATGTGATCATAAACGCAGAAGTCACATTAGCTCCTTCCGACCCTTAGTTCAACATCAAATACAAGGTCAGGTCTTGACTTTTCTACCTTCAAAACATGCCAGAACACCTCTCAAATCTGTCCCATTCTCTCCATCTTCACCTCGATCACCCTAGTCGAAGCCACGCACATCTCTTGCCTGGACCATTGCAGTAGCCTCCTAACTGGTCTCAGCTTTCACGCCTTGCCTATGAATCATGCTCTACACGTCAGCCACGGTCGTCTTTTATGTCAACCAGATCACGTTATTCTCATGCTTAAAACCATTACCTTCCTATCAGCTTGAGATCAAAACGTGGCCTCCTTACCTGCCCTGCACAGCACTGCAAGGCCTGGACCCTGCCTCCCTCCCTGGCCTCCCTGCACACCACTGCCTCTGGCCTCTGTCACCACCTAGGAGGCACGAGGCTTTTCTGCCACAGGGCCTTTGCACTTGTAGCTCCCTCTGCCTGGAATGCCCTTTCCTTGTCATTTCCAGCTAGGCTCCAATGCAGTCTCCTCAGAGGACTACTGCAACACAGTGAGGCTTGGTGACGGTGCTGATGGTGGGCATTGGGGCAGGAGATGGAGCTGCCCTCCTCTCCTTCCTTGGCTACTTCTCCTGTAGCTCAGGTCCACCTTGTGTCTCCGAACCATGTGTAGAGTCCCATCCATCTTGGGCATCAGACCTTGGCCAGGTGACAGACTTGGCTCCATGTCTGCCTACAAGTGAAACTGCTCCAAACTCCTCCCTGCGTTCCCCCAAGGAGTTTGTCTTGTTCTGCCGAGAACTACTCAGCAGCTGTCACTCAACACCCATTTAATCAGAAGCCAGTTGGCGACGGCACTTTCCCTTTCAGTGAGTTCACTGTAGAGCAGGTAAGATGGAGCTTGGTGTCCCTCACCGAGGCTCTGGCACAGATTCAAGGGAAGGGGGTCACTTGGAGTCAGGGATCACCAACGACCTAATGGATCCCAGCAGGCATCCCTAGATTCTGCTGTGGGTCAGGTCATCTAGACCAAGAAAGCCTCCCCTGCTGTTTCATTTCCAGCTGTTCCCCCAGATGTACCCTGGTCCTTAGCTCCTTATTCAATGCTGTGTATTCTGCCTGGGAGGCTTCTCCTTCTAGCCACCTGGAAAATGTCTTCATAGGCTCCAAGGCTCTGCTCAAAAGCCACCTCCTCCTGGAAGCCTTCCCAGGCCTGCGACTTCATTTCTAATATGCACGTCTGCAGTTCTTTCTACATGCCTTTGTTATTATGGCATTCAATCTCATTACATTGTGGGTTGTTTTCAGTCAGGGACTCAGTCCTTCATTTATTCATTTATCAGCTTTATATTGAACACTTGTTAAATGCCAGACAATTTTTAGAATAGTGTTTTTGGAGAGCCACCTGCTTCAGAATCAACAGGAGCCCTTGTTAAAATGCAGAGTGCCAGGCCCCACGTATGAACTCCCAGGTTAGACGGTCTGAGACCAGGGCCCAGGGGTCTGCACAGTAAATATAAAGACTTGTTCTTGTAGAGGGTGCAGAGCTGGCCAAGGGCATCGTCCCTATCTCTGGCGTATTCACAGTCTGGTGGACTGTCTGCCTTTCTCGCTAACTCTGAACTACTCAAGGGCAGGGACTGCCATTATTCAGGACCTAGGCCAGCGCCTGATAAAGCAGCAAATATTCGTGGAATAAATAGCTAAATGCATGCATTTAAGCATGTTTATTGAGTATCTGTTGTGTCCTGGGTATCATTCCAGACATAGGATGCAGCAGTAATCCAAACAGACAACCTCCTTGCCCTCATGGGGCTCACAAACTCACGAGTAAATAAATAAAGGATTCTCTAATTTGCTTTGTCGCACAGGTCTGAGCCTCTGGCTCTCACCTCGCGTCCTTACCTGGCCTGATTGCTGATGATGTTTCTAACTGCACCCCAGAACCCCATGCGCCTCCTCTCTCTCTGCTCCAGCCACACAAGTCTCCTTTCAGTCCCTCCTCCTCCTTCCATGCTCCCTCCTGCCACAGGGCCTTTACATATGCAGTTTCTTTTCCCTTTCCCTTCTTCATGTGAATAATGCCAATTATATATTCTAGCTCAGTCATCACCTCCTCCAAGAAGCCTTCCCTGACTCCTTCCTGGATCATTTACTCCTATTACAGGTTCTCTAGTACCAACATCATTGCTTCTAAGCGCAGGTTACAGCCACAGGTGCACATCTGCATGACTCTCAGATTAAAGTCTGCGTCTCCTGCTAATCTAAGCTCCATGAGGTCAGAGGCCACGTCTGTCTTGTCCATCACTTAACTCCCCCGCCCCTTCTCAGTGCACGGCACAATACGTATGTGATTAATGAAAAAGTGAGTGGTAGGAACCCTAACACTTGACTTCTCTGTGTCTACAGCACACATGTTTTATGTGTGTGTGTGAGAAAAGTAAGTCATTGGAAGAGTGACAGAGGGTCTGCAGAGCACAAAGGGCCTGACCTTTCTCCTCTTCCCAAGGCTGAGGGCACAGTGACTAGGTAATGTGACAGTATGGATGGTAAAGGGCCCAACATTGAGATTAGAACAACTTAGATTCCAATATATCTTTTGTACTTGTTAGCTCACTGATATTGGGAACGTCGTTTCATGCCTGTGAGCCTCAGTGTCTTCATCTGTAAAATGGGTTGGTGATACCTACTTCGCAGGGTCATTGGAAGGATGAGTCCCCATTAACGTTTATGGAGCACTAACCACATGCTCATCTCACCCTTACAATAATTCTATGAAGAAAGTACTATTAATGAGATCATCCCCATTTTTGAAATGAGGAAACTGAGGCCCAAGTTCACACAGGCAGTGAGTGGTAGAGCCAGGGTTTCAGGCAGTAGTCTGGCTCTAGAGCCTGTGTGTTTCATCACTGCGCTGTGCCGTCAGGAGACGTTAGCATGTCTCATCTTGTCCAGTGAAGCACGTAACACAGTGCCTGGCAAATATAACCACTCACAAAATGGGGTCTTCCCTTTTTCTAATTGTCTCCTTGGCTTGAGCTGAAGGTCAAAGAGGACTTCCCTGGCATTTATTCCTGGCCTGGCCCAGTCCAGGAGACAAGGTAAAAGAACAGGAGTCAGGCTCTCGGCCCCACATCTAAGGCATTTTGACAAACATCTTTACCACCAACGTAAAAGAGACCCCTTTGTGCCCGGAGATTGGTGCTTGGAGCCTGGCTTTTCAGCTGTGTCTCTGCCAGATGACCTGGAGCAAGGGCGTCTAACCCAATTCCCTTTCAGCACTTCTGTGATCCTTTCCACATTTTGCACCGTCTCAGCAGGTATTGTATTTACTCAGCAACTACTGCACGCACAGCGTCATGCTAGGCCTGAAGGGAGATGGCAAAACATGGGAGGTGCAGCCCTGCCCTCCAGAGAGCAGGGTCTTACAGGGTGGGCTGGGGATTCAGACAGACCTGGTGTGAGTCCCAGCTGCAGTATTGGCCAGCTAAGTGACTTCAGAGGAGTGACTTCACTGCACGAAACCTCAGTTTCCTCATCTGTAAAATAAAACACAGGCTTGTTTTGTGTTAACATGCATGCAGTACTCAGTACAAAGACGGATTGAAGGGAACTGCCAAACAAATGTCAGCCATTAGGATGATGGTGATGGTGATAATCGTGGTGACGATAAAGAGGAGATGGTGATGGGTAATGCTGGTGATGGCAATACGATGATGGTGGTGACGGTGGCGATTGTGATCTCATAGTGACAGTGATGGTGGCAATGATGGTGGTCATGCAGCAAAGACACCGAATTAAGCTCCCATTTGTTAATAACAGATGTTTGAAAAACTGACATGGGTTCCGGCAGACCTGGGTTCAGATTTGGGCTCCACCACATTTTCAGCTGTGTGACCTCGGCACCAAACTCTTAACCTCTCTGAGCTTTAGGTCCTCCCTGTATAAAATTCTGATTGTCTCTCCGTTGCCAGTTGTCTCACGTCCCCATGGTGAAGCGAGAGAGTACCAAGCAGAGGAGCTGGTACCCAAAAGGTGCTCATTACATGGCACGCTGTTTTTGTCCCTTTCTTTTACTTCCTCATAGAACCTCTCCTTAAATCCCAGGGAATAGCATATTCCCAAGAAAAGGGATTGGGTCCTGAAATCTGTTTGCTTTGGCCTCAAAACTCTTTTCTCCAAATAAGAGAAATCTCTTCAGACTAGCTTAAGGGAAAAGTGGGGTTTGTTAAAAGCCCACATGGCTGACTCAGGAAGCCCTTGGGGGAACAGGCAGCCTGGCCTTCCACGGCCTTGGAACCATGAGCCGGAAAAGGTCTGGAACTAAAGCAAATTCTCTCTGACTTTCATTCTCTCCCCCAGTGCCAGACCTGGGGGACCCCTCTCCCCACAGACTCTTTCTCTGCTTCCTTGGTCACAAGGTGGAAGAGGGCATCCTCCTGGCTCCTGAGTTTACATCTTCAGTTGAACTGATGTGTCTGACCTAGCTCCTTTATTTCCACCCCAGGTTCCGGGGAAGGAGAATCTGATTGGTCCAGTTTGAGTGAGCTTTCTGCCATGGTCCACCCACCACTGGCTAGGAACTTTGGAGAGGAGGGCTTTAGATAGTATAAAAATGGACTCCAAAGATTGAACTGGGGTGCGACGTCAGGGACATTTTTAGAGAAGCCAGACAAACACCAGACACGTTGCCTGCTACAGCGTGGGTGAGATTTACTGTACGCTTCCCAGGAGCCAGGCACTATACTAAGTGCTTCCCGTGTGTTGTCATTTAATGCCCCCACTTAGTCCTCTAAATCAAGCCCTGCTTTTATCCTCATTTCAAAAATGGGGAACCTGAGGCTCAGAGCAATACAGCAATGCACCCAAGGTCACATGGGTGGACCTGGCACAACCTTTTTTCAGCTGCCCTTACCCCCAGGAGCTGCTTGCAGTTTGATGGGCTCTTGCTCTGTGAGTCTTGGAGGATGAGAGACTCCATCTGTTGGGGAAACTCCGAATGCCTGATGATGTCTGTCAGAAAGTTAAAAACACCTGAGTTTTGATCACTCAGCATTAGCTATGCTGGTCATATTCTGTATTCCAGAACCGTGTTGAGAAATGCAATTCGTGGCATCCCAGGTGGAAAATTTCTGATTCTCTCTGACGGAGGATGCCAAGGAGAATTGGTCTCTATCCTGGTGGAAACATAAACATCAATCCTGAGAATGAAGGGGGAAAATGAGTCCTGGAAATTGATGGAAAGCTGGCTGTCTGGCATCTTGAAATTAACCAGGACTCTCCTTGTTGATGGCTTCTTGGGCTCTGTCTATGAGTTTCTGAGACACATTTTTTAATCCTCTTGTCATTTCATTTGACCTGGAAACGAATATAGATTGTTAGGCGCTCAGGCTGTAGGATTTACACACAGGGAGAATTGACCTGTTGGGGGCTGGCGTGGCTGTTCACTCACCAAGCACACAGTTTCATGCACAGATGATGGACGTGTCCAGGACGTTGGCTTACACACAGCGGGTATTCAGCACATGTCCATCTCCTCTCCCCTTTTCTCTCCTCTCCACTCCTCGTCTTTCCCCTCCCCTCCCCTTTCTTCCCCTCCTCTCTTTTTTCTCTCTTCCCCTCCCTTCCCACCCTTCCCCTCCCCTCCGTTCCCCTCTCCTCTCCTCCCTTCTTTTCTCTTCCCTTCTTCTCTCCCCTCTGCACCTCTCTTCTCCATCAAACCTTATGCTATGTTTGGGAAGTTATCTGTCGCTACTGCCAGCTAGCAGAGGGTACTATGAACGTAACTGGTGCAAATTAACAAGAGACCATTCTAGGAAGGAGGAAGTAGTACAGTATGGTAATATATTGCCCTGCATGGTAAATACCAGGAGCGCCAAAAAAATGCACACATTTTAAGAGATGTTATCTATGGATTACTTTTCAAAGTTGAATCGAATTACGGTAGCAATGTGTAGTATGACGTTCTCTCAAAAGATGGCGTTCATCAAATGAATGCTCGTGTCATTCATTGTATTCCAATGTTAATACAGGTTTTTCCTTTCTTAAAATGTGTATACATCTATTTGGCTCCCTCTGTATGTTGACAGTTAATGTCTCGAAATATTCAGCAACCAGATATTGAACACCAACTATGTACTTGACCCTGGGCTAGATGCTAGTAAGGCTGACAAGGATAATAAAAACTATAAAGTAATAGCTATCATTTATTAAGCAGTCACCATGTGCCACGCATTGTGCTAAATGCTTTTTATATATTATCTCACTTAAGCCACTCATAAACCCCAGAAAACAGGCATTTTTACAGAAAAGGAAAATGAAGCTTAGAAAAAGAGGTGAAATAAATACGTTCTTGAGTGGCAGAATGGAGATCTAAACACGGGAATGTTTAGCTTCAAAGTTCATATGATTAACTTCAAATCATACGAGTAAGTGGCCTGGACAAATAGCGTAGGCAGTAGAGAGCTGTGACTATGGGGAATGATGCGAGTACCTGTTCTTTCTCCTTGATGTTTCAGGTACTTACTTCTGGGCATTTGGTTTTTAAGATTAAACTGTGTGCCTCTTGGCACGCTGATTTCATGCTATAACATGACCGCAGGTCTGGAAGAGCGTATATAAAGCATGGAAGCAAGAACGGGGAGACACACACACACACACACACACACACACACACCTTTCTTAGTCCCTAAGAGTAAGAGGAACAGGGTGGATGCTTAAGTAAATATAGTCTGGTGCACCCCACCGCCAGCATTTGCCCATGAATTGGATATTAAAGAGCCTGAATAATGTTTCACATTCTTAAGGATCTTAGTTATCTATTTGTTTATTTATACCAAGCTTATTTCTAACAATATTCAAGGAGGCTTATAAAGATGCACAAAAAGCAGCAGAATAAAATGAAAATGAAAATAAATAAGACAAAGGAGGGAAACCACCCAGAAAACTAAGATGGGTTCCAGGAGGCGATTAATGCATGAATTACAAGGCACGTAGTGGTATCTTCTTGGTCTGTAAGCTTCCTGCAGCCAATGCAAAGAGGGAAACATGTTAGTTACAGAATGCATAGGGTTCATAAGGCAAAAAAATCTCGTGGCTCAGGAGAGACACATCCATTATTGATTCGAAGATCAAGAAGGCATTTTGTTTTCCTCCCGAAGCCTCCTAGAGCAGGCACTGTATAAAGTAATAAACAATATCCGCAACAATGTTCTTACAGTACACACAATTTAATTTGACTGCTTCATATTACGTCCCACCAAAGTGCAATTTAGAAAAGTAAGAGGATCCTAGAGAGGGGAGGTAATACGATACGAAGCAAGTAGCCTGTCCGTGGTGACACAGGATGCTATTAAGCGCGTGTTGTTAGGGAAAGAAAAAACAAACACCAAGGAACTAGATAAGGAGATGATTTTCATCCTGAAGACTACACAGGTCGTGTGCACCTCTAGGTCAGGGTGGGAAAGTGGGTTTGATCTTGCATGGCACCCCCAATCAATTAGTAGTAACTCTCTTCAGTCAACGGGAGGAGAAGCATTGGAAGCTGTATCTGGGGGTGAAAGTGTGCTGTGGTTGATTGGTGATGTCTGCGGTGAGTGAGGGGCATCTTTTATGCTGGGCGTTTGTTGTTGGCATTTATGCTAGGACTGCTGTGGATGCTTGGTAAGGACCCTCGCTCTGAAGGACGCCATCAGTCACCTTCGTCACCGTGACCCCTTGCTTAATGACAGTTTTGTTCCTCATTGATCCCGTGCACATGGGTATCTTCTTAAATTAGCCAAATGTAGTGTTCCCTGATGCCCTGGAGGAGATTCAATAAATCCATCCTTGTGTCTACGTAACCATCTTGCCTTCAGTAGTCTGGGGCCACAAGAGACATGTCAAGTCACTGAACTTCATCCTCTGATAAGACAGAGCTAGAGCTAGGAGAAGGGTGCTTAGCAGAGTGCTTTGGGCAAGGGAAGTGGCTTGGGGAGAGCTGGGTTTCTTGTGTGTTTCTTTCTTTTTTTTTTGTTTTTAAATAATCCTAGTCCTCATTTGTACTCTTTTTTGTTTGTTTTATAAATTGTATTGGGGGACAGTGTGTTTCTCCAGGGAGTTGTCCTTCAGTCTAGTTGTGGAGGGCACAGCTCAGCTCCAGGTCCAGTTGCCATTTTCAATCTTAGTTGCAGGGGGCGCAGCCCACCATCCCATGCGGGAATTGAACCTGCAACCTTGTTGTGGAAAGCTCCTGCTCTAACCACCTGAGCCATCCGGCCACCCCTCCGGAAGCTCAGCGGCAGCTTGCTGTCTTCAATCCAGTTGTGGAGGGTGCAGCTCACCGGCCCATGCGGGAATCGAACCGGCAACCCTGTTGTTCAGAGCTCGCGCTGCAACCAACTGAGCCATCCGGCCGCCCCTCTTGTGTGTTTCTGGAGTTCTGTTGTCTCCAAATTGGGAGGAGCTCTTCATTCTCCCAGGTTTTCAGCCCAGCCACAGCTGCTCCCTGTTGTAGGGACTGCCTCTGGAGTCCTTCACTGTCACAGGTGATCAGAATTGTGCCATCATTGTGACTAACCGGAAGGATCCCTGGCTTGCTTAAATCGTCGCTCATGGCAATAGCCAGGAGAGAAAACCATGATATTCAAGCACCAAAAGCCAGCAGAAAGGAATGCAGACTCATGGGTAAACATTTATTCTATAATTCAATCATTCATTTGTTCATTCATTCATTCACACTTTCTGTGCATCTGTCATATGCCATGGTATTTATGTTTATTGAAGATACAAATATAAATAAGATACCTTCTCTATCCCCTGAGCACTCAGAGACTAAGAAGGTAGACAGATATGTACATACTTCCAATGCAAAATGGCAGTAAGGTTATGTTCAGAGCACAAAGGGGAGAATAATGAAAAATAATAATAGTAGTCATTTACGACTGCTTAATATGTACCAGGCACTGTGTGGACTGATTCCAGGCATTAGCTTATTGAGTGTTCACAATAACCTATGAGATATGTAGGCTCAGTTATTGTCCCCATTCTACAGGTGAAGAAATTGAGGCTTGTGGTTGGAGGTGCCGTGCCCAGGGTACCAAGTGGCAGAGCCAGTATATGATAACAAACCATCTTTAGAGACACTGGTGGGACAGGCATACATTAACCACTATAGACATTCTTGTTCACAAAGCAGGAAATGTGAGGCACACATGAGTCACCACTGGTCCTTAAAACTTCTGAAATCTAGCTGGAAACAAATGGGCAGTTCCTTGGTTCAGTCTCAAGGCCTGGCAATAATTCTTCATGATTCTTGGCTCCACCTTCTAGGCTCTTGGTTTCACCCTCGGAGTCCTCTTCCCCTTTTACATAAAAGGATCAGCTTTCTCAGCCCTCCTACTTTGTACACTTTTGGTGATCTGAATGTTTCTTTTTTTTTCACTTTGTACTCTCTGTTCCTTTCATTTCAAGATCACAGTGATTCTTCAAAAGTAATTCACTTAAAAACTTCGTACATCTTCAGTGAATCTTGTCTAGCCTAATCTAGCTTTAAACTACTATGTTACCCTGCAAAGCGGGCAACTTTCCCCAGAAGGTCAAAGGTATCAGGGAAGAAATCACAGAGAAAGATGAAACCCTTATTCTGTCTTTTTGTGATATTCAGAGCAATTGCAGCCATATTGCAACCCTGAGGGAAGGGCCAAGAGAATTACAGAGAAGTTGATCCAGGACCCTTATGTGGTTGGTCCACATAAGGACCAACCTGGAGCCATTTATCCCTGTACTTCTTTCTCATGAAAGAGAAAGAGACAACTACCTTGTTTTTGAAGCCAAAACAAGATGCAGCTGAAAGCATCCTGACTACTCACCCCCTCATCGTTTTTTATTGGCTTGTCATGCTCCGCCTACCTGACCTTCTCTTGCCCAGCTACCATGTTTCTCCGAAAATAAGACCTAGCCAGACCATCAGCTCTAATACGTCTTTTGGAGCAAACATTAATATAAGACCCAGTCTTATTTTACTATAATATAAGACCGGGTCTATAATATAATGGAATGGAATGTAATAATATAATACTGGGTCTTATATCAATTTTTGCTGCAAAAGACGCATTAGAGCTGATTGTCCGGCTAGGTCTTATTTTTGGGGAAACATGGTAACTTCTATTCGTCCTACAAGACTCAGGTCCATCCCTTTCTTGACCCCTCTTGACCTTCTTCCACACCAGGTAAGCAAAGCGTCCTTTCTCTTGGCTCCCACAGCTCTGGTGCTTACTTCTAATACCTGTCACGTGTTTCCCTGAAAATAAGACCGGGTCTTACATTAATTTTTGCTGCAAAAGACGCATTAGGGCTTATGTTCAGGAAATGTCATCCTGAAAAATCATGCTACGGCTTATTTTCCGGTTAGGTCTTATTTGCGGGAAGCACAGTAGGTCAGCACCTCAGATCCTTTCTGTCGAAAGCCATGGTTGAAATGAATAATAGTCATTATACGGGTATCATAACGGGGAGATTACTTATCCCTATAATCTTATCCGACCCATAGACTGGGTTGTGTCTTTTTGATCTTTGTTCCAAAGCCCACTGTCGGGTGCATAGAAGTATGTCTTGCAAATCAAAGTGTGGATGTGGAAGGTACTCACTCCAGTTTCTCCTGGAAGCAAGACAGGCACATTCTCTGCTCTCGTCCACAGCACCTGGAAAGAAAAAAAGGAAGGAAGGAAGGAAGGAAGGAAGGAAGGAAGGAAGGAAGGAAGGAAGGAAGGAAGGACAGGAGGAAGGAAGGAAGGGAAGGAAGGAAGGGAAAGAAGGGCCTGGGTTTCTCTTGGCTGAACTATAGTTACTGTCCCCCTCTAGACTTCTTGTCCTGTGATGAGAATAAACACCGGTTTGTCCACTGTTACTTGCAGCCAGACACATTCGGAACCAAAAGGGAAGTGTGCTCTCTTTCTTTCTTATGTGTGATTAATAAATGTTAACCATAGAAAAATTGAAAAGAAACAATGAACAAACCCCCAGCGATACACAAGAGCAACTAGACTAAAACTGATTGCAGGAGAGACAGGGGTCTGTCCTCACCAAGCCCGGACTCTCGGGAAAGTGGGATGGCTCATAAGGAGAGCCCCAGAGTCAGACGAATGGCGTTCAAGTCCTGACTCTACCGCACAAATTTGGGCTTAACCCCTCTTAGCTTCCATTTCCTCCTCTAAGATGGGAATCCAAGGAGTGTTTGCCTCAGAGTTGAGGGGAGTAATTAATGAGATGGTACATGTAAAACTCTTGGTCCATAGTAAGGATTCAACAAATATTTGCTCTTGTTATTAGTAATTGCTGTGTGTCTGATAACGAGATAAATGCTGTGAAACAGTCCCTTGCGCAAAGGTTTCTGTTGGGAGATGCTGCCCCAACTTGCAGATTCACGATATCCATGAAAGGGTCTGAGAACTTCTGGAGTGAATTGGTTTCTCTCTTTGGCTTTTAGAATACAGTAGTCCCTCCCCGCTTTTCCACGATTCCGCTCCCCACAGTTCAGTTATCTGCGGTCAGCTGTAGTCTGAAAGTATTAAATGGAGAATTTGAGAAACCAACAATTTACAAGTTTTAAATTGTGCACGCATTTTGAGTAGTGTGATGAAATCTCGTGCTTCTCACCGCCCAGGATGCGAATCATTCCTCTGTTCAGTGTATTTACACTGTCTATGCTACCAGCCTGTTTGTCACTTTGTAGCTGTCTCGGTTATCAGATCAATACCAGAGAGAAAGAGAAACCACATTCACATCACTTTTATTACAGTTTATTGTTATAATTGTTCTATTTTATTATGAGTTATTGCTGTTAATCTCTTCTTGTGACTAATTTATAAATTAAGCTTTATCGTAGGTATTATGTGTAGGAAAAACATAGTAGTATATACAGGTTTGGTGTGATCCTTGGTTTCAGGTATCTACTGGGGGCTTTGGCACGTACTCCCCGCAGATAACGGGATCTCCTGTATGCAACACATTAAAAGCTTGAGGAAACTGTGCTATGCAAAATGCTCCAGATCCTTGCTACTCAAAGTGGCACT
This sequence comes from Rhinolophus hipposideros, assembly GCF_964194185.1. Taxonomy (NCBI): domain Eukaryota; kingdom Metazoa; phylum Chordata; class Mammalia; order Chiroptera; family Rhinolophidae; genus Rhinolophus; species Rhinolophus hipposideros. The sequence continues at coordinate 11,711,920 of NC_138070.1, forward strand.
GACATCACTTGGAAGCTTGTTAGAAATGCAGTCTCAGGCTCCACTCCAGACCTAAAGAATCAGAAGCTACATTCTCACTAGATCTCCAGGGGATTTGTGTGCTTATTAGAGTGTGAGAAGGAAACATGTCTGTGGGGGATACATAGGGCATCTGAGCCAGAGTCTCAAACCATAAGGGGGGGGGGGCTCCAAGTTCTCACACACCTGACACCAATCAGGTGTAATATAAAAGGGGGGGCTAAATTGTTTGCTGTAGATTGTGAGTGTCATATAGATATAGAGATGGGAAAAGAGTAGGCTTGTGACAGCCTAGGAAGACTTCCTGGAGGAGGTGAGCCCAAAGCTGAAAATCAGAGGCCAGGAGTGGTGGGAAGAGATGGGAAGGGCACTGTGAGTTAGAAGAGGAATACAAAGAAAGGCCGGTTCAGTGCAGACTCACAGATTTGGAGAGGTTCTCCCTGACAGCAGCTTCCTTGAGAAGAAGGCTCTGCTATGGCCTCTCAACCAGTGAGCTAGCTCAGGGCCCAACTCAGTTGGCCCCTTTTGTCTTAGAGGCCCTTCAATGCATGTCCAGGAGCTGCTAAGCTCATAGCTTCAAAGCCTCCACTTTGGCTGAGAAAGCCCTTTGGTGCCAAGATACCCCTAGGGCTTTGGTGAGAAGCCCCTTTCTACAGGTTCCTGCTGCTACAAGCACCCCTGTTTGATTTTAGTCATATTTACCATTTATGGATCGCCTGCTATGTGCTGGCACTTTCTACATATTTTCTCTGATCTGCACACCAACTCTGTAAGCCTCCCAGACCCTCTGAGCAATACTGAGGAAAATGGGACAACGTCCCTTCATTTGGAGCACCCCCATCTGTCTTTCTTGGCAACAGTTAGGTCTTCATTCGTCAGAGCTCTCCAGGGCACTGCCCCCTTCCAACACTCTGCACTGATGAAACTTGGGACTGATTTCTCTTGGTGCTTCCTATTATCTGTGACCCCATCCCTACTCCATTCTCGGTGAAAGAATAGTGAGACCAGAGGGTTTTTTGAAGCCTCCTAAAGGTCATTAATCTGCATCAGTTTATTAGGAACTGGGTACTTAGAATCCCTTTAAAAGATTATTTGCAAGGGCTGTTTTCATTAGCGTGCTGGGTTTAGGTTTCTGTGAAATCATGCCCTCGAGAGCGAGTTGGAGGGAGACTTTCTTGTCAAAGGGAAAACGCGTTAATCAAGAGTACTGGTGTAGGCAGCGTTGGATTAAGAAGCAGGCAATCGGGGCAGTGGTCCAACTTCCAGTGGGGCTGGCACATCCCTGGAAATAGGGTAAGATGGAGAAAACTGTGTTGGCCAGAGCGTCTGTCCGAAAGATTCCAGTCCGCGGTTGGAAGCAATACTTGTCAGAGTTGCTTCGATGGGGATTGGAGCACGCCGCCATAACAAAAGCTCACTCAAGACTCCTAGGTAAGTGGAGGGTCATTGCCTGTTGGGTTTTGCCCAGTGGGCGAGGCAAGCTGGAGCTGAGTTTTCTGGGCAATGGGGCAGAGGTTCCAGGATGTAGAGAGGGCTTGTTATAAACCTGTTAGGTTTGTTCATTCACTCATTTTTTCATTGCATTAATCCGTCCTTCAAGCATGTGTTCAATAAATATTTATATAGCTCCTTCCTTGAGCCATGTACTATTCTAGACGCTGGGAATAAAACAATGACCTTAACAGACAAGATTCTGTTCCCCCAGGAACATACTAGTGGGGAGGGGGCTGACGATAAATAAATGACCAGGGAACTTTCAGGTTTCACTAAGGGGTGGGCTGGCCAATGGCCTATGAGCTGCCTTTTTATGAAGACTCTGCTCAAACAGAAATGAAGATGTGTGCCTTGGGCCAGTCTGGTCCTTTCTCTTGAGAATTTGAGCTGGAGACGTGGGCTGAGTTTGTCAGTTAGTAGCTGCAGGAGGGGAAAAATCCCATCCCTCTCCTGTCAGGTCTACCGTGGCCTATTAAAATAACAACTTCCACCCTTTGGAAAGTGCTGGGGAGGGAGTCAGTCTGTCCTTCCTCCTCGTTCCCTCACCACCCAAAGTGGGCGAATAGGTGAGCCGTTGATGAATCTGGGAACAGGTCTGAATGTGGTGGGCTCAGTCTTTTCTTCAAGCGCGGGTTTCAGAGTTGCCCTGCTGTAAGGGACATCTGTCCTCACCTGCGGTTTCTGTGTAGTGAGATGACCTGGTGTCCATCTGCCCTGAGGCCTCTTCTTGCTCAGCAGGTGTGGGGAAGGCTGACAGGGGAGCCCCATACTCTTTCTCAGGGGAGTGAGTCCCAAGGTCCAGACTATGGGAGAAGGAGTGGAGTTCTTGCCTCTGATCCCAAGTCTGGGCTTTGTTCTCCAACCCGACTTTACCACCTCTGAAGCTGATATCTTCTTCTGGATGTGACTCCTATGCCTACTTCTCAATTGGATCAGAACCCATGGGGGGAAGAGATATGACTGGAAAGTCAGAGACCTCAATGGAACAAGGAAGATGTATAAAGAGAGGCAAGACAGAGAGAGGAGAGGAGTTGTGTTAATGATAGATTGCTAGAGGGAGGACACAAAACCATGCTGCAGCCCAGGGGTAGGGGTGGGATGACAAGAGAACCCCCTCCCTAGGGCTCGGAATCTCAGCCTGGCTGATAGTTCTTCAGTTCCCTGGAGAAGCCCGTCTCTATTCCTGCAGGCACATCCTTGAAACAAGCTTCTTGCTTGTGTGAGTTCTTGGCAACCAGAAGAACCTAAGTAACACAGAATGAAAAGGCTTAATACGCAGCCTCCCTCCAGCCCCAGAGATTCAATACGCTTCAACCAGCCAACACTTTTGGAAGTCGTAGCATATGCCAGGACCTTTGCTAGACCTTGAGAATAATCAGACCTACTGTTTATAGTGCTTTCTATGTACCAAGCACCTTTCCAAGCTCCACTGAGCTCATGTCATGCTCCTAATACAATTCCATAAGTAAAATGATTCCCATTCATAGATGAGGAAACTGAGGCCCAGAGAGTTTAAGTAACAAATTCAAGATCTCACAGCTAGTAGGGGGAAAGTGTCTTCATTTGGATCCACCCAGAAGCAGCCCCTAAGACAAGGATTTGAGTACAAGGAGGGGCGTGAAGGGGAGGGAGTGGGGGAGTGAGACAGGAAAGGGAAGGCAGCTACTCACAAGTGCATTACCAAGTAAAGCTGTTGATTTTATGGGCCAACTTGGCTGGGCTAAGGAGTGCCCAGAGAGAGGGCAAAGCATTATTTCTTGTGTCTGGGAGGGTGTTTCTGGGAAAGATTAGCATTTGAATCTACAGATTAGTAAAGACATACTTGCCATTGAGGGTGGGCATCATCCAATCCACCGAGAGCCTGCATAGAACAAACAGGTGGAGGAAGGGGATTTACTTTGCACTGGGACTTCCAATAGATCATCTGGCTCAATCCCTCTCGGAAATCTCCAGGTGCAGGTTGTCCTTTAATTCCCATTTGCCGATGTGAAAGGTGAATCTTTGTGAGAAGAGCGAGTGGATTCCGAGGTCCTGCAGCCAAGTGGCACAGTGTCATGCAGGGACTCACACGGGGGTCTCTGCTCCCGTTCCGCACACAAGAACGCAGGACATGGTGAGGCCAAAAAGGCACACCCACGGAGCCATAGGTAGGGGAGTCATACCACTATAGTCTCGCTGGAGGCTGGGTTGGAGACACAGGAAGCAGGAGCCACATGATTCGCAACCCGCCGTCCACTTCTCTGCCAACCGATGTCACTTGCTAGCTGCAATCCACTGTGCGAAATAGCTACAATCCGCTCTTGCCAGCTCAGCCACCATCTTCTGGCTAGCCCCCCATTTTCTGCTAGCGTAGTGTCGTGCAGAGTCTCCTGCAGGGCCTCTGCTCCCGTTCCCCACATAAGAACGCAGGACATGGTGAGGCCAAAAAGGAATACCCACGGAGCCATAGGTAATGGAGTCATACCACTGTATTCTCGCTGGCGGCTGGGCTGGAGACACAGGAAGCAGGAGCCACACTGTCCGCAACCTGCCATCCACTTCTCTGCAATCCGCAACCCACACTCCGCCGTGCTAGCTGCCATCCGCGCTTGCCAGCCCAGCCACCATCTTCTTGCTAGCCCCCATTTTCTGCTAGCATAGCCACAGCAGTTATATTAGTGGCCAATGGCTCACTGGTTACAGCTGACGGCCAACTAGCCACGGCTGATGGCCATCCGATCACAGTTGATGGCCATTTACTACCTGAGCCAGCACCTTTCCATGTGAGGCCGAGAGCCTGGAAACTGCACTCCTGGCTCTGTCCCCACTCACGGCCACAATTTGAGCCCAGATAAGCTAACCTCTGAGCTCACGTTCGTACTCTTAAGTATATTATGCTCTTTTGAAAGGCCTTCTAGTTCACGTAGGAGATCTGAATGTGACTTTTTAGAACAGGGAACTGATTCAAGAAATTTTTAGAAATGGAGCCAACAGACGTGGTGGTCAATCAACTAAATGTGGGCTGAGGGTGAGTGACCTGTGGGGACAGAGTCCCAGAGAGCAGTTTCCAGGCTCTTGGTGTCATGTGGAAGATTATGTGTGAGGTAGGGAGATTTCCCAGTGACCTGGAAAACCCAGAATAAAAATATCATCTATTTCATCCACTGGGAAGACCCTGGCCAAATCCTGCCTTGTAAATACCAGCAAATGAGATTCTGGTCGGGGTGGGGGGAGATTTGGGAGTCTCAGAGGGACCCTTAGACAAACAAATAAGCAATTTGTGCTGTGTGTTTGTTGCTTTTTTGACACCGGCACACCTGTTTTCTCTCAGCCCGCAAATGCCAGAACGTAAGGAAGAGTGTCCATTCAACTTCAGAGATGTTTATTTTACAGGGCAGGAAGCTCAACACCTCCCAATGGCTGTTGGGGGGCTGCGGGGGGTGGTGACGCCTGCAGATACCCGCACGGAGCCCCTCTCACCCTCTGTCTCACTGTGTCCTTCCCCCACGCAAGCGGTAGAGGGAGAGCCCCGCGAGATCATCCCAATGAAAAACGCCAGCCTGTGTTCCACGCATGGAGGGACGTCCATGCACCCGGAATCAGCTAGTTTGCAACCTGTTTGTCCAGAATCCTATATCTAAATTATGTTCCTCAACATTTAATAAATGAGGTGTAATCGAATGCACTCAGGCGGCGCTGATGAAATCTGTCGTGGAAAATATTACGATTTCATTGTTTTTATATAACCTCCGTGGAACCTGCTGCTTCTTATCTCCACGCCTCCCGTTTTCAGGTTTTTCAGTCTTTGGCTTAGCTGTGGAGTCCGGTGAAGCCCCCTGGAGAGTGATTCCCTCTCTTTCTCCTCCATTACCCACGGCAGGGAGGGGCTGCACGCCTCCGTCTAACCCTTGCCAGGCGAAAACAAAGTTGTAAACAGGTGTTTTAAAAAAATAGTTGGTTTCAGATGAAAAATTTCTGTATTTGATTCGTACCTACAAAGCCATGGTAGCACTTCTCCCCCAGGGAACGACGTTGGATATTTCAGCACTGGTGGCCAACCAATCATCAATGGGGTGGAAATCCTGTGCTTCCACCACTGGATTGATGACGGGATGATGAAGGGAGTGATGACGTCATCTCAGCCACAGAGAACCTTCTGTGTGCTGGGCACTGTGTGTTTCATCCTTATGACAACCCCCTGAGAAAGGTCCTCTTATTGTCACCACTTACTGAAGAAGAAATTGGGACTCAGAGAGATTTAGTCACTTGCTCAAGTCACCCAGAACCAAGTAGTAGAAGCAGGATTTGAACTGAAGTCACTGAATTATTCAAAGCCTGTGGGCTTGGCTTCTTTACAACACTGCCTTCTGTTGTCTCATTTTACGGGTAGGAAAACTGAGGCTCAGGAAAGTGAAGTGTGGGTCATAGTTAGGAGCCCTGGTTCTAGAGGTCAAATTCGTGCTGTTTCATCTTGAGCAAATTACTTACCCTCTCTGAGCCTCAAATTTTACATTTTTGAAATGGGTTGTTGTGAGGAATTGGAGGGAATAGATGTAATATGCTGAGTACATGCTTACCACAGAATAAGTACTCGATACATAATAATTTTAAAAAGAAAGGACAGTTTCATGCTCAGAATTGCACGTGGCTTCAAGTAACTGAAGACCTGAGAAACTTGTCAGGGGTTTTATTTGGTACATGAAACAAGTAGCTTGCTGGTAGCTGCTCAAGATTTCATACCCCACAACAACAACCTCAGAGACCTGGGCTCCCTCTAATCTTTCTGCTTTGCCCTTCTCCATTCTCATAGTGTGGCTTTCTTCCTCATGGTTGCATGATGGCTGCCACTGCACCGGCAAGCATCTTGTCCGTGATCCAGGCAAGGGACATGGCAAACCCTTTCTCCCCTTTTCATGCTGGAAGAGATGCTCTTCCTAGAAACTTGTGTCTCCTCATTGGTCATAAGTACCTTGAGCTGCAAGGGCTTCAGGGAAGGTGAGGACTTAGCTTTCTTGCCTCTGTTGAGGAAGGTCTATGAATGGCTAAAGGTGGTGAAGCCATAGTGTTGGACTAAAGGCGTGTCTGGGTTGGGATTTGAACCGAGCTCTTACTGAGGCCAAAGCTGCAGGCTTTACCACCACTCCATCATTCTTCTTATTAACCCTCATGTGGCCTAATTGCACACGTGAAACCAAGGCCCCTAGAGGTAGAGCTAAAACCAGTTTTCTGACTTCCAGCCCAGCCTTTTCATTGGGCCGAACAATTTTGTAAATGAGGATTTTCTATTTACATAAATTGAAAGCCTCCGGTTTTAGAGACCTTATCTTCAAAGAACTAGGACAGGATGTGACAGAGGCTGGAGGACAAAGTCATCTCAGGGGCAGTGCTGGCTTCAGGCAAAATCATTAAATAACCCTTCTCTCGCTTCCTGGTTTTCATACCCACAGCCCTTTGATGAGTCCTTAGTACCGCAGATCACCGCCCACCCTTACTCCCCACTCTAGGAACCCTATGACCAGATCGCTTGTCATCCGTTCCCATCCTGTGTCCTCATCCCATGGAACTGCCTGCTGCTCTCCCAGGGGACACTCTTGTCACAAGGTATCCCCAACCCTACACCCCTGTAGGCATCAGTGACACTGAATTAATTCATAAAAGAGCTCGTTTGATAAGCGAACTGTGCAAATCTGTATAAGGCCTCTCCTGAAAGGGCATTTAAACAGGGGCCTTTTACAGACCGTTCTTTCCTCCAAGGAGTGATTTCAGCAGCGCAGGTTCTGATTCAGTAAGAGGCTTTCCTGGGAGCGCTCCACCCAGGCACCTTTGGGTGGGGGCTATTTGGGGATGCTTCTAAGGGTTCTCCGAGCCTTCTGTTTCCTGCTTAACTGTCCCCTTGTTGCTCTATGCTGGCTGGGAGGTTGGGACAGGATGTGTAGGAGTTGCCCCCCACGGGTCACCCGATCTGATAGGGTTGAGTTAGAGACATTGCCGTCAGTGGTCTCCAGTCCTGCACCCCTGTAGTCATTGATGTCTACCGGGTTACCTCCTGGGGACAGGAATGGAGGCAGGCACACCGGCTGCGAGTGCCTAGGAGTGTTGAGGGATTGAGGTGTGGACGGACGTGATTGCACCCCGGATGGTAGTGCATCTTTCCTTCCTGTGGACCTGCCAGTAGCAAATAGGAGAATTGCTGCCCGCCCCGCCCCCAAACCTCCACCCTAGTTGGGATTGGCACTTTGAGTGGGAGTCCTATTGAGAGGATTTGGGATATTTGGTGGAGTAGGATCTTTCAAAAAGAAAACTTTTCCTCTATATTTGTCATTGTGGCAGTTTTCAGCAAGGGCTCTACAATCTCCCGCCTTAGCTCCAGTCCCCTTTACCCCATTTACTGTGTGGCCTTAGGGGTAATTATAAAAATGATCTCATACGAGTCTTGTGAGTTTTGAATGAGATAATATATATTGTTTAGTACTTACCACATAGTAGGCGTTTGCATTAGTCAGGGTGCTCCGGATATATAGAAAAAGGTTTCCTATGAGGAATTGGCTCAAATGATTAGGGAGGCTGAGATGTCCCGAGATCTGTAGTCGGCAAGCTGGAGACCCAGCAGAGCCGAGGCGTAGTTCCCGTCCGAAGGCTGGGACGTGTGCAGGAAAAGCCAATGTTTCAGCCCAAAGGCAGGAAAACACGTGTCCCAGCTGGAAGGCAGGCAAGAGGAGTTCCTTCTTACTCATGGGAGGCTCAGCCTTTAGGTTCTATTCAGGCCTTCAGTGGATTGCGTGAGGTCCACGCACATTGGGGGAGGGCACTCTGTTTTACCCAGTTTACTGTTTCAATGTTAGTCTCACACAGAAAACCCTCACAGACATACCCAGAATATTGCTTAACCAAATGTCTAGGCACCCTGTGGCCCAGTGAAGTTGATACGTAAAATTAAGCATCACAGTGTTCACAAATTATTAATCAATATCATTATTTTTATCTTTTAGACTGCACTTCAGTTTCCTCATCTCTATCAGGGGGATAAGAATTCCGATCCTCTCTATCCCTTGGAGATGTCATGAGGTGTACCCGAGCGAATGTTTATGAAGGTGCTTGGTATCTTTTAAAGTGATACTTGACAATTCCAGACATTTTCAGGAATTGAAGGCAGAGGATTGGCCCAAATGACCTTGGAAAATCTTCTTTGCTTCTAGAATTCTGTGGCCATTGAAGAACATCAATTGTATGTTAAGTACCACCCATGGGTTTGAGGAGACTCAAGAGAATAAAAATATACCCTTATGATTTCATGAGGAGAATACAATCTTTGAGAATCCGTATGTGCCTGGATTCCCAGCTGAGCCAAAGTGGAGCTTGGGTGTATGGCAAAGACTGGCTAGCTGCTCAACCATCCCATTTCCTCTTCTTGGGCTCATAGGAAGAACAAATGTCCCAGCTTCCTTGGTAATTAAGTTGGAACCACATGACTGGGTTGTAGCCAGTGAAATGTGGGTGTCCCTTGGAAGGTCCCTCCAGGCTTTCTCTCTCTTCTCACTTCTACAGAGACAGTGGAGGTCATGTGCTGAAGACTGCAGCAGCAGCTCATGATGAAAAGAGCCTCGATCCCTGAATCATCACTTGGAGGAGGGCTACCAGGAAAGCCTCTCTGTCTATCTGCATCAGACTGTGAGGTCAGTGGGAAATACAAACAGTGCACCAGCCTCAAAGACTGGTGTTCAGACACAACATACATGCATGCATGATAATGTGGTGTGGGGAGAGGAGGCTCTGATAAGAAGAGATTACAAAATGACAGAGGGGTCTGCTCAAGTGAATTTGCTGATCTGGGAAAACATTCCATGGGCATAGTGACACAATCCCAGGAAAAAAGTCCTGGCGTTGGAGGAAAAGAGTAGTTCTGGGAGGAAAAAAAAAAGGTGTGGCTCTTACTTTTGTCATGCTGGACTGGGCACTGTTGAGAGAAAAGGGTTGTATGTGTAACAGTACTAATAAGAGAGGCAACACTGTGGTCCCAAACCCGAGTGCTATGGGGTCCTCCTGTGGGGACAGGGTGTGGGGTAAATTGTGCACAATGGTAGGGACGTTAGTGCCAGTCAGGAAGCTGAGTCCCCTTCCAGGTTCCTGTCCCAATCTAGAAGCTGGGAAGAAGCACTGTGGTAGCAGTGGTGGATAAAGCAGCAGCTGCCCACTGCACGAAATGTGTCTGAGCTGTCACCCACTGGGAAATCCCCAGCTTCTAGATTGGGACTGGAGCCTAGAAGGGGGTCGGGGTTCTTCCCCCTGCCAGGGGCGAAGCTATGGAGCTGGAGAACCAGCTGGAGAATCCCGCCCTGCTCAGGTTACCATGCCCATCAGGCAGTCTGTCATTAAATGTGAAGTTAACACAGAGCAGCCCAAGCAGAGACATACTGGCGGGGGAACAGGGGGATTTATAGCACAGAAATCACAGGGACACGAGCGGGCTGAGCCCTGCTGCCTGAGGACACCGGGAGATGGATTGTGGCTCTAAAACGTCGCAGCAACGCCCAGCTGGTGGGGGCCTTTTGCTCCTCTTTCTTCCTTGCCCCAGACTGTTTGCCTTTCCAGACGTAGCTGGCAACTCCGTTCCCCTGCCATCTCTCTTTAGGAAATCACAGCCCTCATCCAGCACGGGTGTTCCATCTCTCACCGGCTTTTAGCTACTTAGAATGTGAACACGAAGGGAAAACGCAATTTAAAAAAAAACAAACAACAAAAAAACGTGGCTGTAACTGATTTATTAATAGCCCATAATGCTGGTAATAGGCAATCTATAAGTCTGTTCTTAAGAATTTATAGGGCAAATATTCCAGAACCATATTAAAGACACCACTCATAAATGCCCGCGAGCCTCAATCTATTAACAGAGGTGGTGGGAGAATATCATTATCTGTAGGAAAACAGAGATCCTGCCCCCAGCTTTGAGTTCCTCAGATGCTCCAAAAAACCACACAGTAAGTAAGCAAATTGTACAACACGCCGTAGGCAAAACTGTCCCGTGCATAGAAATCAGACTTTGGCTTTCTTAATATGTGTGCGCATGTTTCAGAAGGAGCCTGGGTTTGCGGCAGCACAGGGGGAGGGGGGGGTCAGGAAGTCCTAGCCTGTGAGGCCTGGATCGATGTAGAGGCTGGGAATGAGATGAGGCATTGTGGCCTTTTCCTTTCCTCTTTATGCATTAATACTTAAAATAATTCTGAATATACAAGTAAAACATACGATTGGATATTTGACAAATATTCACAAGTGTTAAAAAAATGGGGGGGAAATTACCCATAATTCAAGCGACTGTGGGTGGGTGACCTCCTTCTTTGAAATCGCCATTGCTTACAGAATGGTGAGTAGGCCACTTATATCAGAATTTCGGGGGTGAAGGGTGGAGGCCTCCTTAAAAATGAAGATTTCCAGGCCCCACTCAAATGTATGGACTCAGAATATCTGGAGGTGGGGCTCCGGCCTCTGTGTTGGTAGCAAGCTGCCCAGGTGAGGCTGATGAGGCATGCTGAAGTTGGAGGACTTTGGTGGCGGTTGTTTTAAGAGATGGTTACCTCAGTACTGGTACTCATTTGGCAGCTCTTCAAGTCGGTGAAATCAAAATCACTTGGGGATAGCACTATTCATAAAAGCCAAAGCAACCCAAATGTCCATCAGCTGATGAACAGATAAACAAAATATGGTCTAGCTACACAATGCAGTGTTATTCAGGCATAAAAAGAAACGAAGCACTGACACACGCTTACAGCGTGGAGGAGCCTTGAAAATATTATGCTGAGTGAAAGAAGACAGACACAAAAGGTCTCATATTGTAGGATTCCATTTACGTGAAATGTCTAGAATAGGCAACTCCATAGAGACAGAAAGTAGAAGAGTGGTTGCCAGGGGCTGAGGGGAGGGGAGAGTGGGAGAATGGCATATGGGGTTTCCTTTTAATGGGTAAGGACTTTCTTGGGGGGTGGGTGATGAATATATTTTGGAACTAGATAGAGGTGGTGTTGGCGTAACATTGTGAAATACTAAGTCTACTGCATTGTACACTTTAAAGTGGTTAATTTTATGTTACGTGAATTGTACCTCAAACAAAAACAATCACTTGAGGAAATGAAAAAAAAAAAATCCAGATTTCCTAGCTCTGTCCCAAGAGATTCTGCTTTAGTATATCTGGGGCAGAGCCCAGGACTCTGAATTGTGAAAGGAAACCTCCGCAGCAAGTTCTTATGCAAGACCAGGTTTGGGTGTCCCTGTCTGAACTTGCATTCAAGCCATAAAGATCTAGAGAGAAGGCAGGGTCTGCCAAAAATATCCGCCACCTGCAAAATCAGTCTCCCGTTTTGCCCCCCTTGCCCACCACGTAGGTCCACACGCTGGACTGACTGTCTGTGTCCCCTTCCTGCCCAAATTCACATGGTGAAGCGCTCGTCCCTAATGTGGTACTTTGAGAGGTAGGGCTTTTGGGAGATAATGAGTTTAGACAAGGTCATGAGTGTGGAGCCCCCAGGACGGGGGGGTTGGTGTCTTTATAAGAAGAGGAAGAGACAGGAGCTCGTTCTCTTTCCACCGTGTGAGGACACTGCAAGAAGGCGGCCATTTGCAGGCCAGAAAGAGTCCTCACCAGGAACTGAACCAACCGACACTTTGTGGACTTCCCAGCCTCTAGATCTGTGAGAAATCAAAGTCTGCTGTTGAAACCATCCCATGTATGTATTTGTTACAGCAGCCCGAGCAGACTGAGGTGGTCTCCTAAGGTTCGACATTCCCACTCCCATGCCTTTGCCTGTGTAGTAAGTACACCCTGCCTGGTGTGCCCCCACATCCCCCCCCCCACACACACACACTCTCTTCTTGACCTCTCCAAACTCACCATAAAGCTCAGCTCGAGTTCCCACCTCAGAAGAATCCTACAGCAGAGTCTCCTCCCTTCCCCAGAGCCGGGTATTTCATTACTACCTCCAGCACCTTGTGAGTTGAATAAGTCAGGCCTTGACTGTGCTTGGCTTTGCTTCTTTCTGCATCTGGGTCTACGGGCTGTGTAACTTTTTCGTCATATGTTAGTTTTGTTTTAGAAAAATATGAGTTTCACACTTTTTCTTGGGTAACAATTTATTGGTCTCTCTCACTCACCTCTGAGCTTCTCTAGGGCAGGATCTCCACCTTGTTCATCCAGGGGTCCCCCCACTGGGCCCACACATACCCCAGTGGTTCTCTCTTCATACGGCTCTCATTTTCAACCAGCAGATCACTTCTCTTCCCCTCATCTTCTGCAGTAGTAACAACAGTGACAAAAAAACAAAAGAATGTGAACAGTTTGGTTTATTGGGCACTTATTATGTCCTGGGCATTGTATGAATTCTTTACAAAAATCTTCTTAGATCTTTACAACAGACTTCTAAAAAGTCTATTACAATTATCACCATTTTACAGATAAGGAAACTGAAGCCCAGAAAGCAATTTGTCCAAAGTCAAAGATAGTAAAGCAAAACTGATGCCGAATTAGAATTGAACTCAGCTCTGTGTGACTCCTCAGTCCATATTTCTAACCACTGCTCTCCACTGCCTCCCAGGGTCATTCCTTGTGCCTTAGCACTACTTGCCTTGAAAGCTATGGTTTCCTTATCATTCATTCACTCATTAAGCCAACTGTGTGAGACATTGAGTCATGTACTAGAGCTCAGAGGAATGGATGAGACAAAATCCCTGCCTATATTTGACATAGATTTCTATTGTTTCTTCATTGACCAACACCCCCTTTTATTCCACAGTTCACTACGTTTATGGGGGTACCCTCTCCAGGGTACAGACAGTATGGTGGGGCCATAATTGGAGACTCTGCTGTACCCTGGTCCAGGGCTGGGCCTGTGTCATCCATCATCTCCTTGGAATTTGATTCTGAGCAGAGGGGACAAGGTCCCTGAGAGGGTCAAGGTTCTGTTTCCATCCCTTCAGTGGTGTCATGCCTACATTCTACTTCCTGGCTCCCTGGGACTTCCTTGGTTTATCTCAAGGCCCATTCTCCCATCCTTGGTTTCTGGAGTGCTGACATCCTTCCAATGCCCTCCCTGGCTGCTTAGGTTAGCCAGAGGCTGTCTCTGTCACTCACGACCAATAAGCCCTGACCTGTACAGGTAAGCAGTGTATAAACTGGGAGCACCTGGCAGGGGTACCCAATTCAGCCTGAAGGGGTCAGAGAGGCATCTTGGGAACGGTAACATCTGAACTGAATCTTGCAGGATGAACAGAAATTAGTGAGATATAGAAGGGGGTGGGGGAAGGGCACCCAGGTGGAGGAAAAGGACGCTCAGTAATAGTAGCAAAAAGCATTACCTTTGATTGGGTGCTTTTCTCACTTAGCCCCCACAATAACCTTTGGAGGTCGGTGCTTTCCTTGCTCCCAGTTTATAGTTGAGGCCGAGAGAGGCAGTGGAACTTGCCCAAGGCCAGCCAGCCCGTGAATTGCAGAGATGGGATTTGAATGTGGTGCTTTCTGGAGGCCCGATTTCACTTTAGAGTTTCATGGTCAGTCCTGAGAGAGCCAGTCAAGGGGCCTTGTGCTGGGCTAGCCTCATCCCTCTTGGGGGCGTGGCTTTTCGGTCATGTGATTTCCATGTCTGGCAACAGCCTGGGTATTCCTCAGGGAGGTCTGCTGTGATTACATGTGGAGCTAATGGCTGAGATGTTTTTATTTTCCTCAGAAAGAGCCATCATTTATTTCTTTTCAGGAGTGTGAGCAATTAGAGGAGCCAAGCAGCAGGCCCTTGCTAACTGCCTTTGTTTTCTATCTGAGTGCATCCTCCATTGTGGCCAGGCAGCAGGGGGATGCTGGGCATTAGATTTTGCGAGAAGGTGAAGGAGCTGCCAAGAGCAGAAAGATCCTGGAATATATCCAAGGGCAGGGCTAAGGAAGGGAAGGAGGGCTTCCGGTGTGTGTGTGTGTGTGTGGTAAGAGACGGAGGATAGAGGTGGGAGACACAGAGGGGATTTCGGCAGCCTAAGATAAGTTCTCTTCCTAGTCCCTTCCTTTCTTCTTTCCCACTTCTTCATCCAATTTATTCCTTTATTTTCTCCATTCTTATACAAATGTCACAAGCTCTTTTTTTGGAAATATTCAGTTAGGAAAACAGAACAAAATGAAGTGGGATCCAAATTCACGGCCCTACACCAATCACTGTAAACAATTTGTGATTGCCCACGTTTATACTATTTTCTAATCTACCTTTAAAAAAAAAACACCAAAAAACAACGAAGCAGTATATATCATAAATACCTTTCTATGGCAAGAAGTTTTGTTGGCTGCATTGTATGTATGTATGTATGTATTTTTACCACTTTTTATTGAGTGTCTACTATGTGCCAGGCAGTGTTTCAGGTGTTGAGAACGCATCAGTGAACCAGAAGGCAAAAATCCCTGCCCTCTAATAAAAAGCCAAAGTCCTCGTGGTGACCTACAGAACCCTACACAATCTGCCTCTGACGTTTATCCAACTCGAGTGATTTTATCACTCAGTTCTGCTTGATAGTAATTGGAGGATGAATTACGTCACACCTATTTGGACTGGCCAATAAACCAGGGGCCAGGGAGCATTTGAATCCCCTCTTTTTTTTCTAGTTCTGATTCAACTCTGACTCATGCAAAGAAACTAGGGACAGAACATGGGGATTGTAAAATGGACACAGTTCCTGTCCTCAGGGAGCTCACAGACATTTAGGTGCCTTAAAAATGTTCCCACTATTATTGTGTTGCAGTGAATAGTGGAGGACCATGTTGGCGGAAGATGGGAGGAGATGTTGCCATTATTCTGGGGAGACATAGGAAGATGGACGACCTGTCATTCTAGGCCAGGGAAACAGCAGTGGAACATTATTCCAAGAGTCAAGAAAGCTGGACTTTGCTGCTTGTTCAGCCCCTGATTTTGAACTCCTGAGAGGATCTTGAGCAAAGCATTCTACCTTTCTGTGAGCCCCCAGAGTTCCCTCTGTAAAATGGGAACAATGACACGAGGTATATGAATCAGGACACTGTTTCCAAGTGGAATGGATTTTTTCCCTTGTTAACCTAAATATAAAAAGCCAAAATGAGAGGCAGCAGTCCTTTATTTGGGATCAAAAGGAATTGCAGCTTGGGAAGCACAGATTCAGACAGAAACCCAAATAGTGTCCCGATTACAGGGTAAGGGCCCAGGGGTTTTTATGAGGATAGAAAGGGAATAATTACATAAATGGGAGAAAGGCATTTCTATTGATGCCAACAAGCTGAGTTATTCTTTAGCTACACATGGCTGGTTACTGCTTCTGTCTTCAGAAAGAGAGTCCGTAATTATCCTTCCTTGTGGCCAGGATGTCGGCTTTCCTGTTAGCTTTGGCAACAGTTGTTTGTAAGACACAGTTGGTTTGGCCCAGTCCAATGTTATTTTTCCCAGTTGAAACATTCCAAAGGTTCAAGGAGCAAGACATACAAGGCAGTTCCTCTGGAATGGCTGCTCTGGCTCCGTAGTAAAATGGCTCCACTTATGTCAGATTTTCACAACCTCTGGATGACTGCTTCCCAGTTATGAGGATTCATGCCTTTTCTCCACCATCTGTGCTAATTACCATTTACTGAGCACCTCCTATGCACCTAGCATTGTCCCAGGCACTTTACATAAGCTATCGATTTCAGTCCTATGAGGCAGGAATTATTATAAGTCTACCTTTAAAGATATGGAATCCAAACCTCAGAGAGTTTGAGTAACTCACCCAAGGTCACACAGCCAAGAAGGGACAAAGACAAAATACCTACACATGTCTGCTGAGTGCAGACCAGGTGTGCTTTTTTTTGCTAGACATACTAAAGTAACCAGTTCTTTTTATTTGACAACTCGGGATGAAGTACAAAACTCTTCAGAAAAAGCTTAGCATTGCAAAACCAAGCATTCTGGAATGAAATGGTGAAAAACACATTTCAAAAGAGCATAACAAGGTTTTTTAAAAAAATGTGTCTCTTTTCATTGTTTTTCTTTTTTCCTCATTATGAAGCAATTCATGTTCACTGTGGAAATTTGGAAAATACAGAAAAGTATAAAGAAGCAAATAAAAATCACCCTAATCTTATTACAGAAAGAAAATTGCTGTTAAGATTTGTTTTATATCCTCCCAGTATTTTTTCATATGCTTAAATGTACATATATATATATTTTAACATAATTGGGATTGTCCTGCCAAATTGCTTTCCAGAAAGGTTGAACTAATTTACGATCCCACAGGCAGTGTTTGAGAGTGCTTTCTTTACTCTGGCCAGCATAGAGGTTTTGCTTTTTGTCTTTGCTAATGTAATAGGTTTAAAAGACAGTGTCTTGTTTCCATCTGCATTTCTCTGATTATTGAAAAGGCTGAGTTTTTAAAAAATTTCTTAGGCTTGTCAGACGTATATTTATTTTACTGAGAATTGTTTTTCAGGTCTTTTGTTTGTTTCTTTCATCGGAGTTTTAATTTTTCTTTCATGTTTCTTATTGATTTGTAAGAACTGTTTATATAGGACAGAGTTTTAAAATTTGTCTGGAGATAATTGGGAGAATGCATACTTTCCCCTTGGCCTTCCATATTTTTTACAGTTTCTTTTTAAGAAGTTGGCTGTTTGGCGTCCTAATTTGGCTTATGATTTTGGGAAGAGCTAAAAAAGAGATAAGCTTTTTTTAAATATTGTGCTCAACTAGACTATTATTTTCCTTATGGTAAAGTTTAAAATTGTGGATTTAAGACTTTACCCTATCACTGTAGATCATTCACTAGTCCTAGTTTCTCTAATTTACTTACTGGTCCTCAAACATAACTGCAAATTAGGATTGCCTGGGTTAAAACAACAACAAAAACAAAAACCCAATGCCTAGGCCACACCCAAAGGAATTAAATTAGAATCTCAGGGTTGGGGAGAGGTGGGGGTTGGGGTTGGGCATCAGTGTTTGAAAATCTCCCCTGGTGACTGCAGTAGGTAGCTGTGACAGGACCACTGCTTTAGGCCCATTTTCCTACCGTGGGAAGGGTCATTGTAGGTAGTGACGTAACCAGTATACATCAGCAATAATGCAACGTCTAACCACCCCTATTTACCAAACACACAACATCAAAATAGGTCTCTCTTCTTGGAGCAGAAAATAAGGTGTGATGAAGCCAGGCAGACCTTGGGAAGTGTGAAGGGGCCTGTTCTGTGAAGGGACATTCACTGGGTATTGTGCCATCCATCCACCTTTGGGAGGAAGTTTGATGGGGGTCCTTCCTTCCAGGGTCTTGTTTGCATTTAGAAAAACTGAGAAGACTGGATAAGTTGAATCTCCTTTTTTCATTCTTCACCCATGTTGAGGAAGTTCATGAAAACCACGAAAACCAAATATGCTTTTTTGGGGTTACTTTTGTCTAGGATTGCCCAAGCCCACGTTTCTTGCCGGTGACACAAGGAATTAGGATTTAGTTAAAGACTATCATGTTCTATTTTTAAAGGATGTGGGTCTACAGCCAAGTTGGCAAGACCAGGGGGACCTTCCTGAAGCCTTGTGGAGTCTCAGCCACAATGACCTGTCAATTGGAGGCTGAACTGGAGCTTGTTTAGATGCATGAACTGTAATAAGACTTCATTCAATCTTCACAGCAGCAGGTAGCAATTTTATTCCCATTTTACAGATAAGGAAACTGAGGCACACAGTTTAAGCCGCACAAAGCTCAAGGTCACCCATGTTGATGAAGGATGAGTGGAAATGCTGGCAAAGGATGGAATAATCGGCCGGCCTGTCCCTCAGTCCAATTAGCATATCCGCCAATAACATATCTGTTACCACCCCCTTCC
The DNA here is from genome assembly GCF_964194185.1 of Rhinolophus hipposideros. NCBI lineage: Eukaryota > Metazoa > Chordata > Mammalia > Chiroptera > Rhinolophidae > Rhinolophus > Rhinolophus hipposideros. The sequence goes on from NC_138070.1 coordinate 11,730,239, forward strand.
CCTTTTCATCACCTTCCTACCCCACCCTCCACATGGGAGATCTGCCTCTTAAAGTCTTTTTTTTCCTCATCAGAGGGTGACAGTGTTTGTCTCCAGAGTAGCTCTTGGCTCTTGGCGGGTAATTACTAATCAGATGTAGGCAATCAAGCTGCATTTCCAACCCCCCATTTTCCTCCCCTCCTCCCCTCAAGGGACACCTTTCTGGGGGGAAGGTGACTCCTTCAGGAATTCATATTAACAACAACAGGGGTGGGAAGTGGGAGAGGATGAAGAAAGGCATCAAACTCATTTGCAAATTGCAAATGACAAGGCATCTTCTGCGCTGGTTTGCTCCCTGCTATTTTCAGGGGTCTCATTTAGCATAATATTTGCATCGTTGGTGTCTTACCCGATAATTAGGAACAGAGACAAATTCTTCTTGTTCCCAGACTAAGGGCATTGGGGTGGGGAATAAAGGAGGCTCCAGAGACAGCACTCAGGCAGTAAAACCTTGAAAAGTTATTCCCTCCAGCTCCCACCGTCTTGCTAAAATTCCCTGAACATGAAGACATTCTGAACCGGGGTCACTGCTTATTGTTTGGCTTCAGGGAGCCTCTGACCCCTCCGCAACTCTAAGCAGGAGTCTGTGTTTATGTAACTATTTGCAATTTCATCCCCCTGCCCCTCCCCCCAGAAGTTCTGTAGCTTTCTTCAGTCTCCTACTCTGCAACTCTCCAATGAAGGATGACTCACAGTGGGCATCTGTTTTTCTTCCCCAACATTCATCGGCCCTTCAAGTCTCAGCATCTCGAATTTCTTTTGGAAAACCAGTCCTCCTCCATCCGCGCTCCATGTTAGGGCTGGCCAAAGGAACTTTCTGTGGCCGTGGCCATGCTCGTCACAGTCCAGGCCTCTGCAGAAGAAGGCTGAGGAGCTCCTTATGGCTTTGAGGATCCCCGATGGTCCACAGCTTAGTAACCTGCTTTCTTCCCAAGCCTGACAAATTCTTCCTCCCCTTCTCCCTCTCCTTCCTTGTCTTTCTGGTAGCTACTGCAGTAATGAGTCAGTGGCTGAATATATTTGAATGCAAAATACCATTATCCTTCATTAAGAGGTCTGTCACCCCTGGCCTTCTTGGGAGAGAATGATTATGTTATTAAGGGCCACAACACATGGCCCAAGAATGACCAGCCCATCCCAGGGCTCCTGCCTCCCTCTCCAGAATGGTCATCTTCTGACTCAGCTTCTTATGCTGATGAGGGCAAGGCGAAGAAAGCCCTTAGGAAGCCTCACTTGTATTTGGGGAGGATGCCAAGGGCATCAGGACAATGCTGCCTGGTTTTCACCAGCCTGCCATGTGTCTAGGCAGAATTCTGTTGCCTTCTAGAGGAGATCCATTTCCTATCTCTCTCGCCGTTGGATCCGAATGCACGACTCGGAATCCTTGTTCTCTTTTAGACAATGTGACTCCCTGTAAGTCGTTCACCATTCGACTTTTTACGGTCTCTTCCATGCCTGGAATGGAATTTGACAGTGGTTAAAAGCACAGGCTTTGGAGTTGGTTGGGCATAATTATGACTGCGATTCTGCCACTTCTTGCCCCTGTGACCTCGAACAAGTTATTTAACCTCTCCAAGCCTCAGTTTTTAAAATTGCAAATGGGGATAAATAGTGTGGCAGACATGGTTGGTTCCCTAGCCAACAGCCGTGCCCCATTTTTTTCTCATGTCCACCTCCCACGATAGAGGTTTAAAACACCCGGATATTTTCCCGGCCTCCCTTGCAGCCAAGAGTGACCATGTGTCTGAGTTTTCAATAAAAAGGAAGTTGGCATAGAGTATTATGGGAATGATTTATTTCTCCAATAAAAAAGAGAGCATTACCTGAGGATAAATCTCCTGCTCCCTTTCCCCATTTCTGCTTTAAACGCTGTTGTGTGGAGTCGTGTTGTCTTGAGCTATGGTAGCTATTTTGTGACCACAAAGCAACAAACCTGTGTATAAAAACCAGCACAACTGAGACAGGTTAGTTAGTATGCTTGCTAGGCAGATAGGTAGAAGCAGAATAAACCTGGTAGACGAATTTCATTAGAAGGCGCCAGTTCCCTTCTTCAAACAAGTTCCTTTCTCCAAACAGCTCCCCTTCCCCAAGCAGGCAAAGCAAGGTATAAAAGTAAGAGCTTTTGCCTCAGTCATGGGGCACCCCCCCATTCGGGACCCCCTCCTGCTTGGAAGCTGCAACCTCTTCTCCTGCCTCTAATAAACTATCCTCTTTTTAAAACTTTTTGCCTCTCCCTGGTCCGTGTTTCCATTCTTCAGCTTCATGAGACAAGATCCCGACCCACACTCAGAAACTGCCGGCAGATCCAACATCACCTACTTCACAGTAAAGATGGTGGAAGAGAAGGTACCTTGATGGTACCACTGAGTTGCTGAACCAACAGTTCAGCATCCAATTTCCTTGTTAAGAATATCCTTATGGCTTAAGCCGTTGGTAGTCAGGATTCCTGTTCCTGGCAGCTGAAAGCATTTATAAATGATATGTCAAGCCCAGGGTTACAGGTTGTTGTGAGGAATAAATAAAATAATGTATGGAGAGTTCCTTGCACAGTCCCAAGAACATGATGAACATACAGTAAAATGGCATTTATTATTGGGAGGAATAACTGTACTCCGAGATCTATAGGAAGCATTGGGAAATTTGTGATATGTCAAAGTTAGCCCTCTCTTCCTACCGGGATGGGTATTGGAATCATAAAATGTTAGCACCAGAAGGGACTCTTTGATCTGAAATTCAACTTAACCCCTTTACTTTCATAGACCAGAAAATTGGCTCTCAGAAGGTGAAAGCGACCGTCCAAGGTCACATCACAAGCCAGTGGAAAACTGTGGTAAAACTGGGGCTAAAGCTTGGACTTGGACGCCCAAGTTCTTTCATGCACTCATTTGCCTTCCGCTTCCATTCCAACAAACTCAAAGGTTGTTACGGAGGGGAGAGATGGGTATAATATGAGACATCACACAGAAAAAAATCTTGAAAATGTTGGGAAGCAGTCCACATGAATAGAGCTATGATTCTTAGTGCATATGGTTGATCATCTTGCTCTTTGGTCAAATGAACAGGAGTGGTCCCAGGAGTGGGAGGGGTTTAGGCTGGACCCTCCCTGATACCAGCTAGGTGGTACACATATATTTATTGGTTCACAATCCATTCATTGATTCCTTTATTCAAGGAATATGTACCAAGTCAATTTGTTTCAAAAGGAACACAACAATATGACAAGGTGGTTAGATTGAGATTGGATGTAGAGGGGCGAGGATGGAATTGAGGAGCCCAGTGAGGAGATGAGGGCCATAACCCAGGACAGGGTTTTGGACCAGCTGGAGGTGCTGAGGAGGTGCCAGATTCTGGACACAGAGACTAAGAGTTTTCAGCAAACATGAGGTTCAGGATATACCTGCTCCACCTGTCACAGCTGTTCGGGTCATGGCGGCTCGTGTAACTGGGATCCTCAGGTCCTGAAGGCAGCTACTAAGAACCTTGGCTCCTCCACGGGGCTGCACGTATCAGGCACCAAGAGTTATTGCTGGCAACATCTTTTCTCTCTCTGGCAGGGAGATCAGTGGAGGCTTTGATGTGAATTAGGTTACATAGGGCGCCATCATGCATCCGTCTTCCCCGATTAACTTGGGGGAGAATATGAGAGTGATGGTGGAAGGGAAGGCAGACCCCAGCTGATAAATATGAATCAGAACAGACTGGTGGGAGTCTCTGAGGACTCATCAGAAGGGAGAAGGAAGGCGAACAGGATTTGTCAAAGATGTTTCGGTGGAGAAGAGAGTGCAAAAGGCTGTCTGGTGGTGGGGGATTGATTTAGGAGTTGCCCCAGTGGGCTAAGCCTGACTTAATGAGAGAACTCTGCCTGCATTCCCCAGACTTGGGACATTGCTTATGTCAGGCTGGTGGGCGTATCAGGATCCTGGAAATTCTACTGGATTCTGCAGTAAGTGGCTTGGAAGGGCTGCCACAGCTGTTTGTAACACAGTGTATTATCCTGGATGTCATTCGATTCATCGGTGGAGACTTAGAAAGAAGGAAGGGGGGGACAAAGGAAGGAGGCAAGAGAGGAAAGGAGAAAAGGAGGAAGGAGTTCATGTAGGCCTCTATCCCAGATCTACCATATTGCAATCTGTTGGGCATCCCGGGGTGAAACTCCATGGAGCATCGGCAGGGGAGCTCTGTCCAAGGTGCTAAACCCCCCAAGCACTGTTGATGCCTCTTCTTGCTTCCTTCACACAAATTTTAACAAATGTTTATTGAGCAGTGACTACACCCCAGATCCTGTTGTAGACTCCAGGAATTCTACAATGAACAAAACTGACCAAAAAAAAAAAAAAAAATCCCCTCCATCTTGGAGCTTATGTTCCAGTGGATGGAGTCAGGAGAGAAATTTAAATATATATATATATATATATATATATATATATACATATATATATATATATATATATATATATATATATATATATAATATCTTTTCAGTCTTTCTCAAAGAGGGGTTTATCACCCACCTGTACAGACTCAAGCAGGGGTTTATTAAAAGGCAGATTCCTGGGCTCTCTAGCTTTTCTGAACTCAGTGGGAGGGAGTTCAGAAATCATATATTTAAACAATGCCTGGGTGATTGTTGTGCACACTAAAATTTGGAACAACTGATAATAATAGTAGCTATGACATAGAGATCTTTAGAAATTATATATATATAATTAAATTAGTATATGTGAGTATATTAGTATATACTAATATATATATATATATATATATATATATATATATATATATATATATATATATATGACTTAAAACAGTGCCTGGAACACACGGTGAGCCTTAGCTATTATTTTCTGTTTGTAAGCAACCTCTGTGACTAGTCAGTTCCCATGAATTTGACCAGTGTCTCCCGAGCTTGCTTCAGCCTTGCTTTGCTCTGTGTACACAGCTGTTCTAAAGACATGAACCTCAGACAGAGAGAAAATGAACCCACAATGAGCTTCAGGCACTTGCCCTGCTGCTGCTGCTGCTGGTAGGAAAATAGCATCGTCTCTGCTCTTTAAAGGATCCCTCTGGCAGATGTACACACAGCTGTTCCACCTCCTTCCTGCAGGCAGAGAGCAGGAAGATACTGCCAAGAGTCCAGGAAACCGTGCCATGCAAATAAGGCCCATGATGGCTTTCCCCCTTCTCACTATTCTCCTCTTCTTCTTCTTTATACCTCTCCAATGAGGCTATGGGATGGGAGACATCTCTTAGTTCTAGGTGCTTCTAGAGGAGGAACTTGAGGGGAAGAAACCCCAAGCGGGGAGAACAGCCAGGAAAGGAGAAGGAGATGGAGAAGAGGAAGTCTGGGTTGATGCCGGGATGTATTGTAGCAAGGTGTGTTGGTGGCGTTTCATTCCAGCAGCACTGTCTTCTGTGGGACCTTGGGCAAGTCATTTCGCCTCTCAGATTTTTATCCCAAGCCAAACAGCACATTATAGAGGACTGAGCATAAGCTTTGGAGTCCAGTGTTTGTAGGTCAGAATTCGGGCTCTACCTGTACCAGCTATGTGACCTTGAGCAAATCTCTTTACTTCTTTACGTCCTTAGTTTTCTCTAAAGAAAGACAGGATAGAGAATCTTTGTCCCGTGTGCTCAACAGGTTTATTTTAAGGAAAAAATGACCCGGTGAGTGTTAAAACACATCCTAACATGTGAAATGCTGGAGATGTGTGAGGAGTCATTCATTCCATCCATGGAAACTTGACTCCTTTACCTTCTTTCCCCCACCCCCCAAGTCCAGTGCAACATTTTGCAGGACCAGGACTCTTCAGGCAAGCCACCGGGAGAGGACTCGCCTTCCTATGGGTGCTGCCTGCAGGACGATCAAGTTGCAACACACAGTTCTCTCCACGTGCTAACACAGGCTCAGACGTGGACATAGGGGAAGACATGCCTTTAACCCACTGTCAATGCTGCCTTTTTGGAGCATTGGGAGTAGAGGCAGTTTAGTGCACTGCTTAAGCAGGGGAGGCATAAGATGGCTCCAGTTTCAAATCTCAGGATTCTTGCTTACCAGCTGTGAGACTTTGAGCCAATAACTTAACCTCTCTGAGCTCCACATTTAAATGGGAATAAAAATAATTAACTCACAGCATCGTTGAGGATTAAGAGATAAAGTGTATATAAAATATTTTGCCAATACCTGGTACATAATAGGTGCTCAGTGAACAAATGCTAACGCTTACTCATTCATTTATTTATTTTTGTGTCTGAGGGAAAGACAACCTTCTCGGGTTTGCCAAGTGACCCTGCAGCCATCGAGGCACAGAGTATATTAGCTAGAAGTGTGGGGTGTGTTGGAAAGAGCCTCAGACTTGGGATTGCCATGGCCGGGGTGTGAGACTTTAGATGTGTCCCTTCCTTTCTCTAAATTTTCCTTTTCTCATCTGTAAAATGGGGGGAAGGGGCTTTTATCTGTCTGCCCTACAGGACAGTTCTGAGGCTCCGATGAGTGACTTCATGAGAAAATGCCTTGCCAATTTGAAAGTGCCATGTAGCTGAAAAGAGCGAGCTTTGTGTGTGAGCCCTGGGTGTTTCCTCTTTACTGCTCTGAAGCTTACTGTGAGCCAGGCAGGTTAGACCAGATGGAATTTGGCTTGTCAAAGGCCACACTCTCCTGAAACAGTGAGCGGCCCTAGCCTCTAAGCTCCACCCCCTCTGACAGCGTCACGTGGCTCATCCTCAACTGTACGGGACTCCTTAAAGCTCTTCCCACGGGCAATTTACCTGAATAGCTGAGCCAAGATAGTCAAACTCCTTGAGAATAAATGCTATTGAGAATAGATTTCACTCTGGCCTCCTCTGCAACATACACCCTCAATTCTCAGGGCTCCGTGAGGAAACTGAAAGCAGGGAGTTTGAAGAAAATTTAACGACACTGAATTCTACTCATAGAGAAGTGGGCAAGGTTAGGAGGACTAATGAGGGATGTTGAAACACCCAGAGACTAGCCATAGTTGGGAGCAGCTACCGGGCCTAGGCTTGAATATACAAGGAGAGGAACAGGGTTACCAGATGCTGGTGAGAGGTGGAGCTGGGAGTGGGTGACAGAAGCAGCTGTAGTTATAGAAAGACTTGGCCACAGTCAGAACTGCAGCACTGAGGCGGGGAGGAAGTGGGGGAGGCAACGGGAGAAATACCTCCAACTCTTTCTTCTAGCTTTCCAACCTCTCCCAGTGCCTCCCCTTCACCAAACCCACTGGAAAGCTAGAGGACAAGGCAGCCCACGGACGCTCCCCATAGGATAACAGACCACTCCCAAACGCCCCTTCCTGCTTGCCCTATTGGGCCCCTGACTCTTAGTGAAAGGTATCGTCTCCACTTTTCCGGAGCCATTTTAGAGCAGCGTTGGCTCGCTTGAGGACACCTGCTGAGAGAGTTGACGCAGAAGGAAATGAAAAGTTCTGAGACAGGCCAGGATGTCAAATGCAGACTATAGGAAGAGCTGGAGTCTGCTTCAGGCACAGGCTGGGCAGTGAGCTCCTTGGGAGCAAGGTCAGTGAACACAGAGTCCAACTCTTCCCAGAACTCTTCGTACTTTTTCTTTGTCCCATGCAGCTCGAGAGCATCTCATTTTCTTGGCTACGGCCTAGTAATTATGATCATGGCTTTGGAGTCAGACAGACCTGGCCCTTCCATTCCTGGCTGTTTAAACTGGATGTGTTTGTTAACCTCTCTGAGATTCGGTTCCCTCATGCATAAAATAGGAATAAATCTACTTTATAGAGTTGTTATGAGGGTTGAATGAGAGGCTGAAAGCAAGGATCTGGCCACCCAGAAGACTTGGGATATGATAGCTAGAATATCATTCTGTTACTGGTATATGACTTTCCCTGGTAGGGCTTCCATGGCTGGGGCACAGCCCCTTCCAGCCCCCACCTCAGCAGCCTTCCCTCCATCCGATGCTCTCTGCTAGCCCTCTGCCCCTAGGAAGGGCTGCTGTCTGGCTCTGATTGCAGAGTGATGGGCAGGAGAGGCTGGGAGAATGCAAATGTGGCCTTATCTGAATGTGTGCAGCCGCTCCTTTCCTTGAGTCCATTGCCAAGAACAAGGGCAAGCTATGGGCCCCCCAGGATTCCCTAGGCTTCTTCTGTCACTGCTGAGTCTATCATATCAGCAACAATAATGATATCTGGCAATACTTCAGCTTTTCTATTTGTAAAGAGCTTTGATTTTTTTCATTTCATGGTCCCCTCACAATGACCCTGGATTATTATTACCCACCATATTGTACAGAAGTGGAAAACCAAAGCTCAGAAGGGTCATCAGGATTTCTGGTCAAGATGGTGTAGGTAAATGCTGTGCTTGCCCCCTTTCACAAGCACATCAGAATTACAACTAAAGCACAGAAAAACCATCATTGAGAATCTCCTAAAGTCTAGCTGAACAGAAGTCCTACAACGAAGGATATAAGTAAAAAACCACCTTGAGACTGATAAGAGGGGTGGAGGTGCAGAATGGGCTGGTCCCACACTCATGTGTGGCAGTTAAAAATTGGGAGGGATATCTCAGCTGTGGAGGTATCCCCCAGAGGAGAGATGAGTTCCAGCACCATACCAGACTCTCCATGTTCCAGTGCCAGGCTGAGAAGTCCCCACAACTTCTGGCTGTGAAAACCAGCAGAGATTGTAACTGAGTGAGATGAAGGGTGGCTGGAGTCCCACACATTCCTCTTAAAGGGCTACTGTTCACGGAGTTACTGATGGACTATTTCTTTCTGAGCTCCAGTGTTGGGGCAGCAGCTCGACAGGCACCAGGGACATATGGGCAGGAACTGAATTGTTTAGCTTCACGACAAGGGCTCAAGGGGCAGCTTTCTCTCAGACAGAAGTGCTGGCAGAAGGCATTGTTCCTTTGTTGAGCCCTCCCCTCACGCAGCCTGCACATGCAGGTAGGTGCTATGTCTGAGTCTCCATTACCTAGTTAATAGTATTCTGCCCTGGTGATTCCCTGAGACCTTGCCCCACCCAACTTGTGGGCCCACACAAGCCGTGTGGCTTTCCAGTGGCTTTTCTATACAAATGGCCTGTCTTGGCATGCTGTGGACTTTCCTAAATTCTCTCAAATGTTCACGAACCCCAAATAAGCAGCATCTGGTCTCACCATGCCCTGTACCCCTTGCTAAGCAGCTCTAAGCCTGGCACTACCAGCAGCCAGCCTCGATTTGCAGCTTAGCCTCTCCCAGGCACCTCCAAGCATGGTGTGGGTGGTGGCCATGTGCAAATTGCTTTGTGGCTCATTCCAGGTGGCCCCAGGTAGGCTACAGCTGAACTTGGACTGCAGCAGGACCCCTCCCAAGAGGCCCAGGGCCAGTATGCCTGGTGGCCAGCTTCCCCCAAGCCCAAGCACCACCCAGCTACCTCCATGGACAACACACCCAAAGGGCAGACTGGGCAGGCACCAGAGCCCTGCTAAAGCGAATCCTGCTCTGTAGGGTCAGCCACTGCATAACAGCCCCTCCACTGTGAGCTGTCATAGACATTTCTTACAACCAATCAGCCCACGGATCACCTCTCCTATTGATGTGCAAACAGTAACCAAGCTTCAGTTACAACAGAAGGGCACACACAACCCACACAAGGGACACACCTAGATTCCCTGGTTCAGGTGACCAGGGAGACTGTGCCACTGGGTTCCACAGGACACCTACTACATAAGGCCATCTATTAAGACTGGAAGACATAGCAGCTCTACCTAATATAATACATAGAAACCAACACAGGGAGACAGCCAAAATGAGGAGACAAAGAAACATGTCCCAAATAAAAGTACAGAACAAAGCTCCAGAATAAGAACTAAATATAATGGAGACAGACAATCTACTAAATGCAGAGTTCCAAACACTGGTTACAAGGATGCTCAGTGATCTCAGGGAGAACTTCAACAAAGAGATAGCAAACATAAAAACGGAGATAGAGAACATGAAAAAGAACCACTCATAAATGAAGACTAAAATAACTGAAATGAAGAATACATTACAGGGAATCAACAGTAGATTAGATGAAGCAGAGGGTCAAACCAGCGATGTAGAAGATAACATAGCAGAAAACACCCAATCAGAATAGCAAAAAGAAAAAAGAATCCAAAAAAAAAAAATAAGGACAGTTTAAGGGGCCTCTGGGACAGCATCCAGCATAACAACATTTGCCTCATAGGGGTACCATAAGGAAAAGAGAGACAGCAAAGAATAGAAAACCTATTTGAAGAAATAATAATGGAAAACTTACCTAACATGATGGAGGAAATAGACATACAAGCCCAGGAAGCACAGAGAGTCTCAAACAAGATGAACCCAAACAGGCCCACACCAAGACACCTCATAATTAAAATGCCAAAGGCTGAAGACAAAGAGAGAATCTTAAAAGCAGCAAGAGAAAAGCAGTTAGTTACCTACAAAGGAGCTCTCATAAGACCGTCAGCTCATTTCTCAACAGGAACTTTACAGGCCAGAAGGGATTAGCATGAAATATTCAAACTGATGAAAAGCAAGGATCTACAACCAAGATTCCTCTACCCAGCAAAGCTATCGCTTAGAATTGAAGGACAGATAAAGAGCTTCCCAGACAAGAAAAAGCTAAAGGAGTTCATCACCACCAAAACAGTATTATAAGAAATGTAAAAGGGACTTCTTTAAGAAGAAAAAGGGGGAAATCTGAATAATAAAATGGCAATAACTACATATCTATCAACAATTACTTTCAATGTAAGTGCATTAAATGCTCCAGTCAAAAGCCATAGTGTTGCTCAATGGATAAGAAAACAAGACGTTCCATATATTGCTTATAAGAGACTCACTTCAAATCGAAAGACACTCACAGACTGAAAGTAAAGGGAGGCAAAAGATAGTTCATGAAAATGGAAATGAAAAAAAAACAAAACAAAGACAAACAAACAAACAAAAAAACTGGAGTAGCAATACTTATACCAGACAAAATAGACTTTGAAACAAAGGCTCTAACAAGAGACAAAGAAGGACCTAGTAACCTCACTTCTGGGTATTTATCCAAAGAAACCTTAAACACTAATTTGAAGGGACATCTGCATCCATATGTTCATTGCAGCATTATTTACAATAGCCAAGATATGGAGGCAACCTGGGTGTCCATCAATGGATGAATGGGCAAAGATGAGGTGGTACATATATGTGATAGAATATTACTCAGCCATAAAAAAGAATGAAATCTTGCCATCTGTAACAACATGGATGGACCTAGAGGGTATTGTGCTGAGTGGAGAAGTCAGACAGAGAGAGACCAATGCCATATGATTTCACTTATATGTGGAATCTGAAGAACAAAATAAATGAGGAAACAAAACAGAAACTCATAGATACAGAGAACATTTTGATGGTGGCCAGATGGGAGGGAGTTGGGGAGATGGGTGAAAAAAGCGAAGGGATTAAGAAGTATAAATTTGTAGTTTCAAAATAGTCATGGGGATGTAAAGTATAGTCAATAATATGAGAATAACTATGTATGGTGTTGGATGGGTACTAGATTTATTGGGGTGATCACCTCATAAGTTATATAAATGTCTGATCACTATGTTGTATACCTGAAACTAATATAATATTGTACATCAACTGTAATTGAAAAATTAAACAAAATTATTTTTTTAAAAGGTGGGTCAACAGACTTGTCCAACGGCACATGGCTAACAGGTGGTGGAGTGGAGATTAGAACCCATGCAGTTTGACACCAGAATTTAAAGTTCATTGTACTGGTGAGCATACTTCTGACTGCAAGTAATAGAAAACCTCGACTCAAGGTACTTAAATAAGAACTTGTGTGTAATGTCCCTAACGGGCAGTCCAGAGGACATTTGATTGTGTGGTTGGTCAATCAGCATTTCAACAATGTCATCTAACCTGGATTCTTTCCATAGCTAAGTTCATTGGAATCACCTTCAGCCTGGCTCCTCTCAAAGTCACAATATGGCTGCTGTGGTTCCAGGAGTCACATCCACATAGAACATCCAGGGAAGATGAGAGGCCTTCTCTTGATTATGTTTAAGAGCAAGGAAATATTTCCAGAAACCGTTGGTCAAAAACGAAGTCCTATGTCTCGTTCCCAAACCAATCCCCTGGCGAGGAAGTGGGAATGGCTGAGACCAATTGGACTTTACTTCTGAGTCAAGCAGGGGAGGGAGAAATGGCCGTGATGGGCAGCCATCTGTCCTGTGCCTCCATGCTTGTGGTTGCTATACTGTTAATTCTGGCCCTGTGACATAATCTATCTCTGTCCAAAGCAGGCTTCATGGTGTATAAGATCAATCTGGTATAAGGACACTGGTGTGAAGTCAGTGACATGGTCTCAACCTGTCACTGACTTGGAGAATAACTGGGACGAGAAACTTTTCCTCTCTGGAGGGTATAAACTGTAGTGGGTGGGTACCCTGTCTCTGGGGTCAGAAAGCTTTGGTTCCCAATTCTGGCTGTGTGGCCCTGAGCAAGCCCCACCCTGGCCTCTTTTTCAGTAAAGGAGGCCTAGTAATGGTCTCTATCTCTAGACTATATCACTGTAGTATTGAGATGACAGAGAAAACAGTGTGAAAGCACTGCACAGTGAGTGCCTTATGCATAGTAAATGCTCAATAAAGACCAGGTAGTATTACGGTAGGTGTTCATTTTCCTCCTCTTGAAAATTAAGGAGTTTGGAGTCCCTTTGAGCCCTTAGGGACCCTGGTTTGGTGTTTAGCCCTATGGCCAGCTTAAATCTCATTGCTCCCTTAGAAGAGAGGGGATGGCTGATATCCCTTTCCCTCTAGAGGAAACTTTTCCAGGAAGCCATCATGTTCAGCTCTATCTTTGCAAAGCAATTCCACAGTCTATGCACCATGCAGAAAATCCGGCTGACATTTCCTTCCTCCTGGTCAATGTTATCTGAAGCTGGTGTGAAGGAGCCTAGAGGCCACAGCTTTTTGCAGAGAGCTGATGGCATTTCCTCCCCCCTCCAAGGGGGCTGGGGACAACAAATGACACTTAGGAGTCAACTGAGCTGCCCTGTGGCTGGTGAGTGGCTTATGAAACTGTGGTCCTGGAGCCGGCACAAGAGTGATTGATTGGGACGAGCATGTTATCCACAGAAGCTTCCAGAGTGGAAATGTCTGTGGCATGTCTGCTCAGCAAGGAAGTGCCCTTCCATCAGAAGGCGGAGGCCCAGTCCGAAGTCCAGCCCTACCCTGTGACCTGTGTGATCATGGGCAAATCACTTTCTCCTTCAGAGCCCCCGTCTTCCCACCTGAGCAGTGGTTTAACGTGCTGCCAGGGTTTCAATCCCAGCCGCACTTAAGGTGTGACATCTGACCTTAGACTTAACCAGTCTGGGCTGCATCTTTAAAACGGTCCAAATCTCGGGCAATCTCTCATCTCAAAGCCCTTAACTTAATCGTGTGCACAAAGTCTCTTTTGCCATGTCAGGTGACATAGTCAGAGATTCTGGGGATTAGGACGTGGACATCTTTGGGAGGTTATTATTCTGCTTATAATAATGCTGTCTGATTCCACTTAAATAAAGTTCCAAACCAGCTGAACGGATCAGGACAGTGATTGGCCTCGGGGGGCCACATGGGGACTTCTGGTGGGTTACACGGCTATGATCGGTTTGTGCATTCAGGGACTTCCCCACTTATATGTGCGCTTGTAAGAATATATGTTATGCTTCAGTAAAATAAGTTACTTAACAAAACTGGGATCCAAATGGTACCAGTGTCATCAGCAGGTTGTGCATGTTGCATGTGGTGTGACATATGAAACGCTTATTCTTATGACAGGGAACAGAGGGCGATACCAACTGCATACGTTGTTCTTTCAGCAGACATTTGTGAGTGTGTGTGTGTGTGTGTGTGTGTAAAAATAGTCCATGCACAAAACATTAAAGAGGATACATTTTCATAATTCAGAGCTTTACATGAATCCCATCATGAAAGCCACTTTAGGGGAAGAAAAGAAATTCTTCTTGTCATTAAAATTGTTTTATTTGTATATGTTTATACGGGAACAAGACAAAAGTGGCGAGAAGCAGCTGAATGAACACGTGGTTTTAAAAATGTTAGATAATAAAAGGGAAGGAACAGGAAAAAAAATAAGATAATGTATGCGACAGAGAAAAAGTCCAGGCCCTCCAGGTATTTAAAGAAAATTCATACATGTTGACAATCATGCCGTGAGGAGCTGGGGCCGGTTATCACATGCTTTACAAAACAAGCTTCTAAGTCAATTTTACTCTTCAGAACCATCCTGTGGGGGATGTATTTTATTAGGTCAGTTTTACAGGTGAAGAGCTGGAGTTTCAGAGAGGTAAGGGGAATTAGCCAAGATAGTTCAGCTAAAAACTGGTATTTGAACCTAAGTCTGGCTGACTCCAAAGCCCATATGCTCACCTGCCCTCCTGGTCTGGCCCTGAACTCCAGGTGTGCATTTCCTACACCAGGCCTCCCCCTGGCCTCCACTGTAAAGCAGAACCGTGGTAATTGGGGTGGCAGGGGGGTTGGAGCCTAAATCCTTCCCTCCCCAGCCCAGGCGGAGGACCCACCCACTGCTCTGGTTTACCAAGGCTCCAGGCATCCCCGCCGCCTGGGCTGTGAATTCTCAGTGTCTCGGGAGAGTCTTTTAGGAAGAGCAACCATGTTCCCGTCTGGGCTCAGCTGGCTGCTGTCCGTCCCTGAAAAATCTGATGTTTGCCTTTCTGTTTGCGCTTGACAAACAGGGCAGACTCCGGTGCTGTGTTTTATTTAACCCAGTGTGAATGCTGGGAGGCTGGCAATGGGTTTCTGAGAGGCTGGAGCAGGGTGCCCAGGGGCCTGTCCGGAAGAAGCCTCTTCTGCCCCTCCAGCTGTTGGAAAGGAGATGAGAACATGTGCCTTGGCTAATCGTGGAAGATCACAGACAGAATTGATTGAAGCTTTCCCAAGCGCCAGGCTCTGTGATTGTGTAAAGCTTGAGCATCAGGAATTGAAAAAGCTCCCCAGGAAATTGTAAGGGACAGCCAGGGTTGAACAGCACCAGCATAGGCACAAACAGGGAGAAATGAGGCCAGACAGAGGTGGGTGGCGCCACGGAATAGTGTCTTTGAAAGGGGCTGGTTCTAAATTAGCCAGCTTTTTATCCTTTCTCTTCCTCTTCCCCTGCCCCTTCCTGTGTTGATTGCCATCACCATCACAGCCACCATCGCCATCCTCACAGCAACTACGCCATGTGCTTAGCGCTAATACATGCACTGTGTGGAGCTCTGACTATACCACCTCATTCTATCAGAAAATCTCATGTCAGCAGCTATTATCACCCCCATATGGGGTATGATAGGTGACTGAGCCTCAGAGAGGTTAAGTAACGTGTCCCAGGTCACACAGCCGGCAGAGAAAGGCGAAGAATTCAAACTTTGTTCTTCATTGCCTTCTTTTCTTCTTTCTTGCCTTTCTTCCTTCACATTTTTCTTCAGTTTTCCTTCCTCCACTTCTCATTTTCCTTCCTTCAGTTCTCCCGTTCTTGGCATCTCTCTTTCTTCCTGCATCGATGTGAACTGTAAACACGCAGTGAGCAATACAAAGATGTTTGAGTCAAAGCCCGTGTTCTCAAGACGTTTTTAATCCGGCTGTGGGAATAATACTTTCATTCATTTGTTCACGCATTCATTTATTCAGGTTTTTTTATTCAGCACCTACTGTGTGCCAGATACTGTCCTACGTACTAGGGCTATAGGAATAAACAAAGAAAACTCTCTGCCCTCGTAGACCTTGCTTTCTAGTGGAACGCACCCATGGTTCCATTGAGACATGGTTCCATTAAGACAACGCATACCATTGTCTTAGCCTCCTCAGGCTGCCATGACAAAATGTCATAGACGGGCTGCCTTAAACAACAGACATTTATGTTTTCACAGTTCTGGACGCTAGAAGTTTGAGATCAGGGTGCCATCATGGTCGCTTCTGGTTAAGGCTCTTCCTGGCTTGCAGACAGCCCCCTTCTCACTGTGTCCTCACATGGTGTGTGGGAGGGGGTGGGGGAGAGGGGGAGAGAAAGTGAAAACAAGTACTCTGGTGTCTCTTCTTCTAAGGGCACTAATCCCATCGTGAGGGCTCCACCCTCGTGACATCATTTAAAACCCATGACCTCCCAAAGGCCCCACTTCCAAATACCGTCCCCCTGGGGGTTAGGATGTCAGCATATGACTTTTGGAGGAACACGGTTCAGTCCATAGCAACTATGTAGCGGTGTAAGACTATATTGTAAGAGCTGCCACAGGGCAGTACAGCAATGAGGTCCAGACAAGGGGCATGCAGAGGGAGCTGAAGGTGCTCAGAGGAAGAAAACGTGCGCCGCGGGCTGGTAGGACAGAAGGTAAAGCCAGTCTGGACTAGGTAGTCTCTCTGGCCCTTTAGCATCTTTTTCTTCTCTCAACAACATCTCAACAACACAGGGGCCCAGCTACCACTGTGTACAGACTCTGAGGTGGGCTCTTGTGACCTTCAGAGTCAAGATTCCTAGTTCTTTGAGGTCAAGGCTTGCAGGAACACTTTTTGGCGCCCAAAGAATTTTTATGAAAGCCCCTGGACTTATTGGACTGTTCATTTTTAGCAGACGCGAAAGCTGAAATGGGACCAAAAAGCATGCACAGGTGCCGTGTGCATTTTCACATGGGAGTACGTAGGCGTGTGGCTGCATGATGGGCATGGGATGAATGAAGGTATGAGTGATTGTGGGGACATTGCGCATGTGCCTTTGTGTGGGACTAACACACGTGTGTGCTTATGTGTGTGTGTGCGTGTACATGTAAGTCTGTGTGTGGACCTGTGTGGGCACGTGTGTGCATGCAGGTCATGAAAGGGTATCTGTGTCTGTGTCTGTTGAGGACATCTATACGGAAGTTGAAGAGATGAAACGTGAGTGCCTGTAGGTCCATGGGAACAAACATAATATGGATGTGAAAAAATATCCAACGCGTGTGTACACATGAAATAGTCAGCTACTGCCACATTCGTGCTGTGTAGCAGGGGGCCTTTAGGAGAGGGCGTGTGTGTGACAGACAGTATGTGTGTGTGGCTCTGTCGGTGTCCTGGGTGCGTACATGTGAGGTGTGCGTGTGTGTCAGAGTGCGTCTCGTGCATACGCTTGGCTCTGAGGTTGGCTCTGA
This sequence comes from Rhinolophus hipposideros, assembly GCF_964194185.1. Taxonomy (NCBI): domain Eukaryota; kingdom Metazoa; phylum Chordata; class Mammalia; order Chiroptera; family Rhinolophidae; genus Rhinolophus; species Rhinolophus hipposideros. Next base: position 11,747,446 of record NC_138070.1, read on the forward strand.
GTGCCCATGCGTGTGGGCTGGTATGTATGTGGGGGTGCATGTGTTGGGGGTGCACTGTGAGCCCCTGCCTGCTATTTAGGAGTGCGTGTACTTAGGTTGGCTGGGGGGGAGCGCGAAGGCAGAGTGTGGGAGTGGGAGAGGGCACGCGCTCCCCTTTCCCTGGCAGTCTCAAAACCCCTTCAGTCTCACAACGTGAATTTTTTGTAGCTGAGATTTTCTTATTTAGCATTTATGTGGCACTTTGGATCTGCAAAGTGCTTTCCAATCAGTTTTATTAGTTGTGCTTGTGTTATATATAGCAGCAGCCGCAGCTGCACCCCGAGACTCTCTCCAGAGATGTGAACCGAGCAAGCCAAACGTGACCCCCTTTCTCAAGCTTTGCCTGTTTCCCCGGCAATGACTGGTCTTTTGCGTGTGGACTGATGCTAAAGTGGGTGGTTGGTGGTGGTGATGCCGGAGGTGGGCTCATGTGGTCATGCCAGCCAAGACTTTCCCTTTTTCATGAGAAATCAGTGACTCTAATCACTCGACTACGTGCCTGGCTCATATCATACTTGTCTGGGTTAGTGGATGAGGGGCTATTTGCAAGCCTGCCTTCAAACTCCTTCCGTTTCTTGTGTTAACGCTCTTGTTCTTTGTAATTGCCCTTGCAATATGGCCATTAACCTGTCTTAGAGTGAGTTCTCCACCTCCCACCCCCCCTCCCCCAAATGGACCATGAGACAAGGACATAGGTGCAAATAATTTATTAGGAGGGGATCTCTGGAAGCATGAGCAAGGGAATGGACACTTGAATAAATGAATGCGTGAACAAATGAATGAAAGTATTATTTCCACAGCCGGATTAAAAACGTCTTGAGAACACGGGCTTTGACTGAAACATCCTTGGATTGCTCACTGCGTGTTTACAGTTCACATCGATGCAGGAAGAAAGAGAGATGCCATCACTTGATGGGGAAGGGAGAAAAGCCAGGAAAAGGTGTGTTATTGAGGGGATTGCTGCTGTGGGCAACTGGACCTTCTTTGTATCCTTCCCCTAAAGAACTGAGGAAGTGGGGTATTTAGTTATCCCCTCAGAGTTGCCCCTGCCACCCCATGGTATGAAGAGCCCTACACATCTGGGTCAAAGCACACTCTCCTGTTGCTGGAGGAAGTCCCTGGGGTGAGATGACAGACAGACAGACACAGACGCTCGAGGTGGAAAGCTAGTGCTTGGAGAGGGGGTTATTGGCTGCCTCTACAAGTGGGCATAGGCAGGCCAAGGGCATGTGGGGTAAGGCACACACCCCAGGACTCTAGCAAAACCTTATTTCAAGGTTACCCATGACTGTCAAGGTCATACGTTCCATTCAGTTCTTGGTTCATTGTCCATATCCACTGCAGCAGAGGGCTGTCCTGACCCTCTGCACCTTACTGGTTTTTCTCTCTCCAACTGCTCTTTCTCTAGTTCTCTTTTTCCTTTCCCCAGACGTGGGTATTCCCACAATACCTTTGTTTTTTTCCTTGCCCAGACACAAGCTCACCGACATCCTATAAGATTGCCATATCGGAAGCTGTAGTCCCCACCTCTTTCTCCAAGCCCTGGCCCTGTGTTTAAAGCTGCCCAGTCAAAATATTTCTTTCAATGAATCAGTTCAGCAACTCAAAGTCAACATTTCCGACTCTCCTGTATCGTCTTTGACCTCAGCTGCTTCCTTGAGAACTTCCTTGAGGGCTCATCTGAGAACATGTGGATACAGGATCTCAGGTCTCGCCACAGACCCACCGAATCAGGATGTGCATTTCCAACGAGTCCCAGGTGGCTCGCGGGCGCATGAATGTTTGATAAGCATCGGTCTACTCTATTGATCCACTGGATTTCTGTTGACGGGACCAGCATTTCAGCAATTACCCAATCGTAAAGCTTTGCAATTATTCGAATCCGATGAGTAAGTACCCACTAGCTTTCTCTAAACCACGAATCCTATGGGACCAAAGTAGCAATTAAGCAAGTAATAAGAATAATACAAATTGACATTGGTAAGGTTAAGCTGAATAAGTCTGTGACAATAGCATTACACATATAATTTCAATTCAATACCTATTTCTGGAGCTCTTGCTCTGTGACTGGCTCCAGGTAAGCTGGGATGGTGCAATATGGAACTAGACTCAGTCCTTTCTCTTCAGGAATTCACAGTTCAGAGGAAGGAGACACAAATAGGCCCTGGGTGATAAATGGAGCATGCCTTGGAAACCAAAAGAAGGGTCCTCTCCTAGAGTCATCAGAGAGAGCATGGCCTTGCTGACCCCTAGATTTCAGACTCCTTGACTCTAGAACTGTGAGACAGTAACTGTGTTTGAAACCATCTAGTTCGTGGTAATTTGTCGTAGTAGCCCTAGGAAACAAAACATGCCACTCAAGAAATATGTATAATTGCACAGTGGAAGCACAATGTAGGAAGCCACGGTAGCCAGGAAAGGGGGGTGGGAAGGCGCGCAAGGGGCACGGGAGCTGGGTTCTGAAGGTGGGGTAGGAGTTGAGTATGCAAAGAGGAGAAGGAAGATCTAGGCTAAGGGAACAGGATGTGCCGAGGTTCTGTGGCTGGAGGATACCTGCCCCTGTTGGGATGGACAGGTCAGTGGGAGGGCCAGGGCCACTCCCCTCCCCATCTTCTGGCCCCTGGCTTCTCTTCTAGGGACTGTTGTCTCAGTGTGTCTGTGGGTCCATCTCCTGAGCACTCCTGTCTCCTTTTCCCCCTCCCCATCGCCCTTATGTGGGGTGTCTGAGCCCTTGTCCTTGAGCACGGCCTGGAGTTGCAGGGAAGAGGCACAAAAGCGCTTTGCACGGCCATGTCTGACATCTTCTGGGCAGGGGAGTGGGCTCCGCTGTGAACGGGCCTCGGACAAAGGCATCGCCTGCGAGTACCTGTAATTGGAACATCCACATGTAATGCAAGGCACAAAGGGGAGATGAATGGCCACGTTGTCTGGCTGCCTGTTGCTATGGTTTCTGTGGGTCTGGGAGGGAGCATGGTTACCAGGCAACGGGAGAGGGACCAAGACAAAGGGAGCCAGTATGAGGGAGAGGTTTGGGGCAGGTGTGAGTGTAGGCAGGGTGAGGTGGGGAGGAGACATAGAGAGGAAGAAGAGTAAGAGACCCCGGCAGCCACAGAGGACAGAGTGGGGGAGGAGAGAGAGAGAAGGCGGGGAGAGGGGGGCAAAGAAGGGAAGGGGAGAGCGAGGCAGAGAGAGACACAACACACAGAAAAAGACTTAGAGAAGCAGAGACATTAAAACCAAGGAAGAGACACCGCACATAGAGAAAGACTGACATAGAGAAATAGAGATACTCATTCTCCCATGGGTACCTGCTGTGTGCGAGGCCCTGGGCCCTCTGGAGACAGGGCTGTTAGCAAGACAGACACCATCTAGCAAGACTGACATCACTGGTACTCTTGGAGCTCACAGAGCCAGAGAGAGAAACTGATGCTTTGATGGAGCCAGAAGGAAATGCTCCCTTTACCCTTTCGAGTGACTGGGGCTTACTTTCCAGGCTGGTGGCTCTTTGAAGTGGGTGACCTCTGGATAGGACCTTTTCACCCTTCCTCCTGTTTCCAGGAGTGTCTGCAGGCAGCTCCACCCCGAAGAGGCTGTTTGTACCAAGTGACTCTGGTTGAATAGCACTGGGTCTCTCCCCAGTAGCTTTCTCACTGGCCACCCACCATGACACTTGACTCTCCCACCCTTGTGGCAACTGTGGACAAGTTACTTCCTTTAATAATTATGTAGCTATAAAATGCTTTTACGTGTGCTCCTCATTTGATCCTGGATGGTCGCTATCACCACTAGTCCCCCTATTGAGCAGTGGGCATGGCGGCCCCGAGGGACGTAGCCCTTTGCTGAGGTCACTCTGTCACTCAGTGGCAAAGCCATTGAGGTCCTCTGATTCCCAGACCAGTGTTCTTCCTTCTGCTCACACCCATGTCAGGGTCAGGCTTGGTGGTTTACAAGGAACAGAAACCTACACAAATGAACTTTAGTAAGATGGGAGACTAATGGAAAGGACAGTGAAGGGACTCCTGAGACCCCAGGGCAGGACTCAGAGCTGGTTCTTAAACAGACTCCATCGGGGCACTAAACAGAGAAGCCAAGAGGACCAGTGGTTTCGGTTTTTTAAAATCTCTTTCTAAGACCATCTTTTAGCTCCTCTCTGCTTTTCTCTGCACACTGGCTCAGCTCACGGATTAAAAAATGTCAAAAATGACCTTCCAGGAAATCCTCTTTGTTTTTCAACTCAAATTCTCAAGCGAGAACCTAATTGGATCAGTTAAATCAAATATACAGTCCTGGTTTGATCACCTGGGATCAGGGACCAGGGAGAGGCTTCGGGCATGTAACATGGCTGGCTACTTGTGGCCAAATTTTCAGCAAGGGTTGTCAAAACAAGGGGGGGGGGTTGAGCACAGGATGGCACCCTGAATTAGCCACAAAATCACACGCACTCTCCATCATGGAGATAACAGGACTAACTTGCCTGCCTTCCAAGGTTCTTGTAAGGAGCTCATACTTATTGAATGTGCTTGCAAACGGCCAAGTGTCACAAAAGAGCCAATTGTTATTTAGGTTAAAAGGGGTATCTTTAAGGCAAAACACCCACCCCCTCACCTCCTTTGCCAAGGTCACAGCCCTGACCCAATGGGGCAAGGTGCAAGAAAACTTACTGATGAGGGAACGAAGGAAGGTAAGAAGAGTAAAGAGAATAGGTGGGCCACAGACTATCCCAGGATGAGGTGAGAATAAGGAGGGGGGATGCCATTCATTCATTTAATAAGCCCTGTGAGTCAACAGTGTTCTGGGAACCAGGTGATGGACATACAATGGTGAAAATGACAAGGCCTCTGTTCTCCAGGGACGCATGGCCGGGCAGTGGGCAGGGGTGGGCGGGGCTAGGCACGTTACCTGCCAGTTACTGAACAGCTTGAGATGTGCTATGAGAGAGATAATGGGACCAGAAGCGGATGGCTTAGCCAGAAGCACCAAGGAAGGCCAAGTGGAGGTGAATCCAGAAAAGCGAGAGAAGGACGAGCAGGATTTGGAGAGGATTTGGAGGGTAGGGTTAGAGGGAGCGGTGGGCAGAGGCGTTCTGGAAGAGTAGTAGAAGCTTGAGCGAACCTGAAGGCTAAGAGATTCCCCCGTGGTGGTGCAGGGAGTGTGTGGGCGGTGGTGGGAGCAATGGCAATCATTAAGGGACTATAATATTCAGACTCTATCCTAAGGACACCAGGAAGCCATTGGCAGGTTTTAACAGGGAGGCCGTTTCAGATTTGTCTTCTAGAAAGACCACTCATGCTGTCGTGCAGAGTAGACTGAATGGGGGAGATGGAGGCAAGGCGGTCCCAGAAGAGGGTGTTTCAGATGAGAGTGGGGAGACGTTGGCACTGCCCCCCCAATTTTAATGTTCTAACATCCCTCCCAGGGAACTTGGCTGAAAATACTGGTGACCGGGAGCTGCCCACCAGAGGTGGATTTGGTAGGTTTGAGATGGACCCATGAATATGTCTTTTCCAGTAGAACCCTAGGTGCTGGATAAAAATGGTTTCCAGACTAGTTTTTAAGAAACTGGTCTAAGGGGCAAGAAGGGACAGACATGAATCAGGAAGTACCTTAGAAACATCTGGCCAGTTACCACCTTCAAACCGAAGACCATTTTATAGCTCTCATGGATCTTCACAGGAGTGGTTAGATAATTGGTTCATCATCATCATTTCACATATGTATCATGCTACACACTCAACCGCCAACATCTGTTGCTTGTAACTAGGGAAGAAGAGACAGCGGGATGAAATTTTAATAGTTTCCTCATGTCTCACCTTTTTTTTTTTATCTGCCTTCCTGTAGTCCTGCTGTGGGGGGGGGGGGTGGAGGGAAAGTTAAACTTTATGGCACACTGTCTGCAATTTGCAAAGTCACAGACCTGGTTTGGCATTCCAGCTCCCCCTTTTACAAGCTGGGTAATTTGGGGTGAGAGACTTCACCTCTCTGAGCCTCAGTTTCTTCATCTGTGACACAGAGGCTGATGAGATCTTCCTTCACAGTGTTGAAGTGAGGATTAAATAAAACAAATAAAGGAGTCATTGATACTATTCTGAATTCATGGAAGTTTAACATGTTTGGTGTGATTAACCTCATTGCATTGTTATTTTTACGGATGCACAAATTTTCCCATCTTTGGTTAGCAGGCGATTATTAAAATTGGCCCTGGGGTCCTTTGGAAGTGACCCCAATATATCTACAGCTTCTTACCTCTGATAACACTCTCAGGCTCATCTTGTTCTGCTCAAGGCCGGGAGACAGCCGTTTCTCCAAGGAGCCCTGATTTCATTGAATGGGAAAAGGGATATGAGACCAGAATCTGGGTTCTAGAAGCACTCGTGGCTCCTGGGTTAATTATCTGTTCTAGGCATTTTAAGAGGACAGTTGAGATTTAGAAGAAACTACATCATTCATTTATACTATTTCTAATTCAAACTGAGGATGCAATGGTTTTTATTTTGATTTTATATTTGTATCTCTTTTCAACTGAAAAACGTTGACTCCTAATGAGAAGAAATTCGCTGCTTATTTGCTTTATCTCCTAATACAAATCTATCACGTTTCAGAAGTACAATAACAAAACTAACAATATGATTACTCAAAACAATTTATTTTAAATAAATCACCAGATAGCAATTTCTTCCGGTGTTCACTCTGTGCCAGGCACTTAATCCCAGAACAAACCAGGGAGCGAGGTGTGACTATTATCCCCATTTTACGGATGAGAAACTTGAGGTCAGTAGATGATGAAGTCTCTGACTTCCCCACTTCTGTTGCTTCAGGTTTCCTTTTTCCCCTTTGCCTTTTGGAATTAGTAATGTTCCCACTCTCCAACTGAGGGGGCCACCTGGGTATGTAATGCTTCCAAAGATGACTTGGCATTCATTATTCACAAATGCACAGGGGTGTGTGAGAGAGAGAGAGACAGAGAGAGAGAGAGAGACAGAGAGAGAGAGAGAGAGAGAGAGAGAGAGACAGAGACAGAGAGAGAGACAGAGAGACAGACAGAGAGAGAGGAGAGAAGCCCAGTGTTTTTACTAGAATAGAAAGCTTCTTGGGAAACGTGTCAGCTCATACTCTCAAAATGACAGATTATTACTTTCAGTTTTATTAGCCGATAGGTTCTGTTTAAAGGTGTTGAGTATTTCTCCTCTGCTGCCAGCAGGGTAAGCACATGGGAGGGGTCATCAGCGACTTGAGAAAAGACGCTGTCAGACACAGGCTCCCACCTACTGGGGAAGCTTTAAAGGGTCACTGGTAGGAAGCTGGGAGCTGCATGCTGGGGAAGCCTTTCTAGAAAAAAGCATTTATTTCTCAAAAGCCTTTGGGTGTTTTCCCCAAGTGGACTATCTGCCTGTGCAGATAGTAGGCCCCTCAGAAACCCTGGTTCTCTTTGAAGCATTTCTGGCTGATCCCAGCCTGCAATACCCGTCTGTGGAGTGGTTGTACTGCGCTGCATGGCGTCCCCCCCAAATTCACGTCCACCTGGAAACCACAGAATGTGACCGTATTTGGAAAGAGGCTCTTTGCAGATGTAATCAGTTCATATAGGATGAGAGTGGCCCTGAATCCCATGAATGGCAAGGGATGCCGGGCCCCCAAAAGCTGGAAGAGGCAAGGCAGGATTGTCTCCTAGTGGCCTGGAGGGAGCACGGCCCTGCCGTCACCTTGGTTGCAGACTTCCCACCTCCAGAAGCGTGAGAGAAAACATTTCTATTGTTTTCAGAGACCAGTTGCTGGTGGTAATTGGTTACTGCGGCCCTAGGAGGTGGATACAGCTCCTAACTCAGATGTGGGGAGATGAAGGCAACAGCTGGGCAGTTGGTGGAGACTCTTGAAGGATGAGTAGGGTCTTCACGGTGAAAGTGGATGTCAGCAAAAGGGTATTCTAGGTAGAGAGCCAGCCCCAGTGAAGTCCAGGAGAGGAGAAACAGCCTGGGGTAGGCTGGGAGCTGCATGCCGGGGCAGCATTTCTAGAATGTTCCCAGGACAACTGTGACATGAGGCTGGGAAGTTGGGCAGGGGCCAGGGCACTCAGGGTCGTGTGTGCCACCCAGGGAACTTCCAGGTTTCACGTGGGCATCAGCAAGCTGCCTGAGGCATAAGCAGGGGACAATGCCTCTGTAACACGTCCTTAGCCTGGGTAGGGCTGGAGGTTCCGCAGCGTGAGCTCCCTGCAGGATCCACTTCTCCTCACATAGGAAGTGAGGTCAGCACCTACAGGAGAGGTGACTGTCCTCGCTGGGTGGGGCCCTGCTTCTGGGTCGCCCCCAGGCTGGCTTCGTATAAAGGAGGTGAGGAAAGTGGGAATCAAACGTTCCTCCACCAGCTCCTGGCTTTACTCTCTCAGACTCTGCCTGGAAGTCCATCCAGCTGCAGCCTCTGACCCTTGTCATTTCAGAAGGTTCTGCGTTAATAAATCTTCCTCACCAGGAATGTTGGCGGGGGTCTTCCTCATTTGAGGTCCCAGCGGCTGCCTTCTCAGGAAGGGGAAAGGCAGCATGGGGCGACTCTGCTCTGTCTTTGCGGAGACAGGGATCTTCCCAGGCCTGCTTTAATGGGCAGTTCCAGTACCTGCAGGACACACCTGGCATAGTTCTGGGATTACTTCTTGAGGGTTAGGGGGATGGAGCAAGGCCGAGGGAATGGGGAGGGCTGGCCCAGCCCACGGGCCCCTGCTCTAGTTTTCTGTCCATCATCTTTAGCCCCAACGTTGCCCCTCCCTCGACGATCTTCCCTTCTCTCTCCAGCTCCTGAATTCTCCTTCTTCCCTCCTTCCTCTCCCTCTCAAGCCTAGTACCTGCTTATTGGTTGAAGGGAATGAGAGGACATGGGATTTTCAGGACAGGTAACAATTCTCCTTGCCCAAACTCTAGTCAGGCTCCTCTGAACTTGATGTAGGTGATGTTGGATCTGCCGGCAGTTTCTGAGTGTGGGCCGGGATCTTGTCTCGTGAAGCCGAAGAATGGAAACACGGACCAGGGAGAGGCAAAGAGTTTTGAAAAATAGGATAGTTTATAGAGGCAGGAGAAGAGGTTGCAGCTCCCGAGCGAGAGGGGGTCCTGAATGGGGGTGTCCCCCTGACTGAGGCAAAAGCTCTTACTTTTATATCTTCCCTTGCCTGCTTGGGGAAGAGGAGCTCTTTGAAGAAGGGAGCTTGTTTGAAGAAGGGAACTGGAGCCTTCTAAAGAAATTCGTCTACCAGGTTTGTTCTGCTTGCCCATCCTAAAGGAATTAGCAAAATAACCCACTCTGTATCTATCAGATCAGCTCCATTTGTCAGGCCAAAATGAATTTTATGATTAACCTCAAGACCTTGTTATATTATGTCCTGGAGCGAAGGAGTGATTTCAAATTCTGAAGTTTTAGGATATGGCTGTCTTTGTTTATTTTACCAGGGACCTCCCTGTCTACCTAGGGACAAGCTAGCTAACCTGTGTCAACCTCTCTTCTCAGCTAGGCCCCGACGTTGGGGGGTCTGTGTTCCTCTCGTCATTTAGCAGGAATCCTGCTCAGTTTAGCCGTGCTTCATATCTGATCATGTCCCATCTCTCATTGGGTTCGTCACCCTCCGCCATCTCCCAGCTGGCGTCTGATCAATCACCTGTCCTGCCCTCAGCTGGCCCGCTTAGCTAGAATCCCTGCCTTACTCCTGAGGTTTCCTCTTAGTAATTTTCCATCCACTGACCCCCAACCTGCTCCTTGGCTTTTACATTTGCGCTTCTCCTTATTCGGAGTCGAGCCCAATCTTTCTCCCCTACTGCAGCCTATACCTGTGACAGGAGTCTCTCCACCCCCCGCACCCCCCCCACCCCACCGAAGTCTGCCTTACTATTCTTGAACAAATGTCATGAATAACTTTTCCCGTAACAGGTCAAGGATATTTGTTCAGTAGACACCATAGCCCCACAGAATTTAGCCCAGTGGTTACTGTCTTCAGTCAGGACAGCTGGGTTCACGTCCCAGCTCGCCACCTTCTAGCGGCGGGCCTTGGACAAACGGCAAACCTCTCTGTGCCTCAGTTTCCTACTCTGTCAAATGGGGATGAGTGCCCTCCTCTCGCAGCTGTTGTGATAAAGGGATGCCCGTGAAATGCTTAGCCTAGCGCCTTGCACATCTTAAGCGTCAATTAAAAGTGATTTTGCTTTAGTAAAGGTGGCTGCTTTTATTTCTGGGAATAAAAGATGGTTGACCGAAACAAGCACCTCAGGTCAAACAGACCTAGTCTTGAATTTCTCCTTTGCTGCTTGCTTGCTCAGTGATCTGGGGTTAGCTAATTTAACTCTCTGAGCCTCTGTTTCCTCGTCTGTGAAATGGAAACAAACAGATCTAATTCTCACAGTTGTGCAGGTGAGGATGAGAGCGAATGTTTATAAACTTCTGGTCATTTCTCAGAGGGCTGAATACCGGATTGGCCCCTGTGGGGACAGAGCCCCAGAAAGCAGTTTCCAGGCTCTCGGCCTCATGTGGAGAGGTGCTGGCTCAGATAGTGGATGGCCGTCAGCTGTGGCTGGTTGGCCATCAGCTGTAGCCATTAAGCCATTGGTCACTGATATAACTGCCGCAGCTACGGAGGGGAGCCGAGGAGAGTGAAGGAGGAGACTGAAGGAGAGTAAGGAGAGTCGAGGAGAGTTGGTCGGTTGGCAGCAAAGTGGACAGCAGGTCGCACGTCGTGTAAACCCAGCCTCCAGTGAGACCATAGTGGTATGACTTCCCTACTATGGCTCCGTAGGTGTTCCTTTTTGGCCTCACCATGTCCTGCGTTCTTATGTGGGGAGTGGGAGCAGAGACCCTGCAGGCCGCCCCGCTGGACATTCTGCACGACAGCCCCCATTACTGTGCCTTGGGTAATGACACTCCTTCTTTTGTCTTAGTTTCCTCTAGAAAATGGGGACCGTAATAGTACCCATCTCATAAGCTTGCTGTGGGGAGTAAAGAATTTATTTTAAGCAAAGCACTCAGAATACTATGTGGCACTGTTCAATATTAGTTATTATTTCTATTATTATTCTTCCTCGTAGTAATGAAAAGTTGCTGGCCTACTTACTATGTGCCAGGCACTATGCATTACAGACCTATAAATTGGGAGCTCTTAGCCTACTTTACAGAGGAGCAAACAGGCTTAGAGAGGCTAGATGACTTGCTCAAGGCCGCCTGGAAATGGCAGAGTTACTATCACGATCATCCCAAGGATGAACATAGTGGTCTGTATATGGCACAACAGCCGCCAGAACCCAACACAGTCGCCATTCTCTGGTTCCGTGCTCCGAAGGCCCTCTCCTACCGCCACCCCTGAACCCTGGCCTGCATGTGAAGCCTAGTTGGGGTGATGGATGAGCAGAGACAGCTCTTGCTACAATGTAAACAAAGAACTATAGGTCAGTTCCAGCAGCCGACCCCCACCCGGGTTCCTGTTTGTTTTATCTCACAGCCAATCTCGTCAACTTGATCTTCTGCCATGAACTTCAGCTGTCCTCGGGAGCTTCTTGTGTTTCATGAATTATGCAGACTTAACAAAATGTGTGCACCACAGATGAAAGCGCCTGTTCTCTGGTCGGGAAGGCCTTTCTCTCCCCCTCTGGATGTTTCTCTTCCTCTTGCTCTCGCAGCCTGCGTCTCTCGACCCTGCAGAATGCCTTCTCTCTTCTTGTTCCATGGTTTTGTGTTAGTCTCACTATGGATTCTTTCTCACCAACTAAAAACACTTTGGGGGAATCCCAAGGGTTCCTGGATGAGCTTCTGGCAATTTCCCTGGGCAAGTTGAGTGGATTAGAACTCAGCATGGCTGGCTCTGATCATGTGGGTCAGGTCCAATCCGTAGAACAGGGGTACGTGGGCTCTTCAATCAAACGGAAAAGCCCTGATTTGTAGCATTTGCCAATTTCCACCGCCACTGTGGTGTATTTCAAACTACCAGTGTGACAACACTGAATAGGACCTTGGGAATAGATGCCCACAATCCGCTCTCATAAGCTGGCTCCAGGACACGACTGTGAGCAGTTCCCATGAGAGGTGGAGGCAGGTATTGTTATCGGGCCAGGTTTGGGTCCTGACCCTGCCACTTATTAGCTGTGTGAATTTGGGCCATTGACTTAACCTCGTGGAGCCCCAGTTTCCTCATCTGTAAATGGTTATGCTAATAGCCTTCTGTCTGGGGTTGTGGTCAGGGTGAAATGGGCTAAAATATGTAAAGTGTTCAGCACTTAAATCTGCCACACACAGTTCAATAAATGGTAGCTACACCAGGTCAGGCTGGGAAGGGCCTGCATCAGTCAGGATAGGCTGAGTGTTGCTATAGTAACAGATAACTCCAAATCTCAGGGTCTTAACTTTATTTTTCATTCTTCTACTATGACGAAGGTATGTCGGCACAGAGGTCTTTGCTTGCCCTCGCTTTTTGGGAAAGCGGCTTATTGCTGCTTCCATGTCGCCATGTTTTCATGATCACCATAGCACAAAGGAGAGAAATATGTTGAATTACATGCTCTCTTTTAAACCTTTTGCCCAGAAGTGGCACACATCACATCCACTCATATTGTGTTAGCTAACACAAGTGAATGGACATACCTAAATACAAGAGGGTGGAGAGGAGGAACCCTACTATGTGCCTGGAAAGAGAACCCAAATTCTTGATAGGCCGTCTTCACGATTCTCAGAATCTCTTAGATACCATTTTCTCTAGTGGCTCCTAATTTTTTTCATTAAGCATCTATTGTTAAAACTGAGCAGGGAGAGTAAGTGGGAAGCCCGGCTCTCAACATTTGCCAGCTAGGTAACCTTCGGCAAGTTACAGAACCTCTTTGGCCTCAGTTTCCTCATCTGTAAAGTGGGGGACAGAGTTTTCATCTTTCAGAGTAGTAGGGAAGCTTACCTGGGTTAGTATGGACAGTCACTGTAAGTGCCATGTTAGGTACAAACTGTCATTATTAGCCCACACCAATCCTATGAGGTTGGTATTATCATTACCTCCTTTTACAGATGGGGAAACTGAGGCTCAGAGGCGTTTCACTTGTCCAGACTCACACAGTTGGGAGGTGACTGCATTAGGATTGGAGTGTATACCTGTCTGACCCCAGGCATTCCACTTTTGAGGGGCCTGGCACTTTTTGAGAGGGAACCACCGGCCCCTCCCCTCCCAGAGAGACATCCTTGGCTGGGTCTGGGGGTTCTTCGGCAGACCAGGGACTATGGTGGCTAAACACAGCAAATCAGTGACCACTCATTAAAATGCAAACACACACATGGGGTTCCCGCCTTGCTTAAAGGAAACTTCTCAATTAACACAGAAGACCTTGTTTTGTTCCAGAGCTACAGGCCAGTTTGTTGTTGGGATCAATTCAATTGTTGACAATCAGCACAGGGAGCTGCCCACAAATCAACAGCCAAGGTGCCTTTTGGCGCAGGCGTGCGTGTGCTCCAACGGGGCTGTGCAAGCGGGGAGTGGGCTCGAGTCAGGTTCAGGTATTTCCATGCGGTCCTTGGTAAGAGACACATTTTATGTCACAACCAGTACGTGGCATGTGCACACACACATGCTCACACACACACACACACACATACACATGCACACACACACACACAACAATTGCAGTGGGATATTCTGCAATCCACTCCATTCCATTCCATTCCATAAACGCTAGTTTTAATCTACTAAATCAACTTCAGAGCACCATGAATAGGTTGCAGTCCACAGTTTGAAGACATTGGACAAGATTGTGGTTGTCCCACCCTGTATGGTAGGGAGGCGTCCTGTGTTGCCAGGGGTTAAGGTCAGGTCTGCCCACAGGAGTGAGACAGACCCCAGCACTGCATGTCAAATCCTACTGCAGCTTACAAACCCCGCCCTCCTCTCCAACCCTGTCCCCCCATGCGCCCCCTTACGAACGTCACCCCAGCTACACTGGCCGCTTTGCTCTTCCTGTAATACACCGAGCACACTCCCATCTCCAAGCCTTCGTGCTCAGCTGGTCCTACTGCTCTGACCCTTCTGCCTCTCCAGTCCTGCTTCCTTCAGTCTGTCTGCTTATCAGTAGATTGTTCCATCACCTGCCCCCTGTAAATGGCACACCCATCATCTTCTATATGATTACCCTGCTTTGTTTTTCTCTTTAACACGTAGCACTACTTAATACACGCGTATGTTTTGTCTACTTCTCTCCACTCAAAGCACAGGAAATTTATTTAGTTTGTTGTTGTAGCTCATCGTCTAGAGAAGTGCCTGGTACAAAGTACAGACTTAAGTGTGTCTCAAAGGCACAAAATAAACACTTAGGAAATATTAATGGTTATTTTACCTTCTAGGTTCAATTTGTTTTGTATAGTCTCAAACAATTTTTAATACAAGCTTTATTGAGAAATAATTCATATACTATATAATTCACTCATTTAAAGTATATAATTAAATGGTTTTTAGTATATTCAGAGACATGTGTAACCATACCACAGTTTTAGAACATTTTTGTCACCTCAAATAGAAATCTCATTCTCTATAGCTGTCACCTCCCCAACCTCCCACCTCCCCAGACATAAGCAAACACTGATCTGCTTTGTGTCTCATAGATTTGCCTGTTCTGGTCATTTTATATAAATGCAATCATATAATATGTGATCTCTTGTGACTGACTGCTTTCACTTTGCATAGTGTTTTCAAGGTTCATCCATGTTGTAGCGTGGGTCCGTACTTCATTCCTTTTTATGAATGAATAATGTTCCACTGTGTGCATATATTACATTTTGTTTATCCATTCATCAGTTGATGGACATTTGGGTTGGTTTCCTATTCTGGTTATTGTAAATAATGCTTCTATAAATATTCTTGTACAGGTTTTTGTGTCGACACATGTTTTCATTTCTCTTGTATAAATACCGAGAGTAGAATCATTGTGTCACATGGTACCTCTATGGTTAACCATCTGAGGAACTACCAGACTCTTTTCCAAAGTGGCTGCATCATTTTATATCCCCACCAGGCGTGTGTGAGGGACCTGATTTCTCCACATCCTTGCCAACATTGTTACATCTGACTGTTTGATTCTCGTCATCCGAGTGGGTGTGAAGTGATATCTCGTAGTTTTGATTTGTATTTCTCTGATGACTAATGAGATTGAGCATCTTTTCATGTTCTTATTGGCCACTTGTATGTCTTTTTTAGAGAAATATCTATTCATATCTTTTGCCCGAGTTTTGATTGGGCTATTTATCTTTTCATTGACGCGTTGTAAGTGTTTCTCATATGTTTAGATAAAAGGTCTTTATCAGATAATGATTGGCAAGTATTTTCTCCCATTATGTGGTTTGCTTTTCACTGTCACAAAACTTTTTTAATTTGGTGAAGACCAGTTTATCTAGATTTTCTTTGGTCGCTCATGCGCGTGGTGTCGTATTTTAGAATTCATTGTCAAATCCAAGGTCACGAAGACTTACGAGTATCTCTGTATTTTCTTCTGAGAGTTTTATAGGTTTAACACCTACATGTACATTTTTGATTCACGTTGACTTAATTTTTGTGTGTGGCGTGAGGTACCTTGCACTTCATTCTTTTGCACGTGGTTACCCAGTTGTCCAAGCATTGTTTGTTGAACACACTATTAATTTTTATTACTGGCTTGTTTACTTGTTTAGTAACTCGGTGGAGTATTTCAGGGAAGTATACTCCGCTCCTCATTGCAGTGTGAAGCCTCTTCTGTTGCTTCTCAAGGCGGCAGCCTGGGCTCCACCCACAGTCCCATTTGGATGATAGTGCTTTTGGCGAACTCTCTTTGATTGTTTCTTTCCCTGACCACACTAAATATTAAGCTCCCTTCATTGTTCTATTGTCATCAATGAAGCCCTGGGGCATAAATTGTCCCACAAACTAGACAATCCACAAGAGTCGAGTCACTAACAAAAATAGTCCTTTATATGTAGCGGTGCTGTTCTAAGTTTTCTTTACATACATTAATCATAATGTAATCCTCACAGTAACCCTATTACACGTCCTTTATTATGCTTAACCCTATCATGCCTCATTTACAGTGAGAAAATTGAGACACAGAGATTTTAAGTCATTTGCCCAAGGTTACGTGTGACTAGTAAGCTGTAGGGCTAATATTTGAGCCCAGGCAATCTGACTCCCAAACTATTGTGATACGTTGTCTAAAGTGTATAAAAAGTGCATAGTAAGTGCTAAATAAATAGCAATCAGTGAAGCTAACCTCCAATGAAAGAAAAGGATCTCTGATCTGGTATCTGGCTTTCTTTCTTATGAACTAGTCTGTCTCTGATCTTTGCCCTCCTCTTGAAATGACGAGACCTGAGACAACACCTTACAGTGTCATCTGCCTGCTACCTGGAGGATCACCTCATTCCTGAGAAAGCAGGCACCAGGCTGTATTCTAGACCTTGGCACCTCCAGCCTTGTCTCACCACCTGTAAACCCCAAATGCAGGCTCTTCCATGGTCAATAATTACCCTGTTGTTTTCCTGGTACATCTACATTTTTACTTTTCAAAGGTAGTTACATTTTTATTGCTCTGTCTGCCATCTTTGTGGAGAGCACCTACTGCCATGGCTTTGTATAAAGCAAATTCTCTCATATCAAATTTGTATATATCAAATTCTCTCACAGGTGGACTCCAGGAATGTCCCACTTCCTTTGATGAGCGTGGCTGGTTCTTCTCATTTGAGAAACCACTGTTACCTTGGGGAGCTGGGTGGGTTCCAAAGTCCCACACATTTCCTGAGAAAGTCACAAAGGTTATTGTTGTCAATTCTCAGCTACCTGCAAGACGGTCTCCTTCATAGGCAACGATTGAAATAATGACCAACGTGACATCTCGGTATTTGGGTATTTATTTTACACGATACTAAAGTATTGGTTTTTTGGTTTTTGTTTTTTTTTTTAATGTGAGCTAGAGTTGCATTATCTTTACAATATTTTTATGTTGAAGGATAACAGAATTAGAGTGTACAAGTCTTAAACATACAGTCATTCCCAAGTGAAGATGTAGAATATTTGCAGCATTCCAGGAGGCCCCGTCGATTTTCCGCATTCTCAGAGATGCCCAACTCTTCTGACTTCTATCTCTACAGATTCATTTTGCCTGCTGTTGAATTTCATACAAAATGGAAATCCCACTGTATGTATTGTGTCGTGTCTGTCCTCTCGTGCTCATCATGATGTCAGCGAGGGACGTCCATTTTGTTACATGAAGCAGCAATTGATCCCTTTTTACTGCTGCATAGTGTTCCGTCGTATGGATGTACCACAGTTTATTTTTCTATTCTTCTATGAATGGACACCGAGGTTGTTTCCAGATTGGGGCTGTTAGAAATAAAACACATACAAGTCTTTGTGTGAGCATATGTTTTCACTTCTCTTGAGTAAATGGCTAGGAATGAGTTTCTCTGGGTTACAGGGTAGCTGTATGTTAGTTTTATAAGACACTACCAGATCTTTTCTCGAAATGGTTGTATATTCTGTATCTCAATTGGGAATATTTTAGACTTTTGGTTGTTCCACATCCTAGCCCACATTTTATGGTGGTTAGATTTTTAAGAAACAGTTTTGATGGGCATTTGATGTTTTCTCAATCTGCTTTTAATTTGCATTTCCCTGAAGACTATCGTGTTTCTTTGAACATAAGATCTAGCCAGACAATCAACTCTAATGCGTCTTTTGGAGCAAAAATTAATATAAAACCCGGTATTATATTATATTATATTATATTATATTATATTATATTATATTATATTATATTAAAGACTGGGTTTTATATTATAGTAAAATAAGACTGGGTCTTATATTAATTTTTGCTGCAAAAGATGCATTAGAGCTGATTGTCCGGCTAGGTCTTATTTTGGGGGAAACATGGTAATACCATTGGATGCATTTTCATGTGGTAATTGGTTATTTGTCCATCTTCCTTTTGTGGAATATCTAAGATTTTTTGTCCATTTTTATTAGATTATTTTTCTTTTATTATTGAGTTACAGAAGTTGCTTTTATATTTTGGATACAAGTGCTTTATCAGATACACAAGTATGCATTTGTGACTATTTTTTCCTAGTTTGTAGCTTCCCTATTAATTTCCTTAATGGTGTCCTTTGAATGAACAGAGGTTTTAAATTTTTATGATATCAATTTATGAATTTTTAAAAATTTTATGGTTAGTATTTTCTGTATCCTAAGAAATGTTTTCTTACTACAACATATTCTCCCATGTTTCCTTCTACAAGCTTTATAGTTTTAACTCTGATGTTTAGCTCTATGAGTCATTATAAATTAATTTTTTTGTATAATATGGTATAGGGATTAAGATTCAGTTTTTTCATATGAGCATGTAGTTATTGCAGCATAATTTGTCAAAAAGACTCCTTTTCCCATAGAATTGCTTTGGCACTTTTGTAGAGAATCAATTGACTGACATGTGGGTCTATTTCTGGAATCTTTATTCTGTCTCATTGACACATTAGTCTCTTTTTCTATCACTGTGCCACACTATCTTGATGACTGCTATTTTATAATAATCAGGTTATATAAGTTCTTCTTCAAGATTGTCTTGGCTTTCCTAGGTTGTTAGGTGTCCTGCTAAAATTCATATGCTAAAATCCTAACCTGTAGTTCCTCAGAAAGTGACTTTATTTGAAGATAGGTTCTTTACAGAGATTATCAAGTCACAATGAGATAGGGTGGGCCCTAATCCAATCTGACTTGTATGCTTTGAAAAGGGGGAATTTAGACACAGACATGCACACAGAGAGAATGCCATGTGAGTATGGAGGCAAAGGTCAGAGTGATGCTTCTACAAACCAAGGAACACCAAATATTGCCAGAAAACCACCAGAAGCTAAGGGAGAGGCATGGAACAGATTTTCTTTCACAGCCCTCAGAACAAACACTTGCCAACACTTCAGCCTTGGACTGCTAGCCTCCAGAACGGTGAGATAATACATTGTTGTTGTTTAAGCCACCAGTGTGTGGTACTTAGTTACAGCAGCCTGAGCAAACTAATAATAAACGTTTTGTGTTTTCATAAAATATTTGGATCAGCTTGTCAATATCTTCCGTCTGAGATTTTGATAGGGATTGCATTCAGTTTGGGGAGAATGGGTATTTTAACAGCATTGAATCTTCTGATCCATGAACATGGTATATCATTCTATTTATTCGAGTCATCTTTAATTTCTCTTAGCATTCTTCTTTAGTTTTTAGTATACAGATCTTGCACAGTTTTAAATTGAATTTATTTTTAATTATGTATCTCGTGCTGTTGCTTTTGTAAATTCTTTTGTTTCCTAACATTGCTTTTCAAGTGTTCACTGCTAGTGGAAATGAAATTTGTTTTTATCACAAATTGACAAATCCTATGACCTTGCTAAATTCACTTATTCTAGTAGATATTTTTAGTGTAAATTCATGAGGATTTTCTACTTGTACAAGTAGGTTGCCTGTCACGACTGCAATTTGTTTAAAGTAATTTGCAGCAAGACAGAGCAGTGACTCCTTCTATGCCCTGCGTCAGGCCTGTAATCTCTCTGAACTTTGGGGGTCCTCACCTATTGAAGGATGTTTTTGTATGGACTAGTCTTTGAGCTTATATTCAGATCTAAGATGATAAGAGACCTGGCTCTGCCATATGCTTGTTTTGTGACTCTGGACAAAATACTACTTCTCTATGAGCCTTAGTGTGTTCATGTGTAAAATAGGCCTGATAATAGTCAAAAAGTCATTATGAGCAGCTGAAACTAATTTAAAAAAAGTCGTTATGAGGAACCAATGAAACAAAGTATATGAAGTACTTATCAGGGCATTTAGAAGATTGCACGTACTCAGTAACTGTTACATATTGCTGTATTATAAACTATATAGATACATATTTGGCCTTTGTCCCAGGTTCCTGGTGTAGAGCTTCTACATGCCTTGGAATTTCCTAAGTGATGGGAGTGCCTTTGGTTATTCATAACTTTCTGCCCCTTTCTAGACACTCGTGTTAATGAGGTGACTCAGGGTGGGGTTCTTAGATAGTTTCAGGATGGGGGCTGGTCATCAGTAGCCAAACTTGTGATTCAAGGGTGAGAAGCTTCAGCTCCTCCATCTCTGCAGAGGGGAAGGAGACAGGAAATTGCCTTATAAATATTCTTCAACGAGAATCGAGAATCGGAGCTTTCCTTGTATCCACATACTGGGATGGGAGGGTGGAGCTCGCTGACTCCTTGGGGACAGAATCTCAGCTCCTGGATCTCAGCCTATGTACCTCTTTGTCTGGCTGTTCATTTGTATCTTTTATAATAAACGGTAACAGTAAGCACATCATTTAGCTGGGTTCTGTGAATCATTCTAGCAAATTACCAAACCTGAGGAGGGAGTCATGGGAACCCTCAAATTTGGAGCTGACTGGACAGAAGTGTGGGTAACTCAGGCACCCCATTGACGGCTGGTGTCGAAAGTGGAGACAATCTTGTGGGACTGAGCCTTTAACTTGTGGAATCTGCACTGACTCCGGGTGGTCTCAGATTTGATTCTTGGACACTCCGTTGGTGTCAGAGAGCCAGAGAACTGGAGAATCAGTTGCTGGTGTTAGAAAAAGACAACACACCTGCTGTTGTTAGTAATCGTGAGAGCATTGCAGAGCTTTGCAGCTTACAAAGCACCTTCATGTTCCATGTCTCACTAGATGACCGAAAGAGCCTGTGAGGCAGGCAGAGCTGAGATGATTAGCGTCACTATGTTGATGAGTACGAGAAGCTCAGAGAGGTTAAGTAACATGTCTAAAGCCATCCAGTATGTAGGTAGGAAGCAGGGCTGCCACTCGGTTTTCTGACCTGGTGTCTTGTGCTTCCACAAATAAGAACAGAGTGGGCCAGGGAAGTTTTGGAAAGGCCAGCCCCAGCACTTGGGGACACGATCAGTAAGCTTCCTCTGAGGTGTGTGTGTGTGTGTGTGTGTGTGTCTTCCCAAAAGCCACCAGCTTAGGGCCGTGGCTCTCACACTTAAGTGTCTCCAGAGGAACATGTAAAAATCCAGTTGCCTGGGCCCCACACTCACAGCTCTGATTCATAGCCCTAGAAGGGCCCAAAACACCCCAGGTAATTCTCATATAGTTCTCCCACTTACCAAAACCCTTGCTTTAAGCAGCTCTTCTCGATCCAGGCTACACATGAGAGTCACCTGGGGAGATTTTAAAATGTGTAATGTCTAGGCCCTCCCCAGAACTACAGAACCAGAATCTCTGGCAGTGCAAAGAATTATTCCAGATAAAGCGGAACCACAGGTTTACCAGCTCATCTACTCCCTCTGCTCCCTGTTTCCTTCCTCTGTTACTTTGTATAAGTCTTGCTTTGTGTCTCTGTGTGTTTATTTTGTTTTCATCCCTTATGTTTCTTCTATCTCTGTCTTTCTGTGTTTGTCCTTCTGTCTGTGTCCCCCTGCACTGCCCCCTCCTCTGTCTGTGTTTTGTGTCATTTCTCTGGGTGAATTCCCTCAGCCTCTCTGTGTCTCTCCCTGTTCCCAGGGCGATTGCTGTGTGTATCTCTGTGAGTCTCTGCCTCTGATTCTTTGCTGTCCTGGCTCTCACTCTGACTCTAGGTCTCTCTTTTCTCCTGCCCACTGTGCAGCTCTCTGTGAAGCTATCTGTACATCTGAGCCTGTGTGTGTGTGTCTCCATTCTTCTTTCTCTATCTCCAGGTCCTTTTCTTCTCTCATACAAAACCCCTCCCTTCCTCCCACCTCTTAGCCTGCCAGCAGCTTTCCTGTAAAATAATAATAATAAAAAACTCTCCGGTGGAGAAGCCTGAAATATCTGGGCTGGACCCAAGACCCCTACCCCCCTCAGAAGGCTCAGCTCTAATCAGCAGCCCCTAGTGGGCCGGTCCCATTCTCCTGAAGGGCTTATCTCAGCCTCCTGTGCTGCAGAGATAAGGTGGCCTTTGTGGCAGGGTTGCCTTGGGCATGACCCTCAAAAGACGAGATAAGACAAGCAGGCTGTTGGGATCCTGAAGCCCCGCCCTCTCACTCCCTTCAGGCTGAAAACTGACCTTCCTATCACTGACCCTAAGAATCCCAGGGTACACGCGAGGGCTTGATGGCTGATCTAAACAGCACTTAGGATGATCAGACTCACTTCTTTTTCTGAGTTAATACTGCTAATTCATCATTAATTAAATAACTGATGTAGCCAATATTTATTAAACACCCTTGTGTACCATATTCGGTGCTGAGCATATAGCAGAAAAGACAAAAGATGCAATATTGTAAATCTCAACTATCATAATAAATGAAATGGACAGAGTACCTACTGTGTTCCAGGAGCTTAATTTATATAAGGAACTTTATACCAGAATCCCTTAAGAAAAGACAACTACCCCTTTTAGTGGAAAATAGTTTAATTATCTGTTTGTAATTATTATAGCTATTAATTTATTGGAGCTATTAATACACTGGACACTTAACTCTTCTGTATTCAGGAGTGATATTTAAAATGTTTAACAGATGATAAATTAACCAATAAGTATATTTGCCCCACTTCTCATTCTATTAACAATTAGTTGCATGAACAGCAACTCTGTCATTCATTCATTCATGCATGCATGCATGCACTCATTCATTTATTCTTTCTTTCAGCATATTGTTCAGGTCCCACTGGATATCAGAAAGAACATTATTCGATCCTAGGCTCTCAAACACATGCCCGGAGAAGCCATGCTGGTCTGTGTTTCTAGAGCCTCGGTGCTTTTAGAAGAAACCAGGAATCTGAATTTTCACGTAAAACCTTCTCATTTTCATGTTGGAAACAAAGGTAAAACTTAAAAAACAAAAAAGGTCATTGCACACAGCAAGCCAAAAATCTATGGGGGCTGCCATTTTAGTCCGTTTGGGCTGCTGTAGCAAGAATACCACAGACTGTGCGGCTTGCACAACAAACGTTTATTTCTCACTGTTCTGGAAGCTGGGAAGTCAAGGATCAGGGTGCCAGCAGATCTGGAGTCTGCGGAGAGCCCACTTCTGGGTTCATAGAGGTTTTTGCTTGCTGTGTCCTCACCTGACGGAATGGGGAGGGAGCTTTGGGGAATCGTCCCATTCGTGAGGGTTCTACCCTCACAACCCAATCACCTCCCCAAAGACTCCACCTCCTAATAGGGGTTTAGGATTTCAACATAGGAATTTTAGGGGGACTCAAATATTCAGTCCATAACAGCTGCCATTCCTGATTGAGAAGTCATTTCCTAAAATGGGAAGGGAATAAGAGGAACTTATATTTACTAGGCAGCAACGTTGTTCTGAAAATTGTACTACATGTTCTGCGGGGCTTCATCGTGAATAGTCATTGCACAAATATCTCTATTATCTTGTCTAATCTTTTCAACAACCCCATGGGACTAGTATTCTAATCTCTGTTGAGGAAGATTGCCAAATGAAGTCTGCAGGGACCCAATATGAACCATAAGGAAGCTTAATATTCTAACAGAATTGGAAGTGAACTAAGACGAGGAGAAGGCTTTTGAATTAGAGACCTGATTTTATAAGACCCGCCAGGTGGTCTTAGAAAAAGCATTGAATAGCCAGATGTTTGTCTAAAAACTGTCCTTTTGTTGATTGGGTGTCTTCACTAATTACTTTAAATGTGACTGCTCTTTCTTGGAACTGTCTTGCTTAGAGAGTTTTAACATGCTGGTATAGGAACCTGGCTCCCCTGTTATATAAAATGCATGTAACTCATAAAGTGATTCACTATTAATTAATTCGTGTCTGTGGTATTTGAATTCGACTAAGTAACACCATTATTCCTCTAATTTCTGATCTCTCGATGCTCCTGAGACAGTTCGGTTGTTTTACTGGAGTGTCTGGAGGAGTTGCATCTCGGAAAAGACAATTAGAAAACACTTCCTTTTACCCCCGTCTTCTGTCAGTTTTGCCTGAAGGGAGCCTCCTATAATCCAGGAGTCTTAAGAATCCCGGCACCTGTGAGGATTTCAGTAGATGAACTCCAAGGTCCCTGAGTATCTCTGAGTGAGGTCGTGGGTCTTCAAACCAACCCCGTGGAGATGTTGTCTGTTCTAAGATGTGAACCCCATGGATGATTAGATAAAAGGGATTGACAGTCAGAGTCACTGGAAGGCCAGAAGCAGGATAGCCCTGTTCCTTAGCGGAGTGGATCTTAAATGCTGGTGCGCGGTAAGCCACCAGGTTGCCTGTTTGAACGCAGACTCTTGCTCCCGATCCTCCATCCTGATACATCGGGAGAATCTATTATGGCAAAAGGCTAAGCTGTTGTATTAAGAGGTCCAATAATAATGTAGCTTAGAGGACAAAGAAGGTATTTCTCCCATAACATTAACATCCAAGGTGAGTGTTCCTTATGTATGGATATTTCATTTCATGAGATGTGGCAGATTAAGGATGGCCACACATTTTTTGACACTCCTCTCACGGAGAAATGAGCTTGATGTCCCCTCCTGTAGACTCTGGGCCGGCGCTGTGGCCACTTTGAACCACAGAATGTTGGGCCCAGGCCTTAAGGCTTCCATGTGTTTTTCTCTTGGAACACTCACTCGTGGAACTCAGCTCCCATGCTATGTGGAAGCCCAAAGCCTGTGGAGAGGAACTAAGGGTCCTGGCTGTCTCTGCCGACTAAACTCTCAGCCAAGGGTTAGAACTGACTCACCAACCACGGGCAAGAATCATGATGGAGCCTTCCTTCCCACCTGGGGGAAACCAGCCCCATCAATGCCTGCCCGAGTTGTAGATTCACCCCAAAACAATGACTGTTGTTTAAAGTGACTGAGCTATGGGGTGATTTGTTGTGCAGCTATTGATAACCAGACCACACAGGCACTCAGAGACTCAGGTGTCCTCCATAAGAGCCTCCCCCACCTTCTATAAACATGTCATTATCTTCTCAGTCAAAGCTGGATTCCTACCATGTGCAGGTTCCAGTCAATGGGAGAGGATGGAGAAGATGCATCCATTTCTTATCCACATTGGCTTGGAGCTGGCGCCCATGGCGTCTGCTCACGTTCCTTTGGTGAGAACTTGTCACATGGCCACATCTAATTGCAAAAGAACCGGGAAATATAGTCTGTAGCTATATAGCCATACCCTTAGCCACTAAGAAGAAAGGGGAGAATGGAGTCCATTGGATGTCTACCAGTCTGGACTGGGGCACAGAGATCTGCTTTTCTGCAAGCCTTCCAAGTGATTTTGATGTAGGTGGTCCAAGTATAGCATTGAAGAATATGAGTTTTGAACTCAGTGAGAGCTGAGTTTAAAACTAAATTCTACCCTTTACTATCTGGGTGACACCTCTGAGTTTCAGTTTCCTTCTGTATATAAAAATGCATGAAAAGTGTGAGCACAGAACTTGGTGCATAGAAAGATCTAGAAAGTTGGATGGAAGGAAGGAAGGAAGGAAGGTTTTTATTTAAATGAATCAAGTGTTCCATTCTATCTTTTAAACCATCAATACACTCAGTTTTTATACTTAAAATATCCCTTTTTACCCTCACATCAACCCTAGTCTTAGTCCCATTTTACAGACAAGGAAACTGAGACCCAGAAAAGTAAGCAGACCAAAAACAGTTAAATGTTGGTGTCAAAATTTGAGCCAAGATTTATTTATGATGATGTTTGATTACAAATGCTATATAAAAAAAACCAAGAGGAGCTCTTGATGGTTTAGGGGCAAGGAAGTGACATGTCAGAACTCTGTTGTGGCCAGATAAATTCGAAAGTGTCGCTATGAGATCTGTGGCAACTGGAGGCAGGGGAACCAGTTTAACACTGAGGTGAGGAGTTTCTGAATGAGACTAAATGAAGTGGAGGCTAAGTACCTTCCTGCCTCGTTCTCTGCAGCTACTTATCTCCAAGGAGGCAATTCCAGATATAGTAATTCCATTCTTCACTTGAGCATGCGTCTGCAAAACCGACTAGCCCACTCTCCCACTCATTTGGGTATGGCTTCCAATGTTTGTGTATGGCATTGGAGCTAGACCCTGATGGGTGCTTTCTGTGTGTCTCAGTTTCCCCATTTGGACGATGGGAATTACAAGGCCAGCTGGAGCTCTTTCGTAGAGATTCTATGAGGAAATGTATGGGAATATATTTTGAAAAGATGAAGTCATCAACTTGATGTTAAGATTTATTGTAAATTGAGCAAAACAAGACCGCAGAAAGCACTCATTTAAACTTCAATTTCGTGATTGATTCTTTGTGTCTTAATTTTATAAATTAAAATTTTCAGATATTAAAAGGTGAAGTAGTGGAGAAAGATTGGAAGATAGATTTTCTCGTGTTGTGGTTTCCATGGTGACCAAATTTCGGGCATCAACCACTGGCTGAAATATAAGTAAATAAGAAAATGATCGCAAAGTGCTTTGCACAGTGCCTAGCACATAGTAAACAATCACTATATATGGCATCAGAGTCACTGCCTACACGTAGATGCTTTCCATGAAGAGCTTCATGGGAAATTCCCTTCTGTGGAATGCTTCAGGCTGAACACTCTGAGATTTTAAAAAGTTCTAAGGCAGTGAGACTCTAAGGGATGGGACTTAGATAATGAGTTTGATTTGTGGGATCCCCCTTATTCTGAACCAACTGCACAATGGGGCTTCACCCATCCCAGTTCCTTTGTGCCCTGTTTAAGACAGCTTAAGAATATCAAGCTCAGAATATTCTCATATTGTCTTT
The DNA here is from genome assembly GCF_964194185.1 of Rhinolophus hipposideros. Taxonomy (NCBI): domain Eukaryota; kingdom Metazoa; phylum Chordata; class Mammalia; order Chiroptera; family Rhinolophidae; genus Rhinolophus; species Rhinolophus hipposideros. Next base: position 11,774,183 of record NC_138070.1, read on the forward strand.
TAGATGCTTTATCATTTTTTCCTTCCACATTTAGATCCACAATCCACCTGGAATTGATTTTTGTGTATAGTAATGCAGTAGAGATCAGGATTCAGATTTTTCCATACGAATGGCCAATTGACCTAGCACCATTTATTGAAAAAGTCACTGTTTCTCCATCGCTCTCCAGTGGCACCTTTGTCATAAATCAAGTGTCTGGATGTGTGGATTTTTTTTTCTGAGGGCTTTATGCTGTTCCATTGGTCTATTTATCTTTCTTGTATCAAAGCATGCTCCATTAATTATTCTGGCTTTATAATAACTCCTGTTATCCAGTAGTGTAATTTATCTGACTTTGTTCTCTTTTTTTGTGTGATAATCTTGGCTCTTTGATTTCCCACACATATTTTATAATTACCTTGTAAATTTCCACCAAAACAAGAAACTTGCTGGGATTGTGAGTGGCATTAAAATCTCTAGATCAATTTGAGAAGAAGTGACATCTTTACAATATAGATTCACTTTTTTTCTCACAACAACCTTGTGAGTAGGTTCTATTGCCATCCCCACTGACAGTTGGGGCACAGGAATGTGAACGAATTCAGTGACCGACCCAGGAAGAGAAGTGGGCATGGTGTGCCCCATCTGGACATATAGCTTTGACATGGTTTAGAATTACAGGCTCATGGTCATAATACGAAGCAGAGTGACTGTGGTCAGTTTTATTGTATTGCTTTTAAATTTCCTAGTAACCATGCACTCTGTTCCTCTTGGCACCAGGAGTAGACCACTTCCACTGCCCTTGGTAAGCCTGTGACCTCCTCCTGCCAATCTTATTCCCCTATGCAGAACTTTAATTTGGAGATGAGCAATGTTGGTAAACAGACACTGGTGGAATCCATCTTTGAGTAAGCATCGTGGCCCATCTTTTTAGGGGCAGCAGTGGCCAGGGAAGGGGGCGGGGGAGGGGCATGGTGTTTCAAACCCAGAGTCAATAACGTTACCTGGGGTGTCCATACATCGTCTTTGCTGAAGTGGTTACTTTGGGTTTCATTCCTGACGATCTAATCCCCAATTATGATTCTTTGACCCTCATTAGCGAGACCAGAAACTTTTGGCTGGCATCACAATTTGTTTTCCCCTGTTAAACTTGGTCGGAGTGCTTTGATTATGTAACTAAGGATCTGGATTACCTTGTATGGGTATCTGGATGGGTAATGTCATTGCCAGTAGGATTATTAGTCACGCCTCCTCTGCCCCGCTTACACCCTGCCATCTTTCTGCACGGCGTGCTAACCCAGATTTCCAGAATGCCAACTCTTGCTCAGCCCACACCCGCCAGACACCTGCTTGTCTAGAGCCAAGGATCAGACAAATACCAATTAGGACTTGTATTGTCAAGCGGGAGGGTAAAATGAGTGGTGTTTCTGTTTGCAGCAACCCCACATTAGGAATGACTCCACGTGTTCAGGAGCCCTCCAACTCCCCCCTATTTGGCATGCGGTAAAGGATACCATGTGGAAGGAGCCAGCATGCTGCTGGCTAAAGGACCCATAAATCATGCTGTGGCCATGGGGAAGCAGCTAGGCTTTCCCTGGAAAGGCTTTCTCGTCCAAGGTACCATTGGTAACGCGGTGATTCGCAATCATAATAAAAATAAAAGTAATAGGAAAACCACGTAGAGGCAATTCCACTGCCTACCGGATTTTTAATTTTCTCGAGGATGCCAGAGGCAGTCTTGGGCCCATTCCTTCTCAGTGAGGCCCATTAGGAAAGGCTTGCAAAGTCCAAACTGTGTTTACAGCCGTTAATTAGCCCGACTTGTAAATAGGCCCATAAGCTTCAGTTGGGTATGCTCTCCGGTCCCTGGCATGGGGTTGTAGTGCAGAGGCAGCAGATATCATTGCGTCAGTCAGCAGTCTCCTGCCCTTCTCTCTCAGCTCAGTTCTCATCAGATGTTGCCTTTTTGGAAGTGTGGAGAGGGAGGATACCGCACAACCAAGCACCGGATGAGAGTGGCTCTGAACCTCCCTGGGAGGCTGTGGACCACAACCGCAGGGACGGATGGCCTCTCACTAGTTTCCATAGCAACACTATCTTGTGGGTGTGTCAGCCAGCATTCTTGGTGGCAAAAGACAGAAACCTAACTCTGGCTTTCTTCAACTAGAAGAGACTATATTAGGAGGATATGGGGGGTGCAGGGAATGAATGATGGCCTCGAGGACCAGGTTTGCAAAGGAATAAGCCTCAGGCATTGCAGTGAATGCCCAGCAGCAGAAATGTCCTGCCTCACAACTTCACCATCTCTACATCCTTCAGTCACCAGCTCAGGGTTCCAAGGCCCTGGCAAAAGCATGTGACGAGAGGGACCCGAGTCATTCTCTTTCTCCTTTATGGCTTCCACGGTCGCTAGGGGCACTCATCCAGAACCACTCTCAATGGGAGAGCTCCCCAAATGGAAATCAGCATGCCAGCAGGAAGAGGAGTTGTAGACTGGATGTCCCCCAGTGCCAAATGTCTCTCTCTCTCTGGTCTAATGTGGTACCTAAATGTGACACGTTGAACTGAATTCGCTACCTTCTAAGTGAGGTGTTTCCCCAAGAAGGAAGAAATGAGAAAATGTGATTTTTTTCCCTTCTGCGTATGGACCAGAGACAGCTTACGATGTACCAAAAACTATGGTAAACAATGCCCATACATTATCCTCACAACCCTTGAAGTAGGAACTGTGAATATTCCCATTTTACAGATGAGCAAAACGAGGTTCACAAAGGTGAAGTCTCTTACCCAAAGACACACCGGGGGAGCACAGATTCAAACCTGGATCCATCAGACTCCAAGTCCGCGCTTGTAACCATTCCATATACTTCCTCTTCCGGCTTCTGCTTTGGGGCAGAGCACATGGAAAAAGACAAAAGGGCCCTCAGTCCCACAGACTTGATTGCGGCCTGACCGAATAAAGGAACATATCTAAACATAATATATAATAACGTGCTATCGAAAGGGAATGATGAGGCTGGGGAACAGAAAAAGGAGTGAGTGACAGGCAGGAGGGGACCAAATCCACTACTGTTCAGGTACAGGTGGCCATGGGCCATGGGGCTCTGTGGCACCTGAGCCTTTGGTGGCAGGTACGTATGGTATCATTTTGCAACTCGCTTTTTTCCTATTCAAAGGGCAAAAATCAGTTTTTCGAATTCCTAGGGAAGCAGTGTGACTTTTGGAGCCAGGTGGCCCGAGTTTCAATGGCCCGTATACTTGTGTGATCCTGGGTAGGTTACTTAACGTCTCAGTGCCTCCAATGCTCTCTGAGCTTAGGGATGAGAGAAACCCGCCTCAAGGGCTGTTCCAAGGATTAAGGGGTTCAGTGGGTGTGAGCGCTTAGGAGAGCTTCTGGAGGAGCTCACCTCTCTCGGATAGGGGTGTACGGATATTACTATCTGTCCTGATTGTGGCATAGTCCCTTTTGCTGCTGCAGAATATTACTGCATCATTACTCCCCTGTAGACGGATTGGATCATTTTCCAACTTTTGACGGTTACAGGCAAACTCGGTTCTGAAAGTCGTTGCGCACCCCTCCCTGTGGGCAACCCATCTATCTGCATTTTTCTCTAGGACACATGCCAGGAAGAGAAATGTCCGTATCCTAGGGCACGGGCACTTTTCAGTTCTATGAGTAAGCACTGCCAAACTGCCCTGCCAAAGGGACTGAACCAAGGAGCATCTGTCATTAGAGTGGGATGGTCTAGTTCGTACCTGGTGGAATCTGCCTTTGAGGAGAAAGCCAGCCTCCCTTCTTGCTCATTAAGCCGTGTCTATTTTGGGAGCTCAGCTGACATCTCTGGCTGCGCCCCTCTTCACGGTTCCAGCTTCGTGTCCTCCAGCGGTTCCTTGCCATTGTTTTTCCTTCCTGACTCTTATTTAAGGCGGCCAAGCGCCTTCGGAATCCTGGGTAATCGCAGCAAACAGTGCGCAGATTGGAATGTGGACTCGGGGGTGCTGAATGGAGCTTTTTGTAAGGAGTCTTTGGCGTGATTTCAGCCTGAAATGGAGCACTTTGCACTCAGCCTAAATTGCTTCAATCACACCTGGCGTGCAGGGTGTGCGCTGCAGACAGGCTTTATATTTTTCAGGAAGCGTTCGGCTGCTTTCTGTGCCTTTGGAAACAGGACACCAGCTCACTGGGGGAGAAGGGATTTAAAGCCAAGCGCCCGGCTTCCAATAGCACTTTCCTTTCCAGAGGGAGTAATTCCTCAAGGTAGAGAAAAGGGAAATGTAGTCACTTAGGGCCACAAACTGACCATCATAAAATTCCCTTTATTTTTATTTATTTATTTTTGGAAGTGTATTTGCCAAACAGAGGTGGAAAGATGATCTAAACATCCAAATAAACACCTTAGCAGCTCCTTGGAAAAGATGCATTTAACGTTACCTTATATTTTCCCATTTCTTCTAAAAGTTTGCCCCTCGCCCCTAGTTAAGGTTGCTGCATTTGGTCAGCTATCTCCTGGGGTACCTATTTCGCTTTATTTGCTTTCTCTGCCCAGAAAACAAGAAAGGTTTTGAAATAAATGTCTGCAATGATGTCTTGCCCTCAGACGCTAATGAGATGGTGAGGCAGAGTGTTAGACACTCAATGTTTACATTCAAATGGAAATATATAATCAATTTTTCAAACAGGGCCTCCTATTTACTTTTTAAATACACTTATGGGACTAAAGCAAAATGGGGGAAAAAAATCACCACCTTTAAGTAATATTGGCTGAGGCAGCAACTTCTGGTGAGCTACAGCCCAGACTACGTATAGGGATCATTGTTTCCACGAATGCATGAGTACACCAATGAGTCTTCGTTGTAATAAAAAAAAAAAAGTGCATTTATTTCTTCGTTGGGCATAGCGTTATTTTAGGCACTTTTTCTAATGCTGGTGATTCCTCAGTAAAATGACACTTCTTCAGGGGACAAGTGAAAACGTCGATCTTTCAAAATGAATAAAGTCGAGGTTCTATTAGTGTATTCATTTGACCATTGCTAGATGGTTTGAGAAGTGGGTGAACCGTGAGGGTTAGGGAATCTTAGAGATGTGGATTGGAATCCAAGCTCACCCATTTACCAGCTGGGCAGCTGAGGGTCTCTTTGAGTCTCTTCATCCACATCTGAAAAATGAAAAAAACAAAACAAAACAAAAAAATGCTGAAAGAAGGGCTGCGTTATCAGAAAATAGAAGAAAACCCACTTCAGGTAATAATTCAAAATATTTTCCTATTATGGGGGTAACACGCTATGAATAATAAGATGGACTCATCTTTATTGAGGGTTTGTTGTGTGCCAGGCACTGAAGAGCTTTATTTGCATTAATTATGTAATTCTAAGAACTTTATTAGGTAGGTATTAGTAAGTAGGTACTAATATTATGCTGGCTTTAAGGATATTAGTTAATTTATTCAACAAATGTTTATTAAATGAGTTTGCATTCCTCAGTAAAGTAGGATTAGTTGGTTTGTTCATTGACATATTTATTGAGTATCTACTATGTACTAAGCAGTGTGCTAAATTCTGGAGCTGTGTTGGTAAGCAAAATGAGCCCCCATCCTTGCTGTCATGGAAATTAGAGTTTGGATAGGGAGACAGATCATATTCAAATAATGTCAAAAAATGGGTGACTTGTTACAAAGTGAACAAAATGATAAGCACAGGAACTTATTTCTGACAAAGAAATCTGCTCTAGACCGGCGCTGAGATCTAAAGGAGGTGCTGGAATTAAATGAGGACGAGGGCATGGATGTGGGTGTGTCCCAGGCAGAGGGAGCAGCCCTTGCAAAGGCCTGTCGTGGGAGGAGCCCCACTGTAGTGAGTTAGCCCCCCTACCCTTCCCTTAACCATTGTGATCTCTGTCTCTCTGGTCCTGGAATGTGATAAGGATCAGGACATGTTCCCAGCAGTGGGCCACGTTTTTCATTAAGAGGGTCACTGTGCTTTGTGGGGAAGAGGAAAGGTATGCTACAGCAGCTGGGGTTATGACTATAACCCTCACTCTTGTTAGAAAACTTGGCTCTAGGAGCCTTGCCAAAATTTCCATGCATCCCCAGATGCGATGAGACGAGACCCAGGTCAAAGTGAAGAGAAGTAACCACTTGGGATAAAGCCTAAAGAATCAATATGGCGGCCCAATTGGCCACTGACGACATGGAAAGTCTTGAGGGGAATTGTTGTTGCAACCCTTGTGGAACAGTTAAATGACATGGTACAGGAATGATGGAGACAGGATCACGGAACTGTGTGACACATGTCCTGGGATCTTATTATACCGTATCCGACTTGAGCTGGAGCATCTCAAAATTGAAATTCCTCTCATGGGTGGTGAGTGTATGTGCACGTGCTAATAACTGAAAGTCTGCCAAGTATTTTAACACTTCTGAAACAAAATGGAATACAATTGCGAGATTTTTGTAATTGTGATTGTTATTGATACTCTGCTTCTCAGCATAGAATATTCTTGTTAAAATATGCTGTGTTCTGCCAAGACCAGAACATGAGTTGGGGTATTGCCAGCCACAAGGTCCTTTCTCCGCTATGTGTGAGGACATGTGTGTGCACGTGTGTGCACACACGTGCACGTGCTTGCGTACATAAGGGTAAACACAAGGCATAGAAACAAGGAAGAATTTATCTGATTTGTAGAAGATCTCAGAAATCGCCACTGGAGCCTGCTTAATTGAGAAGTCTCCTTTCATTGAGGAATAACCATGAAATTGTTTTATTTTCCCCAGTAACTGCTAGGAGGATAATCTCTGTTCCACTTCCCCACCCACGTCTTCCTTTCCTGCTACCTGTTAAGTCAGTTAGGTCCCATTACTTTCCATCTCCTTGAGTTATGAAAACAGCCTAGTCGCCAGGCCATTTTTCAACTCCAATCTTATATTTTATTCAGATTTCCCCTTTTGCTTCCCAGCATTGGCTGGACTTAGCAGATGGATCTGGTCTGTCTCTCCACACTTTCCTGCTCTTTTTCCTTTTCCCTTCTGTATTGAAGTGGGAAGGAGGAAGAAGATATTTTTTTTTAATAGATTTTATTTTTTGGAGTAGTTGTAGGTTCATAGAAAAATTGAGCAGAAAGTGCAAAGAGGTTCCATATACTTCCTGTCCTCCCCATGCACAAGTCTCCCCCACTATCAACACCCCCACAAAAGTGGGACATTTGTTACAATCAGTGGATCTACATGGACACCATTGTCACCCAACGTCCATAGTTTCCATTCAGATCACTCTTGGTGGCGTCCGTTTTATGGGTTTGGACAAATGTGTAATGACATGTACCCACCATTACAGTGTCATATGGAAGAATTTCCCTGCCCTAAAAATTCTCTGTGCTCTGTCTATTCATCCCTTCCTCCTCCCTAATCCCTGGTCGTCACTGATAATTTTACTGTCTCCATAGTTTTGCCTTTTCCAGCATGTCATATAGTTGGAATAATATACTACGTAGTCTTTACAAATTGGCTTCTTTCACTTGGGAAGTTTCCTCCATGTCTTTTCATAGCTTGATAGCTCCTTTCTTCTTAGTGCCGAATAATAGTCCATTTTCTGGCTGCCCCACAGTTTATTCATCCGTCACCTGCTGAAGGACATCTTGGGGGCTTCCAGGTTTTGGCAATTAAGAACAAAGCTGCTATGGACATCTGTGTGCAGGTTTCTACGTGGACAGAAGGGTTCGGCTCCTTTGGGTAACTACCAAGGAGCGTGACTGCTGGGTCCTATGGTAAGAGTACGTTTCGTTTTGTAAGGAGCTGCCAAACTGTCTTCCAAAGTAAAGTGAACTTCGCATCCCCACCAGCAACGAATGCGAGTTCCTGTTGCTCTGTGTCCTCTCCAGGGCAAGGTGTTGTCAGTGTTTTGGGTGTTTGCCCTTCTAAGAGGTGTGTAGGGCTACCTCATTGTTGGGACATTTTTATTTGACATGTCCTTGTGAGCTGGCTGTCCTCTGTTCATTCTAACTGCTGTACCCATGTGGGAGCGTCTCCACGCTGGGGGTGGGGGGCTGTCCTCTCCCTACTGATCATTTCCACTGGTCTGGCTCACGGTCCATGGACTCCATGCAGATAGATGGAAAGCCCCCAGGCCCCTCTGGTGTGGATTCCATCTTTACACAGTGCTTTTGCTTTTGTTCCTCCTGGACCTCAAGACCTTCATAGGCCAGACTTATACTTATGCTAATTTCTTGGCTGAGGATTTCTGCATCCCACAAGGGGCACAGAAATCAAATCCCACACCATGGTAGCTGTGTGCTTGCGATTCCCATTTCCGACAGGAGAAATCCCTCCCCCACTCCCTGTGGTAGATGCTTCACCTTGTATCCCTTTGGTCTGAGTTTGTCTTCATCTGCAGACATTTCTGAGGGTGCCGTTGACAGCTTTTCACCCCAAATACTTTCCTTTCTTCTCTGCCTGAGAGCTTGTCTGACTAAGCTTTGGTATAACCTGGAAGCACAAAAGAAGTTAACCCCTCAGAGCAACCCTTACCCATTGGAGTTGATGGATAAATGTCCCATCTGTCATCCTCCACGGGGTGATTCTGCGGTGTGTTATAAACAGTCTCCCCAACAGGACTGAGCCTCAGTTTTCCCGGCAGTAACTTGTGTTTTGCAACCTTTACTGGCTTTATTCCTTTTTTCATTCACTTCTCCTACTGCCTCTATGCTTTCTGAGAGAATCTCCTCATTACACAACCTGATCCCAAATCCTTGTTTCAGGATCTGCTTCGGAGGGACGCAGTCTGAGACAACCAAGAGCTCAGGCAGAGGGCACACTCATTTGCAGCTTTCCGGGGCTGCTGGGAAAGTTTTCCATTGTCTCTGAGAGTCCTGACTTTCTGCAGGGGTCTCACCTCCAGCTCCCCTCCTTGCAGAGGCCCAGGGCCATGTCTCCTGTTGTCCTGAGGACATTAGAATGCCAGCCCTCAGCCCCTCGGAGCCTGTGTTCTGTGTGACACCCTCCGGGTTGCCCTGCCCTCACCCAGAGCTTCCTCCCATAAGTGTTTAGTTCTCTTTTCACTTCTGCCCCCTTGGGATGGTCTGTTACTTATTTTTGAGTCTGGCTTTGTATTAATTTTTTTTCTAATAACACGTGTGTGACATGGGGGTTGTCCACATTAGTCAATCCACCATGTTGCTGGAAGTCTTAGTCTTTCCATCAACAATACGGTGGGACCCTTCTGCTCACGGGAGTTACACCAGTGGAAAAGCAGCCATCTCTGCCCTCCTGGTATGTACATTCCAGCGGAGGGAGACCGATGACAAATAGGTCAAAATGGAATATACATACAGATCAGGGGAGGATACGTGTTATGGAGAAAAAGAAAACAGAGTCAGGGAAGATGGAGGAGTAGGAAGGATGGGGGGGTTGCCATTTTACATAGGGTGGCCGGGGAAGTCCTCACTCATAAAGTGAGATTTGAGCAGAGACCTAGAAGAAAAGGGAGAAGGAACAATGTGGCTACCTGGAGGAAGAACATTCCAGGCAGAGGGAATAGAAGGTACAAAGATTGTAAGGCCGGAATATGCTTGGCATGTTCCAAGGTCAGCAGGGAGACTGGGGTGGCTGGACCGAAGGAGGGATGGGAGCAGGGAGGAGAAGAAGACAGAAGGAGCTGGGGTCAGACCCTGTCAGGATGTCTAGGCCGTGGCAAGGGCTTTGGGTTATATTGTGAGTGGGATGGGGTGCTGTGAGCAGAGAAGTGACATCTCCGGACTTCTGCCTTAAGAGAAGTCCTATGGCTGCTGTTAGAAATAGAACATAGGGAAGCGAGGGTGGATGGCGGGGGAGGGGGGGAGGGTCAGTTGGGAGCCCATTGCAATAACCTGGTTGAGGGGCGCCGGTGGCTTGGATCAGGGTAGCAGGACCGAGTGTTGGGTAGTGGCCAGAATCAAGAAATATTTTGAAAGGTAAATTACTGGTATAGAAAATGTGGGATAGGATGAAAAGAGAGGAATCAAGGGTGACTCCAAGGTTTTTTGCCTGCATGATTAAGCGATGGACTTGCCATTTGCTGAGATGAGAAAAACGGTGGGAGGAACGGTTTGGGAGGGGGGATCGGGACTTCAGTATCTGACGTGTTAAGTCTGACATGTTTACAGGCATCCGAATGAAGACGTCACGGAGGCAATTGATCATGGGATGGTGGGGCTCAGAGAAGAGGCCATGTAGTTCACAGACTAGTGGGGGACACTGGTAAATAGATGGCAAATTGTTCCAAAGAAACGTGTCTCTGCAACCCTCGAGTGAGTGCCGTGGGATAGGGAAGCACAAGGAAGGGACACAGACTATGGTGTTGGGAAAGCTGTTGGAGGAAGTAAGTGACCTTTAAGCTGTGACCTGAAGATCAAGCGGGATGAGCCAAGTGAAAATAGAGGGAGAACACGTTTTAGGCAAAGGGAACAGCCTACGCAAAGGCCCTGAGGGAAAGGATAGCATGTTGCTATTTGGAACTAAATGTAGGTCAGTGTCAGTCAAAGAAGACAGGGGTGGGGAAAGGGTAGAGAAAGAAGCACACAGTGGCCGGAAGGCCATGTTGGGGAGTCTGGACTGTTCCATGAAGACACAGGGTATTGCTAAAAATTTTTAAACAGTGGTGGGGTCAGATTTAACAGATGCTGCTTCTCTCAAGAGACCTTCCCCCAGGAGCATTTTGAGCCGGGTCCTTGAGCTCATCTGCCTCGGTCCACCCCATTAGCCCCACTCCGACTCCTGTCAGGCCTGTCACATCTAAGTAGGTCGGGCCAAACAGAGAAGTCCCCTAGGGACTTTGTCTTATACTGGCCAGGCCCAGAGTCAGAGGGAGTAATTTGCGTGGACAGCCTGGCTTCTTGCATGAACTGGCTGCACTAAGGGGAAAGGTAGCCTGGGGTGCTCCGTAGGGCAACCTAAATGGAGTGTGTTGTCCATGAATTTTCTCACTCTCCGTGAATTTCCTCAAAAAGACTCAGGCTTTGGCAGGTAAGATTGCTGAAATCTGAGGCTCCAGTTTGGTGCTGATGACGGTGATTTTTACCCTGGAGAGCTCTTTCTCTCTAAGTCACCAGATCATGCTAAATACTGTGGCATGCGGGCATTTAAAATGCTTGTATATGTCATTTTTGGAAAGATCCTTAGACAATTTCTCTGTGGGTTCTGGAAGTAGGATAAATCTGGATGTGGCAGATTGAGAACAATTGACAAGAACTCTGAAGACCCGAGTTCTTGTACTTCATCTGTCATTGACTATGTGACCTGGGCATGTCAATTGTCTATCTCAGCTTTAGTTTCTTCACCTTTAACGGGTTAAATTTGACAACTTAGGTGAAATGTACAACTTCCTTGAAGAATACAACATACCAAAATTAACAGAAGAAGAAATAGAAAATTTAAATAGCCTTGTATCTATTTAAGAAATTGGATTCACAATTTGAAACTTCTCCTTGCCTTCCCTTCCCTACAACTACAGGTCCATTTTAATCAAATGTTATTTAAGGATAAAAGGATGCCAAGATTACACAAACGCTTTCAGAAAATAAAGAAGAAAATTGTTTCCAACCTGTGTCATCAGGCCAGCATAATTTACATAAGAAAAATCTGTTGAGGACATTATAAAAAAAAAAAAGAAAATAATAGACCAGTATCTTTCATTAACATAGACACAAAATTCCTTGACAAAATATTATCAAATAATATTCAGCAGTACATAAAAAAGAGGAATTGAACCACGGGCACGTTGCTTTCCTCTCTCCCACATCAAACCCTTCCTTGACAGACATCATTAATCGATCGCTCTGATTTTTTCAGCTAAATCATTCTCAGCTTAGCTCTCCAGGAAGCCACTACCAATCAATGAAAGTAGGCATGTGAGAAGAAATCTATTAGACATCATTGAACTAAGTGGATCCTACCACTATAAGGCTGATATGCTATAATTCTATTATCCTATTAAAATTTTGAGGTAATCTTATTGGCAAGCACTTACTTCAGCGTCAGATGATTTACTCCAGATAAGACATGGAAGGGCGAGGGTCAGTTGTTTTAAGCAATTCACATGAAGGAAGAAGCCATAAAATATTAGATGCCTGTAAAGACCATAACCTTGTTTGTTCGCATGTATTGCTGTATCACCCGCACCCATGCATGTTAGCGGTACACAATAACATCCAAGACTGTTGAATGAATGAATTTTGAGGGAAGCAGATAAGTGGTTCTGTCTTCCTAGAATTGTTATGGTTACGGTCATTGAATCAAGGATAACCAATCACAAGTGATGAGATCCAAAACTGTTAGTTGAATGAATGAATGAATGAATGAATGAATGAATTTTGAGGGAAGCAGACAAGTAGTTCTATCTGTGTAGAGTTCTTATGGTTACTACTGTGTAGTCAAGGATGACGAGCAAATGATGAGGCCAGGGATTGGGGCCCAAGCCAAAGACCATCTATATTGAACATCTATATTCTGATGATTCTTAAACTCATAACTTCAGTCTTGCCTCACCTCTGAGTTGCAGACACATCTGTCCAGCTTCCTTCTTGATATTTCCACCTGACTGTTTCAAAGATGTCTGAAGCTCACATTCTTTGATAGACTATGTTCCTGCTCCCTTACCCAAAGCAGTGTTTCCCATTAGTGAACCCCACAACCATCCACCCAGTCATACAGGCCAGAAATTTGGAAGGCAGTCTGAATACGTCTCCCTTCTTCACATCCCACATCCTAATTAGCTCTCAACTATATCTGCTTTTCTCCGCCTTCCCCCACTACCATTCTGGTCTTTGCTCCCATCTTCTCTCGCTGGGAAGACGAATGGCTGGTGGGTCTCCCTACATCATCTCTATCTCTTTCTACGCTATTCTTCACATTGCATCCTGAGTAATCAGTTCAAAATGCAAAGTAGATAATTCACTCCCTGCTTAAAACCTGTTGGTGGCTTTTCAAGCAAACTCTGAACTGGTCAACAAAGCTCTGGATGATCTGGTCTCGGCTGTCATCTTAAGCTGCATCCTCACCACTCACCTCTTACTTTCTACGTGTCCATCCAACTGGCTTTTAGTTCCACTAACACAACATGCTCTTCCCCACTTCTCAGCCTACAACTCTCTCCCCTCCCCCCTTTATTTAGTTAACTCCTACACAAGAATTCAGAATTTTTGTCACTTCCTTGGGAAAGGTGTCCCTCACCTTCCATCTCCACTCCAACAGGTTGTTATAGACTCTCAGAAAATCAGTTTCACTCTTTCATTTCTCTTAGTTTGTAATGAAACACGCATTAACGTGATGATTTGATAGGTGTCTATCTCTCCAAGTAGTTTATAAACTCTACTTGAACAAGGATTGTATTTATATTTGCTTCTGCTTTTTCCCCAGGACCTAGCATGGTGCATGGTACTCAATAGACATTCAGTAAATCTCTGATGAGTGATGAATGAATGAGTGAATGAATGAGCGAGTAGAGAGCCCAGTTGCCTCTTGTAGTAGAGTAGGGTTTCTCAATCTCAGCTCTATTGACACTTAGGGTGGGAGAATTCTTTGTCGTGGGGGATTTTCGTGTGTATTGTAGGATGTTTATCAGCATTCTTGGCCTCTACCCACTAGATGTCAGTAGCATCACCCCTGTTGTGACAGCCAAAAATGCCTCCAGACGTTGCCAAATGTTCCCTGGGGGACAAAATTGAGAACGACTGTGGTAAATTGTAGTAAGTATTCAAAATATTTGCTTGACATTTTGGGCTATATAATTCTTTGTTGTCTGTGCATTGTGGCACGTTTAACAGCATCTCTGGCCTCTCCCCACTGGATGCTACAGTCCTTCTCTAGTTAATAGACCATCCCTACAAAGCCCCTTTCTGTGTCCCTCCCTGTGGGATGAGTTCACTTCCTGTCTTACTGAGATCATACTTGGTCATGTGACTTGCTTTGGCCAATGGAATGTCAACAGATGTGAATGTCATGCCTGAGCAGAACCTTTCAAAGCCAACAGTGATTCCACTTGCAATTTTCCTCCTGACTCATGACTGAGAGTGGGGCTGCCTTTCCTTTGGTTCTGGAATAAAGAAGACGTAGGGCAGAGCTAAAACCAATTTCAGATGACATGTACTTCAGCAACAAATGAATGTCTGTTGCTGTAAGCCACTGATATTTTGGAGTTGTTTGTGACCACAGCATAATTTAGTGAAAGCTTACTGTTAAACTCTAAAGTGGTGGGCCAACAAGGACTCACTATCGGATGGTAATGGATCCCGTTGCCTTCTCTGCTTTAGGACATGTGAGTGGTAGGTGAACAAAGGAAAGAAAGACCACTCAGCTTCAGACTTCTGTGGTATTTATTCAGGGTCTTCATGAGGCTTCAAGAGTTTGGACCCAGCTTATTGATGAAATAATTTAATCTTCTTCCACACATCTATATATATCCTTTCAATAATCTCTGTTACCAAATCTGATCCTGCCCCTTTTTCCTTTTTTTTTTTTTTTTTGCAACTGAAAGCATGCTAAAGCAAGAATGTAAGCTCTCTATGAGCAGGAACAAATCTGTTTTATTCACTGAGATATCGCTGGCATCGTGTACTGTTGCCTGGAATAGGTACTCATCCAATGTTTGTTGAGTGATTGAACGGCAAGTAGAGATCACCAAATACTCCATGTGCTCTCCTACATTTCCCAGACTTCCCTCCTTGCGGTTGGGCTATGGCCAATGGCCTAAGAGCATAAGCAACACATGTTACATCTGGTCTGTGAAAGTTAAGAATGGGGGTGGGTTCTCCATTCTCTATCTGTCCCATATGTGGGGCAGGAGGCAAAGAAGCCTGAGATGGCAGAGCTGCACATGCAAGCATCTTGGATCCCTACTCTACCATTGCAGGGGAACTGTCAAGGACAGCTCGTGACCCATATCCACATTCTCATGAGTGAGAAATAAACTTTGTTGTCCTAATTCACTGGTTCTTAACCGGGAGTTATTTTGTCCCCCTGGGTACAATTGGCAATGTCTGGAGACTTTTTTTTTAATTTTTTCATGACTAGGGAGGTGCAGGGGCAACTTCCCTAGTGGCTAGAGGTCAGAGATGTTGCTAAACATCCTACAATGCACAGGATAACAAAGAATTATCCAGCCCGAATATCAATAGTGCTGAGGTTGAGAAACCCATTTTTAAGACACCAAAATCTCAGGATTTATTGTTACTGCAGCACAGCAGGTCCTTTCCTCATTAATATAACGAATGATTGACATACACTACACATCTTCCTTCTTTAACTAACAGGATCTCCGTATTTTCCTTAGAGCTAGAGCCTTCAAGTGCGCAATAAAGGAATTATAAATGAATTGAATAAACTAACTCCATGAGGAGCCAGCACATTTTCTATGTAGAAACAGATAAGTGGAGGGAACTGCAAAATCCAAATGTAGAGAGTTAGTGTTTTATAATTATTAAGAGGAGAGGTGGTCATGGTGTGGTTGACCAAACCTGGCTGTCTGCCTGTTTGTATAAATAAAGTTTTATTGGAACACAGCCACACACATTTATTTATGTATCTTCTATAGCTGCTTTTGCACTACAAAGACAGACCTGAGTGGTTGTGACAGAGATGGTTTGACCTGCAAAGCCTAAACTATTTACTTTATGGCCCTTTATAGAAAACGTTTCCTGACTCCTGTTAAGAGCATGGATTTGAGTCCCAGTTCCAACACGTACTAGCTGCGTGACCTTGAGAATGTCATATCACCTCTCAGAGCTTTAGTTTTCTCATCAACCAAATGGATACAGTGATAGGCCCTGCCTCATATGGCCCTGCCTCATATGAAGGATTTAATGATCTCAAATACTCTGTACCTTGCCTGGCACATAGAATATGCTTAATAAATGATAGCTATTATTATTATTAAGTTAGTACTATAAACAATGAATAATGATAATAAAACAAAACCTCCTTTTTGTGCCTTGGACATAAGTAGATGCTTCCCTGCAGACTGGCAGTAAGTTTTTTCCTTCGTTCACAGACGCTGTGGCAGCCCGTAAGGAACCGTGTTTATCTTGAAAGCACCTGGCAGAGGCGTCATGGAAGGGGCTGAGCTGGTGGAAAGACCCCATTTCTCAAACCCAGCTTTCTACATAGAATTATTCAAAGGGAAACCTTATCAAGCAGCCTTCCAGCTTGGTATCATCCATCTTCTAAAGGTAATTCAATAGCCTTTGGTAGCTGATGATTTATGGAACCAGTGGCCACAGGGAGGTTGCTCTTTGTATTACAGCTTGTTTTTTATCAATGACCAGCACCCCACTGGCTGGAGCCAGAAGCAACAGGCTCTTTGTTTAATCCTGTTAACCCAGGTCATGGCTGCAGCCAGCTGCAGGCCAGCAGAGGGCCGCTGGCCACTGGGCACAGGAAGGATTTGGATCACTCTTGAGTTGAGAGCTTCCGTTGTTCAAGTAGGACCACTACGTCTGAACAGTAGTGGAGCCCTGTCTCCTGTACAAAGTTGCTTTAAGCCTCCAAACCTCATTTGATCAATGCTGGGAGGGAGAGAATTGTCCTTGCTTTACAGATGAGCCGCTGAAGCTGGGAGGTGGTTACTCATCTCGTGCCTGGATTAAGAATGCCACTGGCAAGTGCTGCTAGCTTCTCAGGAAACATGTGTTCCTTGTGAGGAAGTCTAGGGTGTCGGCTGTCTCTGAGATACTGGGCTTGGCTCTTGTCTCATTGCCACCTTCACATGCCAGGACAATCTTCATGAGGGTAGGGTCTTACCCTCTCATTCTTAATTTCATTCATAGTGCCAGGCCTGGCATGTTGTAGGTACTTAATAAAGAATGAATGAATGTTGTCTGGGCTTTTGCATATGTTTCCCCTTCCTGAAAGACCGTTCCCGTCCTCTTTGCCTGGTTAACTCCCACTTGTCCATAAAGTCACAGCTTTAGAGGTCATCTTGTGTCAGTCGGTGTCTAATCAGGAAAATAGAAATCTTATCGGTTAATTTAACTGAGGAAATATAATAAGGAGCTGGTCAAACATTTACTGGAATATGGAAAAGGTAAAAAGGGAACACTGAGGTCGCAGAGGACTAGTTATCCATTGTCGTGTAACAAATTGCCCCACCGCTTAGCAGCTTAAAACAAGCGTTCATTATCTCATATTTTCCATGGGTCAGGAACCCAGGCATGGCTTAGCGGGATCTCCTGCTTCCAGATCTCTCACAAGGCAACAATTCAGGTGGCAGCTGGGGTTGGGGTCTTATCTGAAGGCTCAGCCAAGGAAGGGTCTGCTTCCAAACTCGCTCAAGTGGTTGTTGGCAGGACTCAGTTCCTCGTGGGCTGTTGGACTGAAGCTCTCAGTTTATCACAGGCTGTTGGCTGGAGGCTCCCCTCAGTCTCTTGCCATACGGGCCTCTCAGAGGGCAGCTCCCGGATGGCAGCTGATTCATTAGAGTGAGCAAGCAAGAGAGCACACCCAGGACAGAGGCCACCGTCTTACCATTTCATCTCTGAAGTGGCATCCCGTCCCCTCCGCTGTCCCCTAGGAGAAGTGAGTCAGTAAGTCCGTCTTGTACTCCAGGGGAGGGGGTCACACAAGGGCATGAATAGCCTGGGCCACATCCAAGGCTGCCCCTCGCAGGTAGAAAGATGCTGATACCCACAGGGCTGAAGGACAAAGGGCAGAGGCGGAGGCTTTAGAACCTAGATGTTTGGGCCTTGGGGCTGAGACTGCCTCGGTCGGGGGGGCCCTGGGCAGCGGAGACTGGTCCCTCTGATGGGACACAGTGAGGGTGTTTCTGGGAAACAGGGAGAAAACAACACGCATTTCTGGGACCATCTGGCACTGCCCGGGGTTGGGGGGAACCGCTGACACGGACAGGAACAGGATACGGACTGGAAGGAGAAGTCTCTTCTGCCCCTGGAATGGGTTGAATTGTTTCCCTCCCCCACGCCCCCAAAACTTCATATGGTGAAGTCCTAGCTACCTGTACCTCAGAATGTGCCCTGATTTGGAAATAGGGTCATTAACAATGTAACTGGTTAAGAGGAGGTCGTACTGGAGTAGGGCGGGCCCCCGATCTAATACGGCTGGTGTTATAAAAAGGGGGAGATTGGACGCGGATACAGACATGAGTCCAGGAGAACATGAAGCCAAAATCACTGCTGCTTCTCTTAGCCAAGGAACACCAAAGATGGCAGCACACCAGCAAGCTGGTCCAGCTAGGAGAGAGGCCTGGACCAGCTGCTCTCTTGCAGCCCTCAGAAGGATCCAACCCCAGTGACACCTTGATCTCAGACTTCTGGCCTCCCAAACTGGGAGAGGATAGTTTCATGTTGCTTAAGCCGCCCAGTTTGTGGTACTTTGTCATAGCAACTTGGAAACAAATGCAGCCTTCTGCAGCTCACAGTCTCCTCTAGCACCGACTGTCTTCCGGACCCTACCGGGCTGCATCCGGCAAAGCAGACGTGTAGTTGCCGCCCAGCGTCACCACGCAGATGGAAGGGCGGGTGTGAAGCTAGGCGATGAGATGACCAGCACACACCTGTTCAGGGAAGGCTTTAGGGCCCCCACCACACAGGTCCTGCCTGGTCACCTGCCTCCTGGGTGTCCCCAGTCCTCTGTCCTACCTTCTAGCATAGCACTGGCCACCCTCTCGTAGTAACTGCTGATTTGTCTGTATTTTCCCCTAGAGTGGGAACTTCACGAGGGCAGGTGCTCTGTGCTATTTCCTCGCTGGCATCATCAGTATCAACACAGACAACTATGTACATCATCCCACGTAATCCTCATGATAACCCCTCAGGGAAGATGATTTTTATCCCCATTTTGCTTATGAGAAAACTAGAGCTCGAAGGGCTAAAACAGCAGAACCAGACTTGGCTTTCTACCTTCCAACTCTTCTTTTCCCACTCCCTCCATTTGTAGAGCCACATAATATTAAAGATTTACAATATGCCGGGAACTGGGTTAGAAGTTATCTGCATATATTTCTCTCTGTCCATATTTATATTAGGTACATTATCATCGAATCCTCATTTTATAGAGCAAGCATGGCTGATGGAAAGCTAGAAACCAACTTAATATTTCAGTTAAACCCAATTCCACTGTGCAGCCAGACAGCTGAAAACCAACCAATGTCCCTCCACTAAGCACGGATTAAAACATTGTTGATACATCTAATGACTTGCTTAATTGATGGCTTCTGCCATGATTAGGGGACAGTTTTTTGGGGGGGTGATGGTTATCAGACCCACATCAATTAGCCTTGGAAACAAGAATGTAAATACAAAATGCTGTTTGTTTCATTGCCCAGCAAAATAAGCTCCTCTACTTGTAGCCAAAGCTTTAAGAATTCATTCCGCAAATATTTGAGCATGTGTCACATGTTTGGCACTGTTCTTACAGCTGTGGAGGATACAAAAGTATGAAATACATTTCCTATCCCCAGGGATCTTACAATGTAGTTAAGGAAGGGAGATACTGGAAGCATGAAATGTTAATTAACAAAACGAGGCCATCTAGAGTAAATAGCCAATTAATGGAATGGACAATAGGAAAATGGTATTTGTGGGAACTCAGAGGAGGGGCTGATAATGATGACTGTAATGAAGAAATTTGCCAGCGTTTTATTGAGCATTTACTGCAGTCCAGGCATAGTGCTAAGTGTTTGTATGCATTAGCATTTTACAGATGAGGCAATTGAGGCTTAGTTGAATGACTTGTATAAGGTCATTGGTGCCAGGGAATGATGGAGTGAGAATTTGATCCTGAGTTATCTCACAAAGGAATGAGCTCCTAATTACCTGTCAGTCTATATTCTGAGAGTGGATTATACTCTGATCTTTCACAGAAAGCTGTGAGTGTGTTGGGGGGCTAGAGAAGTTCATGTAAATCTTAAAGTTAATGATGTGTAAACTGGGTTTTGAAGCATGAATAAGAGTTCAATAGTTGAAGAAAGAGAGAAGACATTCCAGGCAGAAGGAACAGCCTATGCAAATAAGGTTTGTTCCTTATTTTTTTTCCCTCTGTCTCTCGCTATGCCCACCACATCCCCTTTTCTTAGCAATGGCCAGTAGAAGCCATCCTCACTCTCTTACCTCACTTCCCTCCAGAAAGGGTTTTGAGTATCAGGATATTTACCGTTTGACTCTGCTCACGCTGAGGCTTGGTGCTTTGAGGGAGAGAAGCCTCTGCGATTCGACAGCAGACACAGATCTCGTCGATTATTTTGAGCACTTGGAAGACGAGGTGGGACATCCTGTCTTTTCAATACATGTACCTATTAAAAACGTTAGGAACACGTTGTTGAGTGAGCAATCCTTGGGAGGACTAAAGTGCTTATTGCCAATTTAAAAAAGGCATTCGGAGAGAAAACTAAAACAGATGGAAATAAATTGAATTTGCTGCCTTAGGAGACCTTGAGCAGTGAAACCCATGTAATTGACCACCGGTCTTCAGAGGGAGGCGGGTGTGAGAAGGTAGTAGGAGAAGGAAGGAGAGCTCAGAGGAACATTTAAAATGGAGGAAAAGATCATTTTGCTCCATGAGGAGGGAAGGAGCCCCCGGAAGATCTGCTTCCTTCTGAGAGGCCAGAGGAGACCTGTTAGGGATGCCACACATACCAACCTCTCAGAACTTCAGTTTCCGTGCTGTTAAGTGGGGGTAATGGCACCGAACCTTTGAGCTCATAGACGATGAAGCATTTCCAAGTTGTCTGGACTGTAGGAGGAGCTCTCCAATGTCAGTCATTATTAATAACAGTATTACATTCGAGACTGAAACACAAAGTTGATAGGTTAGGTTGTCTAGATACAACATGAGACTGCGTGTGATGGATTGAGCATGGAGGCAGGAAAGGGTGGGAGAAGATGCTAAATGAGGATGTGGTGGTCTCGGGTGGGGAGACCAGCTACTGTCTGACCCCAGAGGGAGACCTGGAGTATGAACTGTGCTGCAGTGTTGATGCTACCTGGGGTGAGGCGGCGAGTCTTTTTAAACCCCAGGTCAGTTGGTCATGGGATAGAGGATGCCTTGGGGAGAGGGGGTGCCCGAGCTGGGCTTTCTGGGGCAGGTGGCTCCTCTTTGAGAGCAGTTCTCAGCAGCCAATACTCCTGGTGTCTGGGTGATGGATGCGTTGGGTGAGTAGAGGGCATCGGGGTTGGGTGTACCAATGGGCTCCATTTCACCTGTCAGGGTGAAGGATGAGGAATGGAAACTGAACAAAGTGAGCGTGTCAAGCCTGCTTTTATGTAGCATGAGGATGAACTTCTTGACACAGAGGCAAGGAAGACCCCCACCCCCCCCACCCCGATGTAACCCGGGATATTCCCAGCAGATTCCTCTTAGAGATCTCGACAGCTTCCAACATCCCACTTTCCCACCAGAGCCTATCTATGCTGCAAAGACAGGACACTGGTGGTTCTCATCTGTGAGTCTTGCAATTCAACTGCGGAGATGACGATGCCTTTGAGGCAGAAATCATGTCTTATCTTCCTCCGTATCCCCCATGGTGCCAAGTGCAGTGCCTGGTGCACAAGTGATACTCGGAAAGTGTGGTCGATTGACTCCCCTGGGCATTCTCGGGGATCCCAAGCTGCCGACCTTTTGGGGTGATTTGAGAAAGTGCCTTCAGTGATGAGTGTTCAGACTTCTTGCTCGTAAGGGCGTTTAAGATCCCCCCACCCTCTTGGTCTGGCCTCCAGGATCATTTCTAGTGACCCTCTCACGCTCTTCTTCAGTGGTTTCCTACCTTTATTTTTCATTTTCTCACACAGTGGTTACGGTCATCTATCCAGTTATCCGGGCTAAAATCTTAGGAGTAATTGTTTATTTTTCTCTCTACCTGACCCCTACTCATCAAATCCAACCGCAAGTCTTGTTGGTGATGCTTTGAGAATCTGCCCCAATCTGGCTACTTTTCGTCCTTAGCTTTGCTAGCACCCGGTACAACTCTCCTCCTCCTCCCTCACCCGTCACAACTTCCTCACAAGTCTCTCTGCTCTGACTCTTGCTTACCACCGCGCGTTGTGTCTAGCACAGCACCTGGCACACATGGGCTCTCAATAAATACTTGTCGAACGAATGGGTAGGGATTGGCATGAGGTTTTCTTTTTGACATTAAAAAAATAAATTGCATGGATTTCCAAAATAACAGTCGATATGTTAGGGCTCTGCGCTTGAGAAACCATTTGTTGTCAATTTCATCTATGAATTCGGTAATGCTTTCGAGTAAACACATCTACAGACAGTTGTAAAGTAATTGTCTTCGGGAGGAGGCATTGGCAACTGGCTATGAAAATTGGTCGGTACCTTGCAGTACCTCTACAGCCCTGTAGGAGGCGGTGGCGCACGGATCGGAATCCGCTACTCTGGTTAAACCAGGTCTGCTTTTTCTACAGTTATGACTCATTCTGAGATTCTGTTCCCCCGCCCTGGACCTTTGTTCTGGCTCTGTCCTCTGCTTGGAATGCCCTTTTGAATTTACCTCAAACTCTAGGTATACAA
The DNA here is from genome assembly GCF_964194185.1 of Rhinolophus hipposideros. Lineage (NCBI taxonomy): Eukaryota > Metazoa > Chordata > Mammalia > Chiroptera > Rhinolophidae > Rhinolophus > Rhinolophus hipposideros. The sequence continues at coordinate 11,796,652 of NC_138070.1, forward strand.
AGCCCATCCATCTTTAAAGTCTCAGCCCAAATGTCAACTCTTTGAAGCCTTTCTTCATTTCACCCAAGTGAGAAGACATCTCGCCCTCCTTGCTGAGTTCCCATACAGCTTTCTCTGCACTGCCTTTATTTATAGATGTGGGTGCCTGATTTAGAGATTTCATGAACCAATAACATTTTAAAATGGGGGGGGGGGTCTGACATAGATTTGGTTACTTTTGACTTTGCCAAAAGACCTTGAAACAAACAAGTTTTGTTTTTCTTTCAGTTTCAGGTGTAGGATACAACGTAATAGACGTTTACACCCCTCACAAAGGAAAAAAACAAGTTTTATCAACAAGAGACTTATTTAAACACAAAAAGAAAAAAGGGAAGAGCATTATTTCAAAATTAGGAACCATTTTAGCAATGAAATAAAGTTAGTTCTATAAAAAATTCATACAGGGACGGTTGTTATTTTTCTCTTGTTTCTGAGTCCAGGTAAAGAATTCATCACAGGTAAACTCTGATCTAGAGAGGGGTATTTAGAAACTTTGTCTTCTAATTCTTCATGTCCCTGTTTCATCACCAGGCCTCGCCCTAGCTGCTCACAGACGGGAAATGTTTCTAATTTAGCACAGCTCCCTGACAAAGCTTAAGCCGATCTTAGGCTATGTGAAAGCACATCACAAAGGGTATAGACCCTTCTCTTTCTCTGGGGTTTTGGTTCCTGATCATTTGGTCTCTGTACCACTGATGGTTAAAGAAAGCCCTTGCTGTAGAATTACCCTTTTCTGAAAGGCGAGGGGCCTCTTGGACTTTTGTCTACTAACTCAGCAGTGAAGGTGTTCATTTAGCCTTCCAGGAAGACATTGTCCATCCAATGTAGGGAGAAGAGGCTGTGAAGTTCTTGATTTGCAATGTCATAGTAGGTGCTCAGTTACTACTTGACAAATCTCTGCAGATCTTGAGCTGTGTGACATTGACTCTTGGTTTGGCTTTCTCTACCGAACATGCGTCCTGCCAGTCTTGGCTTTAGATTCCCAAGTACAGTTGTTCTTTTAAACAATGGCAAGACTTAAATGGAGACCAAAGCAGGTGAGATTCTGGGTTCCTTCTAGTCACAAAACAGAGGGAGGTCTTGTGGTTCGCTCTGTGCTGCTTTTGATCACTGCTCTTTTCAGAGCCCTTGGGAGAACTGGGACAAAAACGAGCAGCATTTTCCCAGGTCAAGGGCATAACCACAGACACCCCAGGAATTTCGGGGACAGAGCTGTCTCAAGGAGGCTGAATGCCTAGTACCCAGACTCTCTTTCCATGGAATAATGAATTCTCATTTGATCATCTGCTGTGTAAATCACCAACGATGGGGAGTTAATCATGCATAGGAAATGAATCCTTTCTCTGAGTTAATGAGCACAGAGCTCAGAGCAGCATCTGTTTACTCCCTCTACTTTCAAATCTCTGGCAGTTGTGAACAATTAATTGTACCCAATAATCTCTCTTTGTTGTCAGGCATTTGGGGGAAAATTCCGCATCTCCCCAAATACACACATGCCACGGAGTAGTGAGAAAATAAGCCTCTCCTCAGCCTCTTTATCCACTTAAAAATGATGTTCTAAGAATCAAAGGAGATATATATATATATATATATATATATATATATATATATATGTGGGGGGGAAGGGAAAGGAAAGGAAGGGAAAGGAAGGGAAGGGAAGGGAAGAAGAGAGAATCAGGAAGAAAGACTAAGATTAATTTTGGCTTCTATTTTTATGAGCGCTGCATAATATATGAGTATCAGGCAGTGTACCAAATAGTTCATTGGCGCATCTTGTTTCATCATCATCATGCAATCACAGGCAGAGGTATTACTATGTTATAGTGGAGAACACTGAGGTTCAGAGACGTTAGTCACTGGCCACACTCCCAGCTAGGAAGTGACTGGGGGTGGGGGGATTGGAGCTCGGCTCTTGTGCGTCTAAGGCGCAAGCCTTCGCTGTTCTACTACACCTTCCCTTTCCTGTCAGAGGGAACCTTACTCACCTTCAAGTCCCTGTTCTGAGGCCCATGCTCTGATCGCTCTTGGACAAGCCACAGGCAGAGGCCCTGAGGCTGTGCCACTTTGCAGCGATGCGTGAGTCACTTCACTTCTCTGAGCTTCCATTTCTTCATCTCTCAACTGGGAATAATTACAGTGCCTTTGCATGTGTTTTTATGAGGATTCAATGAGATGATATATAGAGAGAGAGCACAGAACCCTCCATCAGCCATGTTCTTAGTACTCCTTATGGAACGCTCACTACGAGCCAGGCTCTTTGCTAACCGTAGTATGTACAGTATGCGTCGCTAAGTCTCACACCATCCCAGGAAGTAGATGTTAACTAACCAATGATCAATCCGTCGTTTAGCAAATATTTACTGAGCACCTACTCTGTGCAGGCCTGGTTTTGGTGCTAGGGCTGGACTCTAGTTGGGAAGAGAGACAACAAGTAATACTTGTGCAATTAAGTGATGATAAGAGTTACGGAGGAATGTGCCTCGTGCTATGAGAGCACGTCGTCAGGAGAGGAGGGACCTGGCCTATGTTTAGAGAGGGAGGGTCTCCAAGATGTTACTTTTTGAGAAAGTGACATTTCAGATGAGCCCAGAAGGTAGACTAGAAGAAAGTCAAGGGAAAAGATGAAGGGAGAACCTTCTGAGCATAGAATGCGGTCATTGGATTCTTGTTGAACCAGATCTTTCATATTTTAATCCAAAGGCGTGATCAAATGTGGGCTACTTTCAGATCTGTGGCAGACTGTCGGAGCTGAGGGCAGGGGGGCAGTTTGAAGCAGGGGTATAGGACATATTCAGATTGCCCAGACTATTTCCATGCAAATGACTAATGGTGTCTTCAGTTGAATTTATTCAGTGAATGTTCTACTCTCACCAGACCTTGGAGAGTCAAAGCTGGAAGGAAACTTTGAGGTCATCTGGGGCTCAGAAATTGAAAAAAGATTGCACTTGGGGTGGCAGCTGTTGTTGACTGGTAGTGTCTGCTTACAGTTCTCTCTTGTGAAGAGAGCCGATTCGTGGCACATAGTGGTAAGATTGATTAGTGATGTCTGTTTCAGGCACGGAATTGGAGATTTATAGCAGGTACTTGAATAGAGATCCAAGAAGCTATACACAGTTGGCATCAGAACTCCTCTTAGAGAGAAAATTGTCTTTGTCTTAGAATGTATTTTTATAAGCTGTTTTGGGTATTGAAGATGGAGCCCAAAGAACATAAGCCATAAGACAGAACAAAATTGTTCTGCTTAATTAGCAGGAATTCAAGGCTGTGGATGAAGCAGGAGAGAGGAGGGGAAAGGAGCTTGTAAGAGCGGCTGAGCCATGTGACGGGCAGCTAAACCTTAAAGAGAAGAAAAGATAACGTGGAAACTTCCTAAAGATAGAGTGGCCACAGATTCCCAATCAGGACCCCTCATTTCCTAGTTTGCTTCATTGCAGTCTACAATTTGTTGACCCAAACTGACAACAAAAGTCAGTTTCACACAGTGACACTTGGTGTTGGTGGCAATTGGAAAAGTAAGGAAATGGGTCAGTGTCTAGTACGAGATGCTATAATGTGGGGAAAAGAGAGAACACGGGGGATGCTAAATCGATGATCCATAAACTGAACCAACTCAGCAAAATACAGAACCGGAGATGGAGAAAGACACACACAGCCCCCACTCCGAACATGCCTGGACCAATCTGGAAGGAAGCTGGGTCTGTCACTGCATACGGAATAAGGGTCTGGGCTGATTTCTTTTTAATTTCAAAGAATGGGGTAGTATCAATTGGTACCTGTGAGATACATACCTGTCTGTTTCCCTGTTCTAGCCTGTCTTCCTAATTTTACAGATGGGGAAACTGAGGCCCCGGGAGGGGGACAGAACCTAATGGAGTTCTCAGTCATTGGCTGCCAAATGAGCCTTCGCCTCCGAGGCTGTGGTACGAGACATCAGGCCAGAGTAATGAGCCAGTGCCCTGTGTCTGCTCATCCTCGGTCTGCAGCACCAGCGTGATGTGGGCAAAATATCCCAGACTCGCAGACGCACTTTTATTTTTAAAGAGAAAGTTATCAGAACTTAAATGAAAGCTGTGTAGTCATATGCATGTGTGTGTTGGGGTGTTTGGGCAGGTTATGGGGTGTAGTTGGGAATCTGGATCTGACCTGGAAGGAAAGGATGGTGATTTCAGGTGGTTCCATCTCCTGCTTTTAACTCCTACTGCATCTCTCCTCCCTGGAGGGATCATTTCAGGAGAATGCCCTGAAACTTAGATTTTACAGTGGGTAGTCACCTAGGTAATGGTAATTTAGAGGGGCCAAAGGGCTGCCTAATGAGAAATTAGTTTCTCTATGTGTCTCCCTATGGTGCCTAACATTTCCACCATCAGTCACCCCTTTGGGATGAAATGTGGATATACAAACATCTTTGCTAAAAAGGGAGCAAGCTCTGTACTACTCCCCAATGCCCTAGAAAGGATTCACGAGCAACCATCCCTCCAAATGTACTACTGTGTGCTTCTAGACATTGTCATTTGAGCCTCATCACACTTCCATATCTGGAACGACAGACGATGTCCCCATTTTTCAGAAGAATTAAATAAGTCCTGAGAGATTGTGATTTGGCTGAAGCAACTAAGGAGCAGAGGTGAGAATACAGCTCGCGGCATAATGACTCTCAGAGTCTTCGATGATTAGTTGTTTTACCTCCAAACAGGAGTATGTTAAAAAAAAATTTAATTAGATTTTGATTGTACAAGTGATACATTTCAAAATTAGAAAATGGAGAAAACCCAAAGAAGAAACTAAATTTTAGCCATAATCCTACAAAAGGCTATCTCACTCTCAGTTTGGGGTCTATTCTTCTTGTCTTCTTTTCCACAAGCATTATGGCTTTTTCACAAAAGCAGAACAAGGATATGTAGGATTCTGTGATGTGGCTGTATCATTATTTAATAAGCTCTATGGTACCAAGCGTTGATTGAGCTTATTTGTTGAAAAAGCGACATGCCAAAATGACAAACTGTATGATCAGGGTTAGAGCATGGTTCTTATAATCCAGGTTAACAGACTGCCAACAAGGTAGGGGCAGACAGGTCACTATTTGTTCATTCACTAGATTGAATAGTTACTGTGTTCCAGGCACTGACCATGGTATAAGGGGCACAGCTGTCATCAACATAGAAAAGGTCTCATGAAGCTCATATATTGTTGGGTGGAGACAGATAATAAACTAATACATGAATGAGTAGATAGATGTGTATGTATGTATAAATATAATTAGATGGTAAAGGTGGTCTGAAGGACAACAAAGCCAGGTCAACAGAAATAGTAGGAGTGGTGAGACATTATTTTAAATACCCTCTGTGGAGGTGACCCTGGAGCAGAGACCTGGAGTAGGAAGTGAGCCATATGAATATCTGAATGAATGATGGTCCAAGCAGCAAGTTCAAGGCAGGGAGGTGGAAAGGCGTTGGGGTCAGGAACACTCAAGAGCACGGTGAGCAGGGAGAGTGCCAGGAAATGTGGTTGACGAGGTAGCTGGGACCACACTGTGTATGCCCTTGAAAGCCACAGTGGGATTTCTGGGTGGTGGATGGGGACTTTTGGGAGGGTCTTCGGCAGATGAGTGAGGTGAGCTGATGTATATTTTCAAAGACTCACTTTGGTCTCCGTGTGAAAACTGAATATGGGGAGGGGCAAAAAGAAGAGCCAGAAGACCAGTTGGGAGGATGTTGTAATAATACAGGAGAGAAGTGGCTTGGACCTTGGTTAAGAGCTGAAGGGCTGTAAAAAGGGGCCGGATTTGAGACATATTGTGAAGGTCAAGCTCTCAGGACTTGCTGAGAATTGTCTCTGGGGGTGAGAGAGGGAGATGAGCAAGGATGAGCGAGCAACTTGGCAAATGGTGGTGCCACAGCTGAGGGGGAAGGGCGATGGGAGGAGAGTGGATAAGAGAAGTTTGGTTTTAGATATATGTTTAAGGTCCCTACTAGAGTCCCAAAAGGAGATCCTAACTGTGCAGTAGGATGTACAAGCCTGGAGGTCAGGGGATGAGTTGGGACAGGAGATAGAAATGTCAGAATCATCAGTGCATAGATGCCCTTGAAAGCCACGAGACTAGAAAGGAAACTTACACTCTGGTGGTGGCTGGATGGGTCTTGATGGGAAAGTAGTCCCAACTTTACCTCTAGAGAAAAGTGGAGATCGGGAGCATAGAACCTTCAAAGGAAGTTTCTAAGACCCCAAGGAACAAGACAGAGAGGAAGGCAGGAAATTGAGAGAAACAGGAGGCCAGGTGAGGATGGAGAGTGGGAGAAGAGAGATAGGGCAATTATGTTCAATTGGGTAAAATGAGCCCAGAGGGGCCTGTTCTCTGCAAATAGGCCACTGCTGAAGGTTAATGCCTCAGACCTAGGGAGCCAGTTACACAGACACAGGTTGCCATAGATGCCAACCAGTGCTCCCACGTCTTGTGGCACAGCCAGACTCCCCCTCCCCCCTCCCCAGTCCCTGCCTATGTTGTCCATTAGTTGGTAAGTGTTTCAATGCACCCTATAAGTATAGACATCTCATCTTGCATTGCTTGCTGGCTAAGACAGTACCCCTTGTTTTATAAATGTGACATTAAAAAAAATGCTTCTGAGGATTTGATGCAAGTTTGTGGATAAACGCCAAACTCTAGGAAACCCCAGCTTGATTTCTCTCTCCCTTCTCTTCCCTTCCTTATGCTCCCTCCCTCCCTCCTTTCTTCCTCCTTCCCTGCACCCATGCATGCACCTATCCATCCACCATCCATTTCTCAATTCATTTAGCGAGTCAATAACTCTCATTAAGCCCTTGCTTTTTGGCAGCCATTGGGCTAGGTGTCAAGGACATGAAGAAAATAAGAAGCAGTGACTCTTTAAAGGAAGTGGGAAGCACAAGAATTGCTCTGATCTGCTCTAGACAGACAGTGACAGCTTAATCTGTAATTCCCCGAAGTGAGTCAAACCACGGACTAGCTGCATTATAATTGCTGGAGGACCTATTAAAAATACATATTCCTGAACCCACCTCAGAATCCCAATCTTCCAGGGAGTACGTTTTGAAAAGGTCCCCAGGTGACTCAGATACACAAGTCAGGTTTGAGAATACGGCTGAATGAGGTTCCAATCGGCTCTGAACCTCGGTTGCCTCAGATGGAAAATGGGAATGATTTCTAAATAATTCCACTTTACAGCATTGTTAGCATTCAATGAGCTCATGCTAGAGAAAATGGTCAGTACAGTTGCCAAGTAGGTCTTCTGGATATATCTGGAGTCTTTCTTCTCCTTCTCCCTTTCCTTTCTCTCCTTCCACTTCCCCTCCTCTTCTCCCCCCCCCCCGCACCCCCCTATTCCTTCTCCTTCTTCTTCTTTTTGAGGCATTAGCTGGAATCCAGAGCAGACAGCCGAATTGAGAAAGAGCTGTCTGCTCCAATTAGGAGAAGGCCCACAGAAAGGCGATTGGTAGAAACAGGACTTTCTTTCAATAGAATCTTCTAGTTGAGAAAGTCTTTCCAGAAGTTTAGCTTAAGTCATGTCTGTTGCAATTGCATCATGCTATACTCTTATCTCTTTTCCCACTCCTGGGAATTCCAATGCTCCTGTTAGCCAAGCACAACTCTAACCCTAACCCCACTACTAGTACGTAGGAACCTCATTACTTAGGTATCAGAAGTAACTCACGGTTCGATTTGAGCTACTACTCCTCTGCTTGTAGTGTTTGTTTTTATTTTCTATCTTGAAGACAATTGTGTGATTTCTACACACTATCAGGTAAATCCATAAATGTATTAACTTTTTGGCCAGCTTTGTCACATATCTGACAGAGCCCTCCACTTCCATGCTCAGATGCTAAGTTCAGTCTAAGATAGCCACTCCTCCCTGCCGGTTAGAACATTCCCAGCCTTGTTTCCCGCTCTCAGACAGAGTCGAGTCAGGAATTCAAACACATGCTAGCGTCCTTCTGCTTGGTACAGGAGTAACTGAAAGTCTACTGCCTTTATATGCTGAGAGTAACATGAATTATCTTGTTCTTTCTTGACACATTCTCCTAGCAAAACACATTCTCCTAAAAAACAAAAACAGTCCACCCTTCACCTCAATTATTGACCTTCTAGCTTCTTGAGGTCAGTCACTGTGTTTCCTGTTTCTCCACTCTTATGCTCATTAGAACTTAGCACACATTCAGCCATGCTTCAACAAACAAAACTGTACATGGTTTTAACATCAGGAATAATAATAATGATGATGAAGTATGTTGCTGTTATAATCATACTTTATAGCATTTTTCCAGCGCTTCGGAATTTACTGATGCATTCCTTCACTATTTGATGTAACTCTAACATGTCACTTTTGGCACGTGACTGATAATTAGAATCAACTTGGTTGTATTTCAAACATACACCTTCCTAGGACCCAGTCCAGACCAGTTCAAAGATTGGAATAGGAAAGTCTGTCCCAGGGGAGTTTCTGCTTATCCGAGGCAGGGGAACCACGAGCGTGGTGGCTGTGTGTGTGGGCTTGGAAGTCAGCCTGACCCGGGAAGGAACCCTGCTGCCGTGGGACCACATGCCCGTCACTGCAGATCTCCAGGCCCTAGAGTTGGCCCATCTGTAAAATGGGGCTGTGGAGACCGATACCAGGAAGATTACACGAGAGCACCTAGGTGTGACAGGTGCTCAGTAAGCAGAAGCTGCAGCACTGATTTATTTTCCCTTGTGGCACCATAAAATAGTAGCGAAGGCCATATATTGGGCCTCAAGCCCTGTTGTTTGTACTTATAACCTGAGTTGCCACTGAGTCTCAGTTACCTCATCTGCAACATGGCAACGATGGAGACATCTATGTTACAGTACTCTCTGGAGGATTAAACACACTCATTATGAAACGTGGGACATTAGAACAAGACCGGGCACCACAGCGAGTTTTACATCCACTTTTGCAGAGGAGGACACACATAGCTGCTAAGAGGGGAGATGAGACCTCCAGCCCTGTCTTCTCAGCCGAAACTCAGCTCTTCCCAGTCTACTAACTCTTCACGCCAACCTTTCCTCAGACTTTAAAACCAGGTCAGTGAAGGCTCGGTTCTGTTTTTTGCCTCGAGGGAGAAAAGGATCAAGTCTCCCTCCCCCACATCCCATTGCCAGCTCTCCTTCCCTCCTGCAGCCCTTCCTTCTTCTCTCTTCCCAGAGCCAGGCCCCATCCCCACTTTTCAGGAATGTCAGATTTTGGGTCCGCCACTCAGAGGGTGCCCAGTCCTAGAACAGAGTGACTTGGGATTCCTGTCTCGTCCTCTCCTGTCTGCTGGAATCCAGGCAGACACCGGAACAGACTTATCTAATTAGTGGCCTCGCCTCCCCCGGGGTTCGGGGCTACACTTGCATGGCTGCCACATTTCCCAGGCTGAGACAAGAGGCCTCATCTTGACCAGCAGTCAAGGCTTCCCCACAAATGCCTGAGAGAAAAGGGGTTTTCCAACGTCTGGAGCAGGGAGTTGGAAGCTGGGCAATGGAGACTCAGAACCAGAGCTTACGTGGATGGGGCTGCTGAGGACGTTATCTCCCCGCTCTGAGCCTCAGTGTGCTGATCTATAAAATGGACTCCTAACTGGAGCTACCTCTCAGGCTCGTCGGGATTCTGTACAAGAGTGATGATCTCAGGATCCTGCCCTCTACCTCACTCCTGACTCCTGCTTTTTCTCCCCTCTCCAAAACTCTTCAATGATTTAAGAGAGGGAGAGTATCGCAGTGGCTAACAGCATACACACTGAAGTGACCACCTTAGGTATTGATCCTGGCCCTGCCTTTTTCTGCTCTGCTACCTCGAGCAAATCACTCTCCAGGCCCAGTTTCCTCATCTGTAAATTGGAGGTGATCATCCTGACCTGCCTTATATGGTTGCTGGGATTCTAAAGTGGGGTCCAGTAGGTTGGCACATAGTACGTGCTCAGTCAATATCCAATATCAGGAACGTGAAGCGAACATGAGGATGGATTTCTAGTCCCATCCCAACATTCCCTTTTTTTGATATGGATGATGAACAGTTTTCTCTCCCTGGATCCTCCTGACCTAAGTACTTGGACAGCTTCAGGATTCAGCTCTTGGGGAACCTCCTCTGCAAAGCTTTCCCCGAGACTTATCCCCCTCATGCTTTTTCTTCAGCCTCCTGGGATGCCTCCATCCATAGTTCTTTGCACATGGCGTTGTCCGAGTCCGCTGCTCTCCTGAACTTAGATTCCCTGGGGCAGGGCTCCTGTGTTAGTATCTGTGTTCAGTACCTCGGATAGCAGCTCGTTCCTCTTTGGACGTTTGTTTTTGTTGAAAGAATGAAGACAACTAACGACCTTAAAGCGGTTTTTGACCCTGATCAACAGTAAGAAATGCATTTTACACTGCAACCTGGTGGTGGGTGTGAGTGCGCACTCACGGTGGGAAACCAATGTTCCTATTTGTTTGACGTTCACTTCCTATTTCATGACATAAACGCACTCTGATGGTTTTTTCTTCTCATCTCGTCTTTCTCTCCTCTCCTCACCTATTTAAGTTTTAAAATTTTGTCTGCGATCTCTGAAATTCATTCCAGAACGAGTTGCTCTGGGTTGAGAAGCAGCATCTTGTCACGCTAAGCTCGTCGTGGACCACTGGAACAGTTGAATAAGGGTTTGGCCTCTAGGTCCACCTCTTATTGGTTTTGTGTCCAGGGGACGTCACCTTAATGCTCTCAGCCTCAATGTCTTCGTCTGTAAAGTGGAGCCAATACTTCACTTATTTCTTAGGTTTCTTGTGAGATTTTAATAAGTCAATATCAGTAAAGGGTTGAGCACGGGGCCTGAAATCTAGTCAATACTTGGCAAATGGTGGTCATTATCACAACCACTCTTGGAATCCTTGTATGACCTTGTATGACCCTTTTCCCTCCCAACCTTCCCAGTTCTCCTTCTTCTCTTACTCTTTTCTCTTAGTCTTACTTACTTCTCTCCAAGGCCTACCTCCTTGACGGTCATCTCCCCACCTTCAGAAGCGTAAAAATGAACCATGAGTTCACGTTGTTGTAGGCTGCCTCCAAAGCATGCTGGGAAGGTGACTTGATGAAAGACAGCAGAAGTCCCATCATTTTGACACAAGGGGTGAAGGAAATACCCAGGGGAATGGAATCTGACATCTCTGTGATTCCTCCTGATGCTGGTGAGAATTATTCAAAGGTCTTAATTGCTACACCCAATTGAATCGCTTCTCCAGTGACTTGATGGAGCCCAAGAACTTCCCTTCCACCCTCTCTATCCCCAGCCATGTCAGTGCACAGGACCCTAGACAACATGAAGGAGAGAGTGGAGACGACTACATCCGAGGTCGGACAATGAAGTTCGTGAACTGGCTGCAATGCTGTTGCTAACCTGTTTTGATATGAAAGGGATTATTCATTATGAATTTGTACCAACTGGACAAACAGTTCACCAAGTTTACTATTTGGAAGTGTTGGAAAGGCTGTGTGAAAACAGTTAGACGACCTGAACTTCTCACTAACAATTTATGGCTCTTGCATCACGACAATGCACCAGCTCACAGGGCACTGTCTGTCTGTGAGGGAGTTTTTAGCCAGTAAACAAATAACCATATTGGAACACCCTCCCTACTCACCTGATCTGGCCCCCAATGACTTCTTTCTTTACCCGAAGATAAAGGAAATATGAAAAGGAAGTCATTTTATGACATTCAGGACATCAAGGGTAATATGATGACAGCTCTGATGGCCATTCCAAAAAAAGAGTTCCAGAATTGCTTTGAAGGGTGGACTAGGCGCTGGCGTCAGTGCATAGCTTCCCAAGGGGAGTCCTTCAAAGGTGACTGTAGTGATATTCAGTAGTGACGTATGTAGCCCTTTTTCTAGGATGCGTTCTCAAACTTAATTGGCAGACCTCAGTTACCTGTCTAAGGACCACAAGATGCTTAGCCATCCCCCTTAAGCCCACAGTCGTTGTCAGAGAACAGGTCACCGAACTAATTTAGCATCACTGCAATTCTGCCCCGCTACACTACCCCTGGGCATGGAGATCACCTCAGTCACAAACCAGTGCTTCTGGAACGAGCAGAGCAAGGCAAAATGGTTCCACCTCCCTCGCGGAGGGTGGACCCGCACCATCACAGTATTCATGTGGTGCCTCTTAGCATGTGCCTGAGTCTGGAGGACCTGGTTCTAACACAGACTTTGCCACCAACCAGCTGTGTGACCTTGGTCAATTAGCTTCATGTCTCTCTTCCTTCATTTCCTCATTAGTAGAACGGGAACATTCATGCTATTTTTAAAAACTCCCCATTTTGTCACGAAATAATCTCCATTAGGCATCTGACCCTTTTAAGTCCTAAATAAATTTCATGACCATCATCCTCATTGTTACTATTGCTGTTGTTTTAATTAGTGATCATCACACACGAGCACGTTAGCTTCTGAATGAGAAGCAGGGTATCTCTAACATGAAGAGCCCTTGAGATACCATGTCCTCTTGACAAGAGGGAACCCAGCCGTTCCTCTAAACTGGCGGTCTTGGGGCCTCGTAGCAGAAAGCTCTGGATGCAGTGACATGTCCTTGAATTTTGCCCTCCTAGGAAGAAGGAAGCAGCTCTTTCATTCTGAGTACCAGGGGCTTTCTTACTCCTACTGAATTGGGCTAGAATAGAAATAATGGCTCAGAGAAGAAACACATACCCTCATTTCCTTTATGGCTTCAAACTTTTCTCTCATCCCCCAAATTGGACCGATATCATTGCTATCCGGTCCCCTTCCCTTGCACTATGAGATTAAGGCCAGATGACAACTTATTTTACCCCAATGTCAAGGGCAGGGCTCAGTTAACTCTTAGCTTCATATATCATGACTGAATCTGTGCCCCCCCTGCTGCTCTGGCATTTGCTTTCTCTCCTTCACCATTGCCCCAGACTCGGCCACATTTTTATTTAACGAATTAGCTTAAAGAGCAGAACTTTAGCAAGCTCCCTTTCTGTGTGTGTGTGTGTGTGTGTGTGTGTGTGTGTGTGTGTGTGTGTGTCTCGCTCCCTGAATTTCAGCAAATTTAGAAATGGGGTGGCCCTGTTATCTACCAGGGCAATCCTGTCAAAGTAGAGCCATTTAGCATTTAGATCTTCTGATGATCTAAGACAAGAAATTTTATTTTTTGCTTCTTTCATTTAATGTTATATTTGAAAGATTCATGCACGTTGCTGCGGGTGTTACTGTTCATTTCTATTGCTGTGTAATTCATTGTATAAGCACACACACTGCATTTATCTATCCTGCTGTTGATGGACAGTCATAATTTCTTTACACGTTACGGTTGTTGGTGCCATTTTCTATTATAGATAATGATACATGAATATCTTTACAGATACCCATAACAATCTGCCCAGGACACATTCCTCGATGTAGAATTTTTGAATCAAATACTATGGCCATATTTCAGGCTTCCTCCAGAATTGTCCTAATTTGCACTTTCACCAGCAAAGTACATTCCTATCTGTGTCCTCACACTCTTGCCAATGCTAGCTTATTTGCATTTGTTTTAATCATGCCAATTTGACAGGAGAAAACATATTCTTTCCAGATTGTAGGAATTTCCATTTCTTTGAGTATAGGGAGGCTGGGTTTCGCTCCTCCTTTCTGTTAATTGGCTATTTGTGCTTATTCTTTTATGGATTGCTATATATGTGTGTGTGTGTGTGTGTGTGTGTGTGTGTGTGTATATATATACATATATATATACATATATACATATATATATGTATATATATATCCTTTTGCCATTAAAAAGTTGTGGATTTTAATAACAGTTCACACTAGGGCTCAGCTCTGGCGAAGTGTCAATTAGACACATTCCAAGTTGAAACATTTGGGAAATACAGGGTAAACGGGAGAGGGAGGGAACTTCTTAGTGACTCCTAGGTTTCAAGTGAATCTGCCAAGCAGAGGGTAATTTGGAAGTGTATTGTTAAGAAACCAAAGAGGACAGTTGTGCATTCAGCCCCATGCTGGGGGGAAAACAATGCTTCCCAGACCAGAAGTCATTTGAGAACTCGGGATCCTACTCTCATTGAATCTGCCTCCCATTTCCTTTGTGCCCAAAGAGTCTCTCTGATTATGAATGCCTGGGCTTCAGGAGCCAGATGGGGGATGTGAGAAAGGAGAGAATATGTGTCGCTTGGCTCGACGCTTCGGATTTGAATGAGCAGAGTCCTAAACTGAATGATACATCTTCATTATGTTATCCCTGTCCTTTCTTCAGCAAACATTTCTTGAGATCCTACCATGTGCCAGGTAGTGTACTGGGTGTTAGAGGTCTCCTATCACCCTAATCCTGCTGTGTTTCCTATCTCAGCAATCGGCAACTTTATCTCCCCAGTTCAAGTGAAGAAGCTGGGGTTACCGTGACTGCTTTTTCTGTCATGTGTTGCAGCCTATCCATCAGCGAATTCTTTCAGCTCTTCCTTTAAAATATATCCAGAATCTGCAAAATAACCCAAATTTCCATCAACAAGTAAATGGATGAACACACGGTGGTACCTCCATATGATGGAATACTACCCCAGCATAAAATGCAGTGAACTATCAGAGCATGCCACAACATGAGCGAATCTTAAAATAATTATTCCAAGTGAAAGAAGCCAGATATAAAAGAGGACTGGATGATGCCGTTTATGAAAAATTCCAGAAAATTCCAGGGGCTTCATACAGTGACAGAAAGCACATCACTGGTCGCCTGGGGATGGGAGAGGCAGGGAGCGATTATCAAGGGGCACAAAGAGACCTTTTGGGGGGTAGGTGGGCTCATTACCTCGTTTGCGGTGATGGTTTCACGAGGGCATACCTATATCAAAGCTGATCAAATTGTATTTTCAAGTTTATTTGCAGTTTACTGAATGTCAGTTCTACCCTAATAAAGCTATTAAAAAACGTATCCAAAATCTGCACTTATCACTGTCTGCCGTTCTGTGTATTTGCCGAGTTTTTGCTTTATTGCTTCTCCTCCCACCACGGTGACGTACGCCCCATGAGAGCAGGTCCATTTTTCTTCACTGTTATATCCCAATGTCCACAGCAGTATTGCATCACGTAGGTTAATAGCTGTTTGTTGAATGAAACAATGAATATGGTATAGACTCTAACGTTTCCAGACTACTGAGGGAGACATATGTAAATACAGACAAACCATAGGGCAATAAATTCTATGATAAAGCAACTCCCCATGGAGGCACTTAAACCATCTTGGAGGGAAGTCAAGGATGGCTTCCTGGAAGAAGTGGTATCTAACCTGAGACCAGAAAAATACATGGGATGCTGTGGGGAAGAAGACACCATTCCTGCCTTCATGGAATTCTATTGTATGAGCAAATATATAGGCATATATCAGACCATGTGATAAGTGCTTTATTGGGGTAAGCATGGGGTCTGAGGAGCAGAGAAATGGGGAGCTAACACAGCCAAGAGGAGGGTCTGGCAACACTGACAAAGTTTCTTATGGTGAAGCTCTTCCTGGTCAGGATGTATCCATATCCTTTCACAGTCTCCAGAAACCCGCATTTGGGAGACTGTTGCTGGATATAGAATATGGCCGAAGGAACCAATGAATTGACTCAAGATTTGGGAGGTATCTAGTCATCATTTTTCCCTCTCACACTCGCTTCCTTTTTATGTAAATTCTACTGCACCAATTTCCATCTAGTCCAGTCATTTCTCCACCTTCCCTGTGCATCAGAATTGCTAGGAAGCTTCTTTAAAAAGACGATTGGGGGGCCGGGGCTGTGGCTCAGGCGGTTGGAGCTCCGTGCTCCTAACTCCGAAGGCTGCCGATTTGATTCCCACGTGGGCCAGTGGGCTCTCAACCACAAGGTTGCCGGTTTGACTCCCGCAAGGGATGGGGGGGGCTGTGTTCCCTGCAACTAGCAACAGCAACTGGACCTGGAGCTGAACTGTGACTCAGATTGAAAGGACAACAACTTGACTTGAAAAAAAAGTCCTGGAAGTACACAATGTTTCCCAATAAAGTCCTGAAAAAAAAAAAAAGACGATTGGGTTGCCCCCAAACTGATTAAATCTAAATCTCTGGGGGAGTAGCTAAACAAGGGTGTTTAAGAAAAAATAAAACAGAAAAACTCACTGTGTAACTAGAGAACAACAGATGTGATTCAAGGATCAGGGAGATTTGTCTTATTTGGAGTCCAGTCATTCATTTATTCCTTCATTCATTCCCAGCTCAGGGCCTTTGCACTTTCTTTTCCCTTTGCCTGGAATGTTCTTTCCTTGGTTTTTTGTTTTTTTTTTTTTGCACATCGACTTATTTCTCATTTTATAAGTCTCAGGGCAAATGTAACATCTTCAGAAAGGCTCTCTCTGATCCTCTCCACTCTCCATCTAAAATAATTTTCATCCACTCCGTCCACCTGGCTGTTATCTCTCTATCCCCTCACCTGGTTTATTTCCTTCACAGCACTCATCATGACTTGAAATTATCTTATTTACTGCTGTATCCTTAAAGAAAGGAACCATTTCAGTAAAGAATGAAAAGTTCTGACATACAGAAAGCACAATGCTCTGCACATGGTAATGGTTAGGAAATTGTTGCAATTACTGTGTTTCCCTGAAAATAAGGCCTAACCGAAAAATAAACCCTAGCATGATTTTTCAGGATGACATCCTCTGAACATAAGCCCTCATGCATCTTTTGGAGCAAAAATTAATATAAGACCCGGTCTTATTTTCATGGAAACACAGTATAATGAGTGGATTAATGAATTATTTGGGGGTAATATACAAGGCCCATGACGAAAAGGATTCTCTCTGGCAGCATAGGAAATGTGAGAGACTATTTTTTAGGAATCATTTTGATGCTAAGCTCCCTGAAGGTAGGGGTTGTGTCTTGTTCCATCGTTGTACATCCCGAGCTTAATAGTGTCTGACTGTGTTAAGGTGCTCTGAGTTAGAGACGCTTTGGTTGCAAGCAACAGAATCCCACTCAAACTAGCATAATCAGAAAAATGAATTTATTGGAAAGATAAATGGGTGTCAGAGAATTCAAGGATGGGAAGGTTGGGCTAGCAAGGAGCTGGAAGCAAAATATGGAAAATGACCAGGAACCCAGCAGTTTTGCTCTGTGTCTTTCTAAGGCTGCATGGTGCCTCTTCCCTTCTCTTTGCAAACTGATTTTCTCTGCTCCTCGAGCACATGGCTGAACCCAGCCCAGGGTTTACGATGCTCTCCACTTCAAACATCACACAGAGATTGAATGACACCTTCATTCTGAATTCCCAGGGAAGAGAACATTTGATTGGCTTTAACTCCTGTCAGGCATTCACTCCCGGCCCAATCAACTGGAGCCAGGAGTGGGAGAATGATACCATGTGGTCTGCTGCTCTCGAGTTTGGGAGTATCTCTTTGCAATATGGAGGTCTTAGCTTAGATTTTCCCCTGAAAGCAGAGCTTGAGAGGATGCCTTGCATGCAGGTAGTTTGATTGGGAAGAGATCTGAAGGAACAGGAGAGGGGGCACTTGGAAGAGTGAAATAGGGAAGGAGGGAAAGCCAGTCCAAAGGTGTGTTATTAAGCAGATGTGGGCAACAGAGCCTCATACTCCACAGAGGTCCTCTGAGGACTCTGTAGAATGTACCTCAGAAATGCCCTGCTGAGAATGAGAGAAGGCAGAATGTATCCATCAGCTCATGGCTTCTACTGATCAAAGGATTGCCTTATTTCCAGTGGTATACATACACCAGCCTGGCTCTCAGATCAAACCGTAGAGCAGAAACAAAAGGTTCATGGAGCAGCTAACGCAAGGTGTATACCTGTGAGCAGGTGAGCTGCTGCAGCAATGGCTGGAGCATAGAAAGGCAGACCAGGAGTTTGTGACATGGAGCAAACAGATGGCCCAGCACAGGGGGATAACGGGCAAGAAGAGAGCGTAAGGGTGGGCGGGATTCATTCGCATCTCCACTATCTGCTCAGGGAACGTCTTCCAAATGCATAAAGCGATGAAAAATGATGGAAAGCTTCTTGGAGGAAGCAAGAGTTGAAGGCCTCCTTCAGTGTCTGAAGGCTGAGTCCAGAGGCGTGCGGATAATGATCACGTGGACCCGAGTTTTCTTCTCCTGAGGACTGCCAGTTTCACTGACGAGCCTGTGATGTCCTGAGGAAAGGAGAGGATGTTTCCCCCATTTGGGGATGAAGAGCAGACCTGGGGTGCTAGCACCTTAGTATTAATGCTGTGCCAGCATCAGGTCAAGTTTCGGCTTTCTGTCCACTTTACGCCCCTGCAGGTTACATGGCGACCGTCAGGCTACATGCATATGTGAGGTACCAACTGGCCCTCCGTTTTCGTACTCTCTCCTTGGTGTATAATTCAGCACAGTGAATGCAGAGGTTGTTAAAACCTGAAGCAGTTTCTAATTTTGTTTCATTATGAGTATGAATGCAACCCTTAGGACCCATCCGTCCAGCCTGAACTAAACGTAGTCTTTGAAGCTAGGAAGCCATGAGATAAAGATCTGAATGGAGACCCCGGTTGGCAGAGGCCTGGGCTGACAGCCCCGAGAAACCCGCAATCAAGAAATCAATAGAGCCTTTTCAGAGTTGCCATTATCCGACAAGGGAAAAACTTTCAAAAATAAATTGTGGCGTGGCATAAAATCAGATGAAGTAGATAATGGGTTTGCTGACTTCAGGCCATGTTGGGGACGGCACCCGGAAGGAGAGAATTAGTGACTGAATAAGCGAACGATCTCTCCCTGCTTGTGCTGTGCAAGTGTTCACTCTCTGAACAAGAGAGGACAAAGGTGAGAAAACAAAGCCCAGTTTCTGTTCGAACTTCACCCCAAAGTAGACCCGGCCTGCAGTCTAGGGTCAGCTCACCATTGTTTGGTGGTGGTCTTGCAAAGGGTCACGTGTTCTCATCAGTCTTCACCAGGCTGTGTGACATTGTGCCGGTTATTTCACCTGTCTGTGAGCCTCTGTTTCCTTATCTTGAACTGGGCTGCCTGTTGACCGAGGCTGGAGGAGAGTTATGCACAAGGGAATTGGTTATGATGTTAGAACGAGACAGAATGGATGCTGGGCCGGAACAAGCCACAAGCGGGCACCAGTTACAAATCCGGCTGTCATTCTGTCTTGACTCCGGCATTTCTAGAACCCTTAAACATGTGCCCACTGAGGTCCTCTGTGGTTAAAGTTAATGCACGTACTCCCAGAGCCAGGTGGCCTGATGGAGTCTGGAGAACAATTGCAGAAAGAATGGAGCTTCCCTTCAGGGAGTACTCACCTGCCTCTCTGCTCCCTAGGGCTCTGCTCCCTACCTGGTTTCAGAGCCAGGTGCTTCTCTCTACCGGTCTTAGGCCACCTCTTTGGGCTTCCTCTCTTGCCTGCTTCTCCTGCCATTCCTCCCCAGACCCACCTGACTGTCCCCTCTTAATCCTGGTCCCTCCTTTCTGGTCAATTCAGTGTTGTTTATAATGATACTCTAATTGTTGGCCAAGATATGGCTACCCCCAAAATCAACGTGGATGCTTCATGTTGGCTGGGAGTCCATTCTAAGATATGCTCCCTCTTAGCCCCAGCTGAAGGTCTTCTGAGTGGGTGTGGTTGATTTCTGTGGAGGCAGCTCTAGGGGGCACCAGGCACATCATAGCCCGTGTGAATGGAGCACCCTGGAATTGTGCAGTGTACAACTCCGCTGACTGTACGAAGCAGCTCTGCCTTCAGCAGCTGAGAAGGAGAAAGATGCTTTTCACAATGTTTGCAAGTCACTGCAAGACATTTGCAAGTACAGTTGGTCCTGAGGCCCAATCTTGCTCACTTATGATGTTTTGTGATGCAAGATTCCTTCAAGAGTCCACAAGACTCCTGTGCTGGCTTTGGAAAGTGTCAACTCGGCCAGGCTGAACTACATTTCCCAGCATCTCCTCCCTAGTGTGTTTCCAGAGCCACAGGCAAGATTTCTGTGAGGGATGTGAAAGGCAGGAGTGAAGCAGCAGCCATTTTGTTTTTCATTCTGTGGGTCAGGTAAGGCACTTTTGTAGCTCGCACGTGTTGTCTGGGGTTCACCTCATAGGTCGGGGGACAGCTTTCCATGGATCCCCCTTCAAGCTCCTGGGCCAGGTGTGTATTTGGTCCCATGATGAAGGGTACCGACTTCTCTTTAAGGGCACCCACATCATCAAGGTCAGAGGCAGTAAGAGCCGACATGGGTTCGAGTCTTGTGTCCTTGTGGCTTCTAGTTTGTACTCACAGATTCCAGATTGCCCTTCTCTCCCCCACTTCACATCTATCTGCCCTCCGGGACGGCCTGCCCTGCAGATTTCAAATTCTAGCTTCAGATGCAAAGAAAACAACAGCCTTCCAGAGACTGTTGAATCAATCACAATCGAGTAAGTTCACATGCCTGGGACACATTCTTTAATATACGTACTCTTCTTTGATTGCTTGCTTTTTTGACTGGATGCTGACTGATTCACCTACCGTGCAAGTTATATTCCTAAAAGATGCATGCTTGGGGTCTTCCTTGGATTCCTCCAAAGGACAACCTTTATGTATATACTAGGGGGCAGGTAGTTCATCTAGGAGCTGATCCCAGTAAGGAACAGGGAGACTGAAATCAGGAAACAATGAAAAATCAATGACGAATTCATTATTTATAGGCTGCTTCTGGGGGCAGTGGGGCTCCCCTCCACTAAGGCATCTGGGAAATGTGCAGACTGCCTCTCAGAAGTCTCTGTTGGAAGCATGGGAGGCAGGAAAGCTGAGGTCTGGTTCCCTCGCCCTTCTGAGGGTTGCCCTGAGGCTGTGAACTGCTCCACCCCGTCAGGATTCCCCTGCCGGAGGCTGAGTGGGCTTTTGAGCTTTAGAAGAACCATTCGGGCAGAGAAGCAGAGAGGTTCTGGGTTCTGGGCAGGCTCTTGAACTTGAATGGTGTTGGTGTGCCCTGGCTGCTGGGGTCCCAACCAGGGGTGAGCAGGATGGCTGTCGCTTGGGCATCAGAAGCATCTGCTATCCCTGGCAAAGCTGTTGTTTGCAAGATCAAATCTCATAGATGGTACAGGGTCAGGACAAAATGATTCAA